>NC_040890.2:8966764-9266764 GCF_900634795.4 Betta splendens
CGTTGGCACGGCGACGCACATATCTTCCAGACTGACATGGATTATTTCCGTCAAGAGCGGCGCTCATGGGCCTGTCTAAAAGCCATCCTAATAAATGTCCGTCACCCCGGCGATCCATCACCAACCACCGAAGTGCCTGCTGCACTGTCGTGGAATTAAAGTAAACAAGCTCGTGTGGCTGCGAGACGCATCGCGATGAGCGGCGACGGGTGGAGTCTGTGCATAAAGGCGCATTTATTAGACGAGGTGCTGGAGGTGCTCGCCCCCAAACGCATAATGCCTGCGCATGTTCGCATGTGCACAATCACAGATGTTCATGTAAATCTGCAGAACTCGCAGAGTTATTATTATAGCCATTTTCTGCGAGCGCTTTGATTGTGTTAATTATAGTTAATTGGCCGCCTCGCTCAGTCGATCCGTCATTACCGGTTATTTGTTTGTAACCAGATTCAAAGAGCTTTTTGAAGTTGCTGGAGCTTGCCAGGGATTGTGCTCTCTCAGCGGGTTAACCAAAAAGCCTTTCCAAAGTTCCTGCATTGTTCTGGCAGCAGAGTGGCTCCATGTAATCACAAATGGCTAGGTTATTGTTTTACTGACAGAAACACTCACATTTCCAGATTTGTGCATTAAGCATGCGGCCTAATAAAATATTAAGGTGCACTGTAGATAGCGTAGCGTCTGAGTCTTTCCTCACTGTACCTCGACGCCGGCATGAGCTGTAAAGCTGCCTTTGCTTTTGCTCTCGCGGCCTGGAAGCATAACAGTGAACTGAAATGCTATTAATATTTGTGAGTATGTGGCCGGTGACATGTGGGAACCTCCGACTCTGGATGGATGCGCCTCCTCCGACCGGGCACCGTTCTTCTTCAGAGGCGTGCGAAGAGACAGACACCCGGGTGCATTAGCAAAACGCACCCTTGAGTGACATCTGAGACGGAGTGCCTGGCCCCGTTCCACTCAATCGGTCCGCTAACGCATCCCTGTGGCGAATGGGCGTGCCCCGAGCACAGACCCGGGCGGCGGCAGGCGCAGCGAGCGCGTGGGCGTCTGTTTAAAAAGCAGGAGTTTGCAGCAGCAGCTTGGGATCGTCCGTCTGACCATGAAAAACCAAAAGGCAACACGTGCGAGGAGCCTTCCTTTGTGCTGGGATTCAGTAGGTGACTGCGTGGGACAAAAACACACTTATTCTCATCCACAGTTGGCGCGCGTTTTTATTTTTTCCTCTAGCAACTCCCCAGACGCGCGTCTCAGCATTTGTTGTGCTCGGAGCGAGCTTCTGAGGAGCCTTTCTGCAGATCTCCACCCGGTCCGGCCCCTCATTCTGGATGAATGATCTACGCTCCCTGCTGCCCGGCTCCCTCCATCAAACCTGGCCAACGCTCATAATAAATGATAGTGCGGGACAATGCCCTATTTTCATGGCGTAGTCATCTGTCATGCCAGGCCGGACAAAGCCCCCAGAGTTTCATCATTTTCAACTATTGCTCACACCAAAGTAACACGAAGGAAAACCTTTATTTGCTCGGTAATGGCTGTGGGATGCCTAGAAAGCTTCCTAAATGTGTTTACTACATCAAACCCACTGTGCCTTAGGGGCCGACCTGGAGCTTACTGTATGTGTAGGCCTTGTATTTACGACGGCCCTGCTGCAACCACCAATACTGTATTTACTCCACATCCAGTTTTCATGCATTAAGTGTTTATTGAACCTCTGGATTATATTAGGTGGCAGACCTAGTCAGTTTGGTCAGCTCACTTCTATTTTGTGATAAAGCAACAGAAGCCCTGTGTTGTTATAGAAGCAAACGTCCTCCACCTCATCCCTGCCCATCCAGTCCAAGTGCATTGAAACAGGAAATGCAATACTATAGATTCTTTTTCAATAGATTGTTATTCAAACTCAGGCAAAATGAAGTGAGTAGTAGGAGAGCATTTCACACACAGGTTGGTTTATTAGTACAACTTTACATACATGCCAAGGTCAAATACCTTTTCTTTGTTGGTTGAACAGATCTGAGCGCACAATCAGCAAAGGTACAGATTATTGACATGGATACCTAAGAAGCTTAATCGGATTTGCAGAGGTCTGTCCTGAATCAGAGCTGTTAACGCTAAGCGCAAACCGCATAACTGAGCAGAAGATGCTCCTGATGTTAAAGAATAATTCTATGAGATGCATGTGATGCACGTCCTCTTTGCGCCACTGCAGTGAAAAAATCTTTGATGTGCTTTGATGCTTCAGCTTTTTTTGGATTCAAAACACTGGTTTTATGATTATTTTTCTTATAATTTATTATTAACATTTTTATGTAAATAAGTCCTGTAAGTGTCAGGAAATGACAAAATAACAATTTGTCGGGCATTTTTTTCAGCTTTTACAATTTATTGAAATTTTTTCAGAGCTTTTGTGGTTAGAAAAGACGAGTGAACAAGCATGTGGCAGTAGAGAGTGATTGGACTTTCACAAACACACACACTATCAAAGCTGTTTTCCTCTCAAAGAAAATGAAGGATTTAATGGCTGACCAGCGTGGAGAGTGACGAAGGCCTAATGCATGTCATGGTCCATCTTAACTGCATGACGACACCCACCCACAACAGCAAAGCATTTATTATCAATATGATATCTCACAATGAGCGTGACATTTGATCTCTCTCTCTCTCTCACACACACACACACACACACACACACACACACACACACACACACACACACACACACACACACACACACACACACACACACACAAATCAGATACCATCCAACAAAATAATGAAATCATAATTAATCCCACAAGCTAAGAATCGACAAAACACACTAGTGCAACCTGACGAATGTCTATCTCCACCTCCCCCCCTCACACACACACACACACACACACACACACACACACACACTTCAAGCTCCTCTCCCGGTGATAGATACTATTTACATGGCAGAGGCAGCGCTGTGAATGCTATGAGTAAGGCACCTGGGCTCTGGCAGGCAAAGACAGAGTGCCTGAAGATAGAAATGTAACAGCACTATCTATCTGGGTTATTAGAGTCCCCCCTCAGGATCCTTTTCAACAGAACACTGGCCATTATGTAGGCCACAGAGAAACAATGCGAGAAAAAAGCCTGGCTGAGGTCGCACAGCACAGGAATTAACTCTGGAGCCCTGAACCCACTGCCTCCTCACCTACACCTCCCCCCTTCAGCAGATAGGATAATGAGCCAATGTGCAAAGAGTGAGGGTCTTTGTTAGGGAGCGGGGAGAAAGTGACGAATCAGTATATCAGCACATTTTAGATGACATACTGTAGTCTCCTAGGCTTAACTTTGACTCGGATTCTTTAGTTTTCAAACAACAGTAAACCTTGAAGTTGTTGACCGTTGTTTTTTTCCCTCCTTATGCTACTGGCAAGCTAAGCAGGGGCTGCTAAGAAAGAGGCTGGCACAAATTGAAAGGAGACAACAAGAAAAATGGGGAAAGCAGCAGCAGCAAAATGAATGTGTGTTTGTAGCGATGTTTGCATGACGTAGCGGACAGAGACAAAAGCTGAAAGTCTGTAATTGATCGCGTTGCAGCCTCGCTGGCTCTCGCTTTGAATGTTCAAACGGATTAGTCTTCAGGTTGATGGATTAAAGCGTGGTGGGGGGGAGAGAGGAGGGCCTGTGAAGGAAAAAAGAGCAAGGAAATGAAACATGCGCGCGGCTAATCCTCGGTCGGTTTGGTGGCGCCGCACAATGACGCCGCGGAGCTAATGGAGGAGTGAATGCGCTAGCGTCCCGGCGCCGGCCGCCTCGGCCCCCTGCGCCTCCCGCCGCTCCCTCCTGTTTGCTTCTGACGATTGAATTAGCGGGTTAAAAATCTCATTAAGGAGCCTCCCTCCGCCCCGCGCTCCCAGGTTTGCACACCTCCTTTTAATCAGATGCTTTTGCTGGTTCGCGCAAGGAGCCTCCGCGGCGGCTCCCGCGGCCTCAGCTCGTCTGTAACGCAATTACAGGCGCGGAGGTTAATGGAATAAGGATGTAAAAACGGGCCTGGGCTTTTGTACACAAACCAAAACATGAGCAAAAGAACGTCGCGGCCGGTGACCTCCCGCGTGGCCACGTACCGACATGCGCTCTATTTACACCGCGACGCCGGCGCAGGGCACAGACGCAGTCAGCACAGCTATCCTTAGACGGGCAAGTCATTAAGGGAGCATTTAATTAAGGCCGGGAATGAGGTCAGCCTTGGAAGGACAAACATATTCTAATAAAGTGGGGGGGGGGGGTGTTGCACAGGGATCCCACAGCACTCTCATACATCAGTGTAGGCCGTGAAGACCACAGCTCAATTTCGTAACCCTGCTATTTCTATGCAGATTAAAAAGTCATTCATCAATTCCCCTGCACTCTACTTTTGATTATGCGTCTCTTCTTCTCTTCTCTTTTCTTCTTCTTCTCTTTTCTTCTTCTCTTCTCTTTCCTTCTTCTTCTTCTTTTTCTTCTTCCTCTTCTTCTTTAATGCCACCTAAACCAATGTGCACTCATATCCTTAATGAAGTCAACCTGCAGGGGGCCACAGCTCAGGTCAATACCATCACGCTGCCCTTGATCATGCCAGTCTGTCCCCTCTGCACCTGCTGGACCAACTGACTCGCACAAAGCGAGTGGAGTCAGGTGTCCGTAGTCATAAATGACCGAAAGATCACAGAGGACCTCTGTGCTAGAACGCTCTACGCTAACATATTGTAACACAACATGCAGGTTATCTGTGGACAAAAAACAATGTATGTATTAGCAATACAAGTATTAGTATTAATATATTAGCAATAGATTGGCCCCTCTACTGTGTTGATGACACCATCACACATTATTCCTGGTGACGGCGTATTTCTTACATTTAAGGAAGTCTGTAAGAAACAAAGCTGAGCGTTCTTTGCCGAGGACATTAACCCATTCAACAGATGACAAATAAACGGGTTGACACCAAATTAGGTGTTTAGTCTGCGAAGTTGCTTAGCAACACCCTCATAAAGAAACACAGCACAAGTCAATCATACCTGCTTCTAGTGCAAACTGTCAGAGGAGCAAAATTAAAAAGAGGGATGAACACAATAAACAGACACAAGCACCTGCATAGAAATCGGCCCAGCAGTGGTTGTGATGGAGCGATGGACTGACTGACCAACATCACTGACCTGAAGCTGGACGACTGTCACTCAGTCACATATCAGCAGACGACTCCCATCATTTTTATACAAGTCTGACATGAGGAAAGTTTGTGGCTGAGCTTCCAGACAGAGCGCAGCATGCACAGACACGAAAGCTTTCAATTACTAAAGGGGACGAGTTACATATGCAAAGTTTGGCTCCTTTTGCGAGATGCTATATTTTTTTTTTGATTAAAAAGCGTCAGCGTCTGTTTTATGTCTCAACCTTTACTTTACATTTGAGTTAAAGTTGGAAAGTTCAACATTTTAATGAACTGATTACACAAGGCTAGATTCCCCGACTCTTTTTATAACAGTAAAAAGCAACTGTGCCATAAATCACAGCCGACAGCTGACTTTAAACAACTCAAGACAACTTCCTGCTATATTTAGCTTCTTTATCTGGCTTCCAGTGTTTTTACCCCACAACACCTTTGCCTCTAATTAACCAAAGTGAATGTATTGAGGACCAGATAAATGTTCATCAGCATCGTGTACCTTCCTCTTCATATCATAATGCATTCTGGCCAGGCACCTCTGCAGACTGTAACACATACCACATAGGAGGGTTATTTCAGTGTGGCTCTGCTTATTTATCTGATGTAAGATTGCATGGGCCTCACGTTCCTACAGTAGTGCAGCCAGAGCTCCAGCTCTCAGCGATGGATTTCAAGGTTATCATTGCATAACAGCTTTCAGATGAGCTACTCACAGTGGGCCGGGGATACTACATCTGGACAGGTTATCTGATGGCAGCTAGTGCCCTGCCTGGGATCACGCGTTACACAAGTTACCTCTTTAAGTAAAATAAATAAATAAAATAAACGTGGAGCAACTCAGCAGCCGTCAGGGCAGAGATTTCCCACAGCACCGTCCTAGAGAAGAGCCCAGCGGTTCTGGTGAGCCTCGGGGGCTCGGTCGGGTACGCGCTGGCGCGGTGCAGGGGTTTCGCAGGGTGCCGATGACCTACAGTGGCGGTTGATATGCAGCCCGGACGCCGCCGCTTGGAAGTAGACATTTGGAAACTGCAAACGGCTGTGATGAGGGCGGATATGACAGCTCCTCCTCTCTTTCCCTCCTTCGCCTTAATCCCTTCAGCTCACTCGCTGTCCCTTCGTTCTCCCTCTCTCTATCTCTTTCAACACCCTTCCTCGTCCTCCCCTGTTTTTTTTTTTTTCTCTCCCATCCCTCCGTTTCCTCCCTTCATCCTCCCTCCCTCCTCTCCTGGTGATAGCTGTCCTCGGCACCTCTGTTCAGTCAGCCAAATGTCACATAACAGCAACTGAAATATCAACTTGGCAGTCGATACAGCGGAGGAATGATGGGGGAGGGAGGAACGTGCTTCTGTCTTGTTGTCCTCAAAGGTGCTCTGAACATTACCAGGTAGTGGACTCTGGCAGCTGGTGTAGTGATGACAGAGGAGCAGCCTCACAGGCAACAGCAGCCCTTTAGCTTGGTATTTCAACATGTGCAATTCTTGCAGAGATTGGAAGCGTGCACTTTATATATTTAAAGTCAATATTCATGTATTAAGTTTAGTTATTACCTCATGAGGTTAATACTATGACTAAAGTATTTTGGAAGATGACTGACAACAAACCATTACAGTAAAAAGTGTCTAATAATCTCACAGTAATGTTCCCCTGTGTTAAAGAACAGCACATTCATAATTCACAACATTAATATCATTCTAAAAGTCAACCGGTCGCTCTGTTTTGAATTCCATACAATTTTTATAATCCCATGACAAAACTGGCCAGAAAAGCGCGTGAACGACGACAGATTCCTACAGACACGAGATGAGGAAACATATGTAAACTAGACTGCTGCTGCAGACTAGTTCACATTTATTGCTTGACTGTGGGAGATCGCCCAGGACCCCAACAACAAGACGGGGCCAAATCAATAGTGAGAAAAATCATTAATAATAATCAGAGCATTTATTGGCATCCTTACTGGCGCTATTAAGGAGTGCTGCTTTTTTTCCACACTGTCTTCATTTGAGGATCCAATTTGCTCTGACCTTTAATGACACAGCATGGAACTGCTGGCTCTGGAGAGAGACATTAATAGACATGAAAAAACTATTAGCAGCTTGCTCTACCTAACTGTTAATAGCAGAAACTCCCTGGCACCATGTCAGACTGCAGCAGCAGCAGCGGCACCGCTCCTTCTGTTACTCACTCACCTCTGTGCTTATTATATACATATTTTGGGGTTTCTTATCTAAAATCCTTTTACTGTCATTTCGTGGAGCGACATCTAAGATCTTTCCATGCAGGAAATTGGAATCGGCCTTCCCGTGGTTGTAATTTAGGCCGGCTAGTGTTACAGGATGAATTATTGCGAGCATACGTAGTCCATTACGAGACATTATGAATATCCCTGTAAATATCAAATGTGCAGGAGCCACGCGTGGAGTCCATTTATAGTTGGAGCATTCATCACGCTGTATGGATTTAGGGCGGGCGTAATCCGATGTGAAGACTTTCCATGGGAAGAATTAAACACAGTTCTTAGGCTCCGCGCTGTGGCGGAGGCGCGTCGGTCCTGACCCCCATCACAGGCCGCTTCTGCCGCAGGATCCGCTCCATGCTAATGACGGCCAAGTTGTTTGTTGTTGGCTGGGGAGCGACTCTTTGTCTTGCTTACTAATGAACACCACGCATGTGCTGCTGTAGCCTTGATTAAAATGGATTGGGTGACCTCTCCTCTCGGCTGCTCGAAAGCATGACGGGAGGCCAGAGCGCCGGTCTTTAAACTGCGTCCAGATCCGGTGGGATCGGGCTCGTCTGTCCGTTGTGCAGGACGTGCTGTTTTTTTTTTTCTTCTTTACCTGCTGTGATGCATCTGTGATCACTGGGAGCTGTCAGTCTGATCAGGGAGAACAAGAGCGGCCAAAGAAGGCTGAACCACCTCGGCAGGAGGCCTGAGGGGAACAAATGACCTCCAGGGTCCTCCAATCCATGCACTATTGTTTTGTTCTGCTAATTAAGAAGCGGTGTTCGGGCTGATTGGTTTCCAGTGTGTAATTACTAAACCGTCTGCTCAGAGTGCTTTCCATCTGAGCGCCGGCCTCCCCCCGTCGACCATGAGGAAATGATGTGAGGGTTTGGCGATGCAGAAAGCCAGGGTCGTGAACCTCATTTACCCGAGCGGGTCGAAGGATTCCAAACAAAGACGAAGGACGAGGAGAGGAGGCGGCTGTTTGCAGGGCGAACAGGTAGAGGGGGACCGCACGGGGCCTGGTGCCGCTTCCCACAGTCACCATGCTCCCTCTAAAGGAGGCTCCCACTACTGAAAGCAGAGGGGAGGAAAATATGGAACGGAACGCGGTTCGTATCCAGCGCGATCTGGAAGTTATTCAGAACTCCGAGGAGTGACTCAGGAGCCGGGCCCAGAATATCGCATCAGAGGACGCCAGAAAGCAAACAGCACAGTTGGCCACACTCTTATAATAGTAGCACATTTATAGAGATGACAGACTCAAATAAAAAAAATAAAAAAAAGTTCTCTTTCACATCAGAATGTTAATGTGAACATAGCTATTACAAAACATCTAACTACAGCAAAGAGCTCACGGCAGATTTTCATTTCAATAAACATTTACCCCGACTATCGTTCCGTTGTAATAATGACACAATCGCAGGTGTCAAAGTGTCAACCGCACTCGTCTCCGCCGCGCGCGCCGGAACGCCACGTTCACTCCGTTTGATCTTTACAATGCTGCTCAGTATTCATGGGCCCGCTAAGCGCAGCTGAATATCTTTTCCGAGGACGCTCGCCATGAGCCGCTTGCACATCGTCGCCGCCTAGAGCGACAGGCCGGCAAAGTCTGCCTCCCAAACCAGGAGCGAACAAAGGAATGCTTGATTTCCAGCTCCGGGTTTTAAACCCACAGATGCGACAGAAAAGGAGAAAGAGAAGAGGAAGGAAAAAAATAACAGGAGAGCCACTTATCAGTCCCGAAGAATGAACAGAATAAATGATAGAGAGCATCCTATGGAAATTACCTTTATGCTTCACGACAAATGAACAATTCAAGGCAGATGAGTAAAGTAGCAAGTGTAGAAAACTCCAGCAAAACTCCTGCATCATTAGAAGAGATCTGGATTTCACAATTTACTGTAGGTTTTATAGATTTTAGGCAGACTGCAACTCAGAAAATATCAGTTTTAAAGTGTTTAGACGAGGCTTCGCTATTGTGGGGGGAGCAAATATTTGCATGAAGGTTGTCATTGAATTCCCAGTGGGACGTATAAGAAGGGACAGGGTGTCTCTCGCAGCCGGTTGCTCAAGTGTTCACCTCTGAGCGCCGCATACCTTAAACACAAAATAAGTCACAACACAATTGAGGATGATGTTTATCTCCCCGCTCTGTTGTGTTATTGCTCCTGGAGGGGAGGAAAAAAATGACTGGAAGTACATGTAAGAGCGTGGAAATGGGAAAAGTTATACGTGCCGGATAACATCTTCGAATCTGAATTGCTGGTGGTAAACGCGAGTCCCCGGTCGGCGCCGAGCTCGCCCAGATGTTTACCTTCCCGCAGATGAACGATGATGTCATCACCTGCCGCCGCGGCGAGAAAGATCTCGAGAATGAGGTGAAATCATGGACCGCTCCGCTTGCCAGGAACGCACGGGCTGCAGCCGCGCCGGTAGCGCCAGATGATAAATGAGTCAACGTGCGGCTGTTGAGCGATATCGCTCACGCGGCGGTGCATCGCACGAGCGCGTGCGAGGTGACGAAGGAGGACGTGTGAGAGGACGCCGATGTTCAGACGAGTCCTCGACCCGCTCGGGCGAGAGCCGAGCGGAACACTTTGGACCGACGCGACTCGCGTTTTGCATAAACGCCTCGCCCGCGGCAGCCTGTGTGTCGGGCCGCGTGCGCCAGGTGCGTCTGTTTGTTAGCACCGTTTTTTTTTTTTTTAAGTTGGCCTCGTGCTGCGTTGGAGACGGCTGCCGGAGAGGCGGGAGGGCGATCGCTCACGTGACCCCGCGGTTCCAAGTATCGGTTGATAATTGGCCAAAGCGAGGCCTGTGCGGAAGCTTCGCCTGTTGATTCACGCGACACAAGACAGCAGACGGACAATCGGTCCGACACCCTTTTATCCCAGCGGGAGCCTCCTTCCTCTCTCTCTCTCTCTCTCTCTCTCTCTCTCTCTCTCTCTCTGGGTTTTATTCCCCGCCGCCCATTAATAAAAGCTCCAAGCTGGACTTCGCCTGCCATTGTCCACGGGACACGCTGTGGTGACAGCGGACATTTTTCACGCGAGCTGCTTGAAAGCGCCGGACGCGATCGTGCAACAGGAGACGAGCGGACGAATCGGCCCGCAATGAAAACAACAGGCGCGAGGGACGGAACGAGCGGCTCCGCTTTCAGGAGGCGTCGCGGCACTAACGCGCGCAGCATTGTGCGTCATCTGCATTTCACCAATTACTCTCACTCCTGTCATGCCACAATGCTCCCAGAGCCATCTGTAATTCAAATGAAACATTTTCAACACTATCAAACCCGAGACCGCGAAAATCTCACTATTTACTCCGCAGATTCCCAAGCCGGTGTCTCCTGCCTAATTCAGAACTAATGCGTCAAGTGTGATAATTCAGGAAATCCCTACCAGCATATTCCACCCAATTTAAAGGAGCTGCATAATGCAAACATGCTATTACACGTCGCTGGGAGCCTGTGATTGCCACTCGGCGCGCGGAAAGCGAGTCGGATGCAAACGACGCCGGGCTCTGGGTCTCTGAGCTGAGGTCCACAGTGAGCGGAATCCATACGGGTCGGCATCATCCCAACCAGCAGCGACAGTGCAGCAGGGCGGGAGAGCCACGAGGCCTTCATTTGATTTGGAGGGAGGGAGCAGAGGATTATGGGAGCTCGTTCATTCAAATGTGTTTGTTCACACGCAGCAATTCCCAATTAGCTGAAAATTCAATTAGTCGACCTGTTTTTTGCGTTCCAAATTCACGCAAAGGCAATGTTTATATGGGCTGTTGCTATTTTATTATTGAAAGGAACTAAAATCCCAGTTTAGCCGTATTTGGGGATCCGCAGTCGGAGCACCTGCAGCTCGATCCAGAGATAAATTGGTAGATAAAGCAGCAAGGGCATGGGCGGACAGTCTGCCTGGAGAAAACTGAGGCCGGAGAGAAGATTTGCTTGGAAGCTTCGCGAGTTTGTAGTTAGTTTGGTAACATTTTGCAGCACGGTGTCAGACTTTGAGTGTGGACATATGTTTTTTCCCCGAGGCAACAGATACCTGTGCAAAACTCGATTTGTATCGAGAATTCTTTTTTTTTTTTTTTTTTTTGGACAGGCCTAGTGCCGATGCAGAGGCGAGCGTGGTGTGAGTGGGAGAACTTGTGCATTCATTAAGTTTTAATACATTTGTATGGGGCCGGTGCAGGGGAGGAGGAGAGCGGCCGGTCTGTGGCCTATGCGAACTGATCTCCTGCTCATCAAGCCAACGTTTAGCCGCTGAAGCTAAAGCCGGGCCGGAAAGCATTGATCACATGACACACGCCGGCTCTAGCAGCTTTATTAAAGAATCGCTGAAATAGGACGCTACAGCGCCAAAAGAACAACCATCACACACCTTGAAACGTGACACTTCTATTATGAGCATTTGATCCATTGGTCTAATATCATTTGGAACGAGCCGTGGAAGCGTATTGTTTAGTCTTAGGCAAAGCGGCACCACTGCCTCATGATGCATGGGCTCAGAAACACAGGCTGTAATTCATAGCTCTGACGGAGGTACTGGTCAACAGAAATGATTAGGTGACCATTTGAAATCCAGTTTTCATAATAAATCCATGCTACCAGCAGTGTCTCAGAATACTAAGTATCCACCCCCCATCCTTCACCTAACCCCCCCATGTGCAAACTCCCTTATGTACAATGGCGATATAATTTCTTTGTGCAAATAAGACTATGAATAAAATCCAAAGTCCTCCGTCTTCACGAACCAACAGCATTTTCTGTTAATGCAGTTATTGCAGGGGTGCTGCCATAAAACCAATAAAACATATAAAATATAAACTTCTCCCTGTACTGATTTTTTCCTCAGGGGAGCACTGAGGTTGTAATTTATGCAGCGGACCAATATACTTAAGAAGAAGAAAAACAAGCAAATGGATTCTCCGCCGCGCAGCGCGGATGCCCGTACGCGGCGGCAACAACGCACACAGCGACGGGGAATGACAAACAGGGAGCGCGAGCGGAGCGAAACGAGGGAGGACAGCGGGAGAAGCCGACCGCCCTCTCGCTCGCCCGCTCTCTCGCCCGCCGACTTTTCCAGGCTGCAGGAGCTGCAGTAGCTGTCATTTTCACGTCAGCGGGGAACAAAGTCACCTTGGCCTCCGCGAGGACAGGTGACAGGAGGAGTGGGCGGCCGCGGCCCCTGCTGACGGCGGCTGCTGTTAGTGGAGGTGACAGGAGCGAGGGCCGCCTCACCGGGGGCCCCCTGACACCGCGCGGGACCTGCCCCCCGGGAGGCGCCGCGTCAGCGCATCTTCCCGCAGGAAAAAAAAAGAGAGAGAAAGTTCTCCTCTTCCTTCCGCTCCCCCACTTCTGTTACTTTAGATTGTTATTCCACTAAGCCCCACGTGAAAGGCAGACAGAGCCATAAAATATTGATATGACCCGGTGGGTCTCATATTGCGTTTTGCTGTGAGGGTGTAAGTGCCAGGGAGTTTTCATCGATAGCCTTTGGAGACAGTGAGGGATAGAAGTTCTGAACAAGCAGAGGAGTGCGTTTGATCTCCTGTAGAAAGTGAAAATCCTCTTATTGTATTACTGGCTGTCTTACTGTGTGTGCTCAGTATTACTCAAACACCGCAGCCCAAAATTAGATGTCTGCCTTTTGGTTCTCGCTCGTCCTCGTCCTCCGCCTTCCTCCTTCCCTTCTTCCTCCCAGGTCAGCATTCATCACCGCGCGGGACGCCACCTCTTCTTTGACAGCTTTGTCAATGTGAATTACCGCAGTCAGTCTGGAGTGGTCTCGGCCCCGGGAGAGCAGCACCTGTAGGGCCGCCCGCTCCCCATCACAGGAACTCAGAATAACCAAGCGACAGGTCGGCTCTGCTTCGCCTCCCGCGCCTCTCGCCAAGCGTCGTTCACCCTCTGAGGTCCGTCGTGATGTTCTGATTTTCCCCGATCTGCTTAGTTCGCTGACGACCGGCCGCGTCCCGTTACATCGTTTCCTCGCTGCAAGTTTGTTCACACGGTGGTTTCTCCACTTAGAAATACGGCCTATTTCCTGCTTCAAATGAGCTCCGCTGGGATTTATTTACTAAATTGCAAAGGACGAGAGATAATTCATATCTCAGTAATTAGGCATGCAAGAAATACATCACAGAACCCAACACGCCTTGTTATTAAAGTAAAAAAAAAGCTGGAGTTTGATATTATGTAGATTTAAAAGCCCTCCCTGAGGGTTTTTATTCATTAATTATTTCGCTGCTTACCCTTTATTCTGCGTGTGAATGAAGCACCAGTGCAAGCTGGTTTACTCCCACAATGCTAAGCATATTAGGAACAGAGATGACAGAGGAAATAGGTGACTAAACCACCCCCCCTCTTCACTCTGCCTTCCATTAAAGAAAAACGACGCTCAAGAACTCATTTGTACAACGTTAGGACACAACAGAAGAGGAGTTCTTGCAGGTTTGGACCTGGATGACCCGCTATTATGGCTAATATGAAACACAGAAGGTGGCTGGAGCTTCGCAGGGTCTGGAGATGCTGTTGAAACCGAGGTGCGGCTGTTTGGAGCCTCCTGTATGTTTACGTGTGGTCGGAGCTGTGGAGCTGTGGGCTCGTCTCCCCCTGTGGTTTACGAGTGGGCCTGTGATGTGCAGCGATGGCTCTCAGATGATGGAAAACGTGTCTGCGCGCGGCTCCGGAATTATTTTCCTGGGGATCGTGGGCCACATTTTCTGCTTTGGAAGTTTTAGCGCTATCAATATAAAACCCACTTGGATGTGAAATTTAGGCAAACATTGTAAGAGTACACAAAGCCGGGCTCCCATTCATGGCCGGCGAAGCGGCTCCGAGCTGTATATCAGCATGTCATCGCAGATTAGAGCCTCGGCTTTTCTGGCGTCGGTGGAGGATTGTTCACGAATGGCAGACTTGCCACTTACAAGAATTTGTGCATTTAAAATTAGCACATAAAACTTCTAATAATGTTTTTCGCACCCTTTTTTTATTTCTCTTTTAAACTCGTTAAACTCGTATTATTTTGCATCGCTGGAGCTCCAAGATAAAACAAAACCCCCAAATTAAGCCTAATTTGACCACTTTAAATGGCACCACAAGAACAGCCAAGCCTTATAATTACCAAAAGGGAATAAACACATGAATAAACACCATGTGCAGCATTAGAGCCACTTCTTTTTGAATGGAGAGCCGTTCACATGACACTCGGGATTGCACGTTTACTGAGTTACTCACATGCTGAAACAGACTGAGACTGAAATGCAACATTTCACCCCACTAATAAATACGTGACGACGCTGTGAGGTCTTCCTCGGTCACATCGGAGCAAAAGGTGGTGCAGGAGGCCGGAGTCAAGCACCGGAATGGGCCGAGCCACTCTCCTTCAGGCCCGGGAGCTCGGCCACCTGTCTCCCCTCTTCAGTTCCAGCGAGAAATCATCCAATTTCAGCCATTTGCTGGCAGAAGGTCACGGAGATGGTGGTCCATACTTTGAGAGAGCAGAGAGAATCGCTCTTACTTAGGCCTCCATCTCCCAGGACACTTGTTCCTCTCAATCACTTGGCAGATTTCAGAAGCTCTGAGACACTTGGATGAGACTCTGGCCATTACACATCTTTGTCCCATCGCTACAGAGCAATCCAGCGAGGGTCTGAGATGGTGGGGCTGGCTGCACTGGCTTTAATAAAAAAAAAAAAAAAGAATACACAAGCAAATAGAATTAAAAATGATCATGTATGACTAAAACACACAAAAAACAGCTCAACACATTCTACTACTTCTGGTGTCTAGCAGGTTTTGGCTCCAGCTTTGTACACAACAGCTGTGCCTTTAAACAGGCAGCGCCGTCCAAACACTAGTGCACATGCTACGTTACATGATTTGCACCAGAATAAAACCCTAAAAAATACATGTTATCTTTAATCTGAATGCAGGCGTCACTAAATCCATCTTTATTGGCTCCAAGACACGGTAAGTGTTTAAACCAAAATGCCTTTGTAGTTATTTGATGTTTAAAAGAGATGTTAAAAAAATCTGCTCCGGCACAAATAAGCTATTTTTATGTTCTTTTTGCAGCTTTTTGCATTTGAATCCCCTGTTTGACTGTTCGTGGTCCCCCTCGGTCCACGGGTCCACGGACCCGGCGTCAACGCGCCGCTGCTCATGAAGACATTCGCGGCGTCCACGCGGCGTGACTTTTAAGACGCCAGAGCAAGTTGCGCGCGAGTTGTGTGCGAGACGCGGAACACGTGTTGCTTTGATCCGGCCTGACGGAGGCGGAGGCGCCGCAACAGCGAGCGTGATCAAAGTCAACACCTCTGCTCTTAATATTTCATCGCGTAGCAGCGCCGGATTACTAAAACATGTCATCATAAAATATCTCACTTTCTTTTGATATGTGTATTTGTTGCATAGGTGTCATCCACGGCTCGCGCGTGTGCTGGTGAATCCCTTCAGCCGCATCTGTACAAAATGGATTTGATTTTTTTTTTTTATTCGGCGCACTCGTCACCGAAACACGAGTACTGCAGGTAGCTGAAGATGGAGCGATGACAACTCGTGTTTGCTCTCGCTCAAAGTGATGCAATGAACTCAGTGATCAGTGCTTTACAGCGGGGTGAGCGCTCCACCTTGGTGTTTTATTCATCACCTGCCAGACAAAGAGGCAGCGGCAGATGCTCGGAACAAAATGCTTTGAACGCCTGATTCCGACACACGCTGCGTTTGCAAATCAGCTGCATACTGTACGAAATCTAAATATGACAGGAAGCCAAATAAATGACTCACACTCTATGTTACACAACTATATTCTAAACTCCGTTTTGTTGTACTTTGATCATCTCAAGAGAGATTCTGGTCATTTTTTGTGACATTCATGATCCCAGAGGATGATCCTTTTTTGCTAGTCTCACCCTGATGCTTGCGTCTTAGATCGAACTGTATCTAAATGCAGGTTAGCACGTTTTGCTATTGCTCATTTCCCCGCTGTCTATTTGTTTGCTATGTATAAAACATGTTCTGCATTTTAAGAAAAAGGCCCTTTTTTCTGTTTTGGCAGTTTTACACTTTACCCTCTCCTCTGACAGGAACTGTCTTCATCTAAATCTCCCTGTCAGGACATTGATGGATTTAATAGGTAAACCCAGTTGAGACCTTGACTTTCCACTGGGTTTAATATTTCATATTTGTTTTAAGACGCAGCTCACTGCTCGGGATGTTTTCCATGTTATATGTAGAGTCATGCCCACAGGGAGTCTATATATCATTTTTTGGTGCTCTTCACTGCTATTTATTACTATTCATGCAAAATGAAATGTTGGATTTTGACCTCTGAATGTGTCTCACAGTAAGAATGTAAACAACACGGCATTCCAATTGAGTTTCTCCATCACATATCACATTTTCTAAGAATAAGATGCCTTGTCTCATTGCAACTCAGTGAACTTTCTTGAACTTTCACGTTATACAGAGAACTTAACGTATGTGTTTTAAACGTATGGCTAACAGCTACACAATGACATCCAGCTAAATTAGAAGTAACAAACAAACTCTGCAGGACCGCTGGGCATTAGCTGTCAAAACTTCCTCTAATTAACAAAAAACAAAAGGTCATACAGTCTATACTGCACTTGTAGTCATTTATTAGCAGTTTATTTAAATTCACATCACAGCTCCCATAAATTAACTTCCTTCTCTTCAGCCATCTGAGATTTAACTGTGCTACTGTAAAGACAATTAGTCAGACCTGATCCGCAGCTTCCACAAACTGTAACAGACTCAACCGTAATGTGCTGCTTGAATGTTTTAGATGCAGCCAAAGACATTATCATAGGTTTTAAATGCCATTCCGTTGCTTTGATTTACACATTTTAAGTGGGTTCTGTCGTCCCGCATTATTCACCACAGCGCCGGAGAACGGCAATAAGCCATAAAAGCCGACATTACGGCAGCGACAATGAAAGACAAAGTTCCTGAACATAAGTTGTATGTGTGTGTGTTCTGGGTCGACTCAGGAGCTTCAAAGCTTCTACATCCCAGACAGAAAAACCCTTTTTTATTTGGGAACGCACTCTGTGCAGCTCACATTAAAATCAAACTGTTCATTCTCTCAAGCTGCAGGAACATCAGCTTTTTAGTAAAATACTTGGAAACTAACAAACTGTCCACATGTTTGTGTGCATCCGTTTTCTGGCAAATAGTTACATCACATCAGTGCTAGTGGCAATAACTATCACTGCGAGAGAGCTCATCAAATAATCTAAAGATTAAAACCAAAAAGCTCCTGTTGGATTCTAAATATTTCATGCCCGCAAATATTAACGTGCCTAAACACAACCTTCAAAACTTCCAACTGGAATAAAATGTAACATACAATTTCAGCTTGATTAGTGCGATTAGCCAAACTCCCGCTTATTGTAATTTGGTAATGACTAATTAGGGCTGCGAGGAGTGTGGCTGATTGCGATAGATGGCGGCGGCGCGCAGCGGAGCGGGGCGAGGGACGGCCGCTCGCGGTGGCGCTTCATTTTTTACCTTCCCTCCTGATTCGCAGAAGGTCGGGCGACGAACGCGGGGCCACGGCGCCACTTTGTCACATGTAACCGCCGTAATCTGCCCATTGTCCTAATGACACTGTCGGCGGCCCCTAATGACCCGGCTCAGGCGTCGCCAGCTGCACTGTATTAATTCGAGCAGGCCCCACACTAGGAAGGTTATTTTTTACTGTGTCTGTCAGTGTCTGATAAACCGCCGAACGCCATCCATCCTTCGGAGAGAAAGCGGGAAGACGGATGGACGCGCGGGCTTTTTCGATAGTCCTCTTCCCACTCGGTTTTGCTCCTTGTTTTGTCTCGTTGCCCTGTTTTCATTCTCTCCACTCCTCTGTCTTCATTCCTTATTTCTCTCCATCAGCGTGCCTCCCTTCTCTCCCACCTGACACTAACACCCATTGCATTCTCGCCTTTTTGTTCCCCCGCTCCACATGGAGGCCCTAATATTTTCCCGCGGGGCGCCCACTTCTCTCAAACGGTGATGAATGGCTCTGGCTCCTGTATCGATTTCCAAACTGAAACAATTTAGGGACAAAACAAGTAGCAGTTTATCATATTGATTTTCCTCTGAATTCAGTTTCTCCCTTTAAGGTGACACTGTGCATTTGAATGAATACATGAGTGAGAGCGTAGATGAATGCTTAACACTTCCTTGCTGAGCAGTGACTGAGATTTAAGGCCACTTTTCACACAGTCTGCATGACTGAAGCGCCTCAAAGTGCTTTTTAAGTGAAAAGTTGCTGTGGCAGCGGGAATATATTTAAAGACAGGTTACCAAAACTGGAGCGAAGCCTCCTTTGAAGCTATAGAGCTTCGACTGAAGCATTTAAATGTAACGCGTAATGGATGTGTTTGCGCGTGTTGTTTGGTCTCATTCGCATCTAGACAGTAGCAGAAACCCCGCTTCATGGCTTCATACAGAGCACGACCGCTGCACTGTGCTGAGCATCGAAGGATCATTGATGTCTCTGTCCTACAAGGTGAAACGCTCTGTATAATAAATATAAACTTTTAAAAGGTGACCAGAGGCAGAGGGATCATGAAGGACTTGTCCACAATTACATTATACACACTAACTTTCTCTGTTTCCTCTTGATGGAGTCAAGTGTCAAGATCGTCTTTTAATACCAGATTGGATCGGATTACGATCTGCTGACGCTGCAGCCTGCGACACACCTGAAAAAGCGTGTAGCTCTGCCCTGAATGCATTAGTGCTGACAGTGGAGTCACAGGCTGGCGGTCGTGCCCTTGGCCTCGCCCCGAACTGCGGCCGCCGCACGTGGGCTCCCGACGCTCCCGTGGAAGGAAAAGTTAAGGCAAACAAACAAAAAGTAGAGGAGAAGCTACAACAGATGACAGCTCGGCGTTGCCAGCACATTATCTGCTTAACCTTATGTTCTCCCCTCATGCTGGTTCTTCCTCTCCAGCTGGTTAAATTAGCTCCGAGTCCGCGGGACTGAAATAGAAAAGCTTTCTACATGAACCGTCTGCGGGATAGTGACAACAGCAGGGAGCATGTGCATCGGGATGGACAATGTTCTCCTTCAAAAAAAAAATATTGCTAATGGCAAAACACATTATCGCCCTTATGATAGAAATCGCTGTGAAATCAATATCAAGTAAATGGGAAAAGCACACAGCTAAAACGGGCGCTCTAAGTGCGGGATGTAATTTATAATATCCACAATAATTCATATAGTGTAGAATACCATAAATTAAAAATGCAGCCTCATTCATCACATTTATATATCAGACTGTGTTCAGCATTTATAAGGACTAGAAGTGAGGCAGTGATGGAAACTTAGTTTGAGAAGTTTAGTTCCAAAGTTGATAAAAAGGCCTTTATAGCAAAAGGGAGCCTGTTTTACACACGTGTATTGTATGTGTATGTTGTTAACTCCTACTAGATGGGTGTGTTAAACTCAACCATTAAACTCAGTCTGCCCAATAGAAGCTTTGGTTCTGGAGTCAGTGCTTCACACGAGCTCGGTTATAATGGAGCGTCACACTGCGGCGCGTTAGTGCCAGAGGAGGCCTTCACTGCTGTGCACCGACTGACCACAGCTGCTCGGTGCGTTTCAACATTTAATTCTTCAATATCTTGGCACACGAGCGCGTTGATATTATAAAAACATCCTATTAAAAGCCCTATGAATATTCAAGCCGCCCGCTGGATTAGTCCTTTGACATTATCCGGTGCCAGCGTCGAGTCAAACTTTAATCTGTGAGGCCTTGGTCTAGAACGTGAGTGAATATTCATGGTCCCAGATGATGAATCCTAATAGTGTTTACAGCTGTGCTCCTCTTGTACCGCTGGCATCGCACCGTCTGCTGCCCTCTGGCCCTGGCCTCCGCTCAGTCCGGGTGCATGGCAGCAGGTCACGGGGCTCAGACGCTGCCATTCTGTCTGCTGTGATGTTTGACATCGGCAGTTGTTCCAACAGCGAAGCCTCAGAGACTCATTTAACAAGCTGTACTTGTATGACATTTAAACCACAGTTACGTTCACTTTCATTGTGTGTTGTTTTAAGTGTGAAATATCCACAAAATATTTATTTGCAGCCGGCTTCGTTCTTCAGAGACAATCTCCTTCATCCCGAGGCTGGATTTAGTCCGATCTGTTGGACTTGTTGTTATTTCCGCAACAGGTGTTCGTAGTAATTTATGACTGTTTGCTTTATTGTGCACCATCAGCCTTAAATCAGGCAAACAGACACAGGGCGAAGGATCATTTCCTTTAGGTCTGACTCCCCACAGTACGTCACTGTTAGCGCCGGTCCTGGGCGATATGTGGCCAGCTTATCTGAAGATATTATCCAGATGTTTAGTGGTGTAATTTACTTTTCCACTGACCTCTAGTCGCGCGCTGTCTGCATCGTCTACAGGCACTTTTAACCTCAGTATATTTCCCAGAATGCATTTAGAGAGCTCCCAATAGAGCAGGTTGCCTTGCTCTATACTGTGATGCGCAGCTGATAGAGGACTACAAATAGCATAGTATATACAGTAACAGTAATTTGTCCACTCCAGAAAGAGAATAGAGGGAAAATAAATCTATGTTGTTGTGCTCTATTGGGGAAAAAGCTAAATAATAAAAAGAAGAGCCAGAGACGGAAGCGCTGGCTGCACTGGAGTCTGACCTGTGCGGCTGCTGATGGAGCTAAAATTGGTATCTCCTGCTCTTCTGTTATGACTTTCCCTTTCGATCATTGTAGAACACAAGTGCAAAAGTGATTGTTTACAGAGAGAGGAGAAATGTCGGAACTGGAAATCTGGAAGTATACAATACAAATAGCTCTGCGGCTCCTACAGATATGCAGTATGTGCCTTTTGCTTTGCCTTTGACCAAAATGACACAATTAAAATACAGCCTGGGTTTGTGACGTGGTCTAACGTTGTGCCAGTGCTGCCTGCTAGCGCGGCGGCTGCGTGGTCGGGCCGGCGTGACCTTTAGAGAAGTGCCTACAGCTGCGCCCACAGGCTCCTGTCTGGCTGCTCCTGACCCAGACTGACCTCTCCTCCCAACACGTCACGCCTCTGCAAGGCAGAGATATCGCTGTCGTGGAGAGACTGACCCGCACGGGGAAGTAACCTGAAACAACCAGGTTCACTCGGAGCAGTAAGTGCCGAGAGCTCATTACGTGCGTACTTCCAGGTGAAGGGTCCAGTGTTAAAGCTGCTGACTGGCATCCATGTGGTCAGTGGCGCGGCTGGTCTGCGACCATTACTCACCAATTTACTGATACAAACACACCACAAATGTAAATACAGCATATCTGCTCAGGCTGATTGATGTCATTATGCACAAACGACTCCTGACTCCACAAACGCTTTGTGTTGTTTGGCTCAAATCTGCAGTAGCTCTGCCTGAAAACACGCGACAGGAAGCGTACAGCATGTCTGCGAGGCTCCTTTGGTCTGTTGTGATCACCAACCCAGCCCATATGTAGTGTCAGCGCTCTGGGTTCGTCCTCATGGTGATTCTCTGCGCTGACCATCAAAGAGCTGCGATGCAAAAACAAAAGCTCACGCGAAGAAGCTGTTGAAGAGCTGCTTCACGTTGGCGTGAGCTCGGAGAGGCCTCGTGCGCTGCTGTATGTGGCGAGCTGTGCTGTATAATGATCTGAGGCTAAGCTCTGGCGTCTAACTAGCTGCTCCACTGGTCTACTTAATGTCACTCACCAACCGCTTGGAATCGATGTGGAGTCTGCCCAACTTCGACAAAATCTTTTGTTTCCCCCCCCTGCTCTCAACTCGTGACTTCTTGGAGTCGTAACTACAACTGTGTGATCGATGCACCTTTGCACACTGACAATACGGGACTACATTATTAAAATATAGCAAACAAAACTGAAATACTTTAAACATTAAAATGCACGAGTTTCACTCGTTTGCACTGAAACGCTTTGTTCCGGTTTAATAACTAGAATATGACATCTTTATTAGCGGGTTGGAGTGTTTTGCTACGTGACTTTCATTTCCACTCCCGTCTTTGATGAAACCACACCGAGGAAAAGAAATTAGGCCCCAGCTGCAGTGACACCTCAGGGAACATTTAAAACTGCATTTGTAACACGTAAAAAATAAAGCCTGGCATGAAACGTGTGCATATTTACAGCTCTCTACAACTCGAGCTACAGTAGAACCATTTAAACCCTCATATCTATGCATTTACTGATTGACTTGGACTCTGCGGCTGCTCGTAATCAGGTCTAGTGTTTGAGATACAGGCTTCTAAATACCTTGGGTTCAGTATTGCATTAGTCTTTGCCCCGGTACATATATCCCTCAAACAGACAAAGATAAATTGCCCGCGTTGCCGGACTCGACCCCCGTGTGCCGGGCTCGGCTCTGCATTCCCCTCCGCTGCATGTCGGGAGCTCATACATCCTGCTCCCCCGCCGGCCTGCGTGGCCACAGGTCCAAGGTGCAGCGCCGGGCGTTAAACTGAAACAATAGATAATAGTCACCCCGGCCATGTTGGAGCCAGCTGTGAAGAGAGCCTCCTGAAAAGGACAATAGGGTATGAATTGATTTATAAGTGTTCGGAGAGCCATAATGTGCAGTAGTAACAGGGAATCAATGGAGTAGAAAAATGCTAACAGCAGCCCTTTATGTCCTAAGCCTTTGTCTGGTCCAGGATTTAATTAATTTCACTCATTTTTGGGAGCGGGTGGTGGTGGTGATAGAGAGCTGCATCAGTCTCTGCTTCACTGCGTCGGATGCGTCGGAGCTCTTCAGAAAGTGGCTCGTCCCGTAAGGATGAAATACTTTTTTAAGTTGAGACAAAGTGCTCAGACAATTTTTATTTCTAATTGCTAAAATGAGCTCAGCGGCCGGCGAGTGTCCTGCTAATTTATAGGCTCTTTACATGAAACACTGCCTCACATTACCTGGTGTGGTACTTTTATTGATGTATCGTTTTACTGTACTTCTAGCTGAACTCAAATGAGACGCTGAAGACTTTATACCTGTCAATGCACAAGTACTGTAGCTTCCAAACTAATAATGCGTGTTACATTTTTTAAAACAATGACTTGCTTGCAGTTAATACCATTAGACGGAAATAAATGTTTTATTACTCATGATAGTATTAGAGAATTAATTCAGCTACTAAACTTTGGCAGCGGATCAGGTATTTTATTCAAAAGCCAGGGAAATAACAAAAGGCTGAACAAAACCGACATAAATTGCATTATATCACCTTTTGTTATTGCACGTCGTATCCAGGAACTGCTGTGCATAAACCAGCCTCCAAGTTTCAAACACAGATTATGTAACGTTGTATGGGAAGAAATGACCACAAGCTGCGGCCGGGCCGATGCACACGCGACCACCCGATGACGTCCTGCTGCCGTGGGTTCAGCTCCGTTACCCGAGCGGCACCAGAACTCTGCTCTCACGCTTTACATAAAACTGCGGCAGATATATTGGCTTCCCGTCTGGATCCGTTAGAGCGGCCGCGATGTGTTGTACATTAGATGATGTCCTGCATATCGAATTAGTGGCTGAGCTGTCTGTGAATATTACTTTCAAACGCATTAAAGTTTGGCCCCGGGGAAGAGCTGTGATTTCATCAGCGGTGGCTGTTTGATCACTCCTTTGTGACCGGTTGAAGAAGGAAATGGGATTCATGGCTTCGGAGGAGGTTTTGGTTTAGGTGCTGCTACTATGGTGACTTAGATGAGCCGGTTGTCGTGGCGACGTGATTACACTGGCATCGCGTCTGATTCAGAGGTGCCCAACATCGATCATAACCATAAACAAGTTATGATGTGCACTAAAAGGCTTTTGATTGTAGACAAAAATAACACATTGGTTGTAAAAGACATAAACATCAGTGGGCGTGCGATGTTTCTAGTCCCTAAATTCCCTAAATGTGATTAAAAACACAGCTACTGTTACTCACATTTTGGTAATTTACTATGTAGTATTTACACTTTATTATGTGGAAGTGGGAAACCATTCATGGCTAATCTTCACTCTGCCTACACATCAGAGGACCTGGGGGAGAAGACAGGGCCCCCTGCTGTGCCAAGTCAGTGCTCAAGTGCAGACACGGGCAAGTCATAAAATATTCCCAGAGCTTACCGGAGGACGTGTTGCAGAATAACACAACTCTCTGTGATTCCTTTTCTATTTTTTTTCCCTCGGTCTTTGTTGCTTGTGCAGTGTCCTTGGAGTCCTTGTTAAACTGAATTCATAGTCTGTGCTTATTTGTGGGCACATAAATAGTGCAAATTTATTTGTGAGAGAGTCAAGTTTAGCATTGCTTTATGTATGAACATCATCAAATATCATATCCCTCATGCAATAAAAGCCTCTTCAGGACAAGAGCCCCCGTTTGACATGATGATACAACAAAAGAATATACGTCTGCTCTCCATGCATCTTAATATCATTTCTCTAATATAACTTCAGTTTCCATGGCGATATTTAGTGTATGTTTTTAGAGACACTGGGAAAAGTGCAGATGAAGTCTTCCACCTAAGATCTGACCTGAATATGCAGGTTCATATTTAGAATAGATGCAAATGATATTCGACGTTGACACGAGCTTTAAATCAACAAGCAGCAGCGAAAACTGGCTGCAGGTCGCTGCATTAAAAATTAACGCAAAGAATATTTTGTCCCACTCAATTTCCATCCGCGCAGCAAAAGCCCTAAATGATGAAATGGCCGCGTGCAAATGACTGCGCACGCCATCGGGCCGGGGGTTATTTGTCTAAAGCTGCGTCTCCGCCTCCGCCTCCACGTTGTTCGGCGCCGCGGCTGCGGAACCTGAGGCTGAGGCGACGGACGACGCGGCAGCTGCACTCGCACCCAAAACAAGGCAGATGAGCATCCAAAGAGGTGGAATTTTGCAAAGAGAGGGGGGATAAATAAAGTAACAACAACACTTTTACTTGCTTTCATCAAGAAGCCACTCGATACGAATCAGCCACGAGTTGTTGAAAATGATTTTTCTCAGCACTGTGATGAACCGGGACGGAATGCAGAACTACCATGAAGCATCTGACACTTAAACTGAGTGATTGGAATTGAAAATATATTGACGGCTTGCTGTCTGATCGTGGCTATGTCAGTATGTGTATCCAGGTGGTTATATGAACATTGATTGGCTGTTTGTGTGTACTGATGCGCACCATCTGGCCTCGGCGTCGCCAAGAGCTTCACACCCCCAACAGTTTCGAGATATTAGCGAAGGCTGTCTGCGGCGCCGCGATGCTCCAGTATTAAACACTGCGTTGGGAATCCATTATTGTGCCGGCTAACATAATGATAGTTGTAGTTTAATGAGACAAACAACTGGAAGGGACCTGTGATGCAATTAGATTTACTAATTCAATTTGTTGATTTAATCAAATGAATATGAAGCTGTGATCATGTTCCAGTGTTTCCAGTGACATGTCACGTGACCGAAAGTTTGCTTTCTCATACAGTTGAATATGTTATTGGCACATAGAAGGAAGAGGTAAAATGACAAACTGGGTAAAACGAGCTGGTTGACGTTTGAACCAGTATGGGCTAATCTGACGCCATGTAAGTCAACACAGAGTCTCCGATGAGCCAAGGCAGCACGTGCCCCCCCCCCCCCCCCCCACACACACACACAGCCCCACCAGTCGCTTCCACGGCACAATCCCAGTGGGCTGCCTCAAATCAAAACAGGTGTAGGTAAACAAGAAACCTGAGCTAATGTAAGTTCAGCCCCAATTTCAGTTTTACACACACACACACACACACACACACACACACACACACACGCACACACACACACACACACACACACACAGCTACATATTAAACCCCACCAAGTAACCCCACGCCAGCCAGCTAAATCAGCCAGGCGTGTGGAGGGGGGTGGGGAGGTTGTGGTGCAGTGAGACTGGAAATATTTCTCCTCTATTTTAGGCAGCTTCCTAACAAGCGTCCTCAGACAGGGCTGTAGGGGAGCAGGGTAACTGCTGAGCCTGGCACCACTCAAAGCCCAGAACAGAGCAGCCAGCAGGGCTAACAACCATCAGCAGCCCAACCAGCTGCTGCTGAGTGCCCCAGTCCTGGCACCAGCACCCCTGGGAGGACAGCGATCAATAAAAACCCACAGCCCTGGAAGATATGCGTGAAGAAATGTGTCGAGGCAAAACAGGCTCATTTAAAGCTAAACTGTCCTATCAGTGGGGTTGGAGAAGCATGCTGAATATCCCTCCAGAGAGCAGAGGAGGAGAGGATGCTGCATTCACTGTAAGAGGCTTTTGGATGGTCTGCAATTTGGAAGGTCAGAGTAATTGGCCAAATGAGGGTTCATTCTAAGCCCAGTGTGTGTGTGTGTGTGTGTGTGTGTGTGTGTGTGTGTGTGTGTGTGTGTGTGTGTGTGTGTGTGTGTGTGTGTGTGTGTGTGTGTGTGGCTGCACCAGAGGGAGGGAAGGATATGGAAAACAGGCGGGCAAAGAAGGAAAAAGTGATGAAGGACTGGAGCAGGTATAAGCATCTGCTGGGTCACATGGGTAATTTGACAGCAAGAATGATCAGTTTCACTCCCTGATGCAGAAACATGTTGGGGTTTTTAATGTTTCGACACGAGTTGGGCGTTTAATGAGCAGACTTTAATGTTTTGCCCAGAATGATTTTCTTTATTTGTGTGCTTTTATGCTGACAAAGACCAGCTGTTGTGGGGCGTCGCGCTCTGGCATACTGAACAGCGCGTGTTTTCTGCCTGAAAACAGTAAATCTCTGCAACGATCAGCTGTTTGAATTCTTATTACTGTGGCCCTGCCGTGTCATTTAGAAATGTTGTTTTTTAAGGCCTCTGTTATAGACAAACGTCAGTTTTACTGGTGACCAACCACGCATGCAGAACAGTATCTGTTTTATTCAAATCAACTCACAAGATTATTCATAAAAGCTGCTTTTTTTCAACCTCTCGTGTTAAAATTGTGACAAAATAAAGCAATTAAAGGTTGAAAAATAATCTAAAAGTACCAGATCACAGAACATTACAAAAAAACTCCAGACTCGCTGCACCTCCACAGTCTCTGCACGCTGATTTAGCTTTGTTACATAAATGATACGTTACAGCATGTATTGCCGCGAATTGTAAATTCATTCAGTGTCAACATAATTTTCAGTAATAGAGGTCTAGAGCAGCACAACTTGAAAGACTGTCCTCCTCAGAAATACAAATACACAGTAGTTTGCAATCAGCAGTAACATATAATATGTGAAGATGCTGTAGTAATCATGGAAACGAGCGAAGGAGAAGATTATGTAGTGGAGTCAGATAATGGATGAATGGATGTGAAGCCTTTCAGCCCAGGAGACTATTTTTAATTTGCAGTGTGAAACATGCTTTTTACACACACATTTAACCTTGAGCCTAAACAATGGCTGATTTGTGCGAAATGACATGTTGTAACCAAGCAACAGGTAGCGCTTTGCCGTTTCCTGTGTCATGCTTTTATTTTGTCAGTCCACATCCTGCTGATTCTATTTCAGGTGGTCCTTGCATGCTCCACAGCTTGTGCTCTGCCTCACAGTCAGAGTTCACACCTGTCTCCACTTACCTGCTGTCTGCCTAAAAGCCCACAGCTTCCCATCCTGCACCTCCTGAGTCTCATTCCTCATGCGCCTCGTCTCTTCCATCACTTCGGTGCCTCTGACCAGTCTCACACAGTTCTTGTTGACTTTAAGACTGCATATGTTTCCTTTTGTTCTTTTTTTTTACGGACTTCTTTCTGTTTTCTCCATTGAGTTGTATCAGACAGAGCCTCGTTATGCATGTGCTGTACGGACATTCAGATTAGAACCTGTTGCAAGTAAACTCTTTTTAAGAAGTTTTATTTTGAAAGAAAAAAAAAGACATCTTGTTGTCTGTGAGGAAGCATAGAGCAGTCTGCTGGAACAAAGCCAGAGGAGTCATGCATCCCATGTGTTGTTAGTATAATGGTACAATAAGAGGACACATATGGTTCACTTTGAGCGAAGAGGGGATTTGTGAGCCTGCGCCGAGCCGTGAGCGGGCGTGCATGCAAAGCGGCGCACGGATGGCACGTCTGGCAGACCACAGACCTTGTGCTGTCACCTTCTGTTGAGGAGGCGCGACTGAGGGTGACATTCACGTCCCTGATAATTATCAGGACTATGATGTGGGAACATTAATGATGTATGAGGGCCCAGCGAGGGGTGAGAGCTGCCGCTTCACAGGGCCTCATTACTAAGAGATACCGCCGGCGAGGGACGGCGGCGCCGCCACACCCAGCGCGGACTCGGCCCAGAGTTCTCCACCAATAAACGCGGATGCGGACGCTGACAGCGTCCCGCGTCTTTTCACAGGTTAATACATCGATACCGACTCGTCGGCTCCATGCACGGAAACACGTTGGGTTAACAATGCTGTCAAATTTAAAAATAAATGAGTTAGAATGTCAAATTGGGAACTTTGATCCTAGTAGACCTCGATTTTGCCCTCGTGTAACTAGAATGGACAAGATGTCTGATTATCTCTAATTAAAAATGATTAAGCACCTACTTGCTGCAGTCAATGACCATTGATTGAGAAGAATGCTGATGTAGTGAGTGTAAGCCTGTTTTGGGCTAATTCCAGCAGGCCTTATAATTTCTCATTTCAAATCAGAGAAGGTGCCCATTGACAAGATTTAAATCATTAAAGCCATCCACCTCTCTCCTGTAGGGGGATTATGGATCCCTGGGCTCCCCGCGCCGCCCGCTTCATGCATGCTGAGCAGCGGGAATAGAGAATGGGGCCAGTCAATGTGAAAAGCGAATAAAGGATTTAAATAGAGAAAAAGGCAGAAGGGAAAAGAAGTCAAACATCTGATCACTGAAAAGGGAGATCAACAGTGAAGGAAGGAAAGTCAACATGTCCATGCATCGCTGGATGGTTGATGGAATTACGCAGAATTAAAGGTAATTACATGTTTACAAACTGGGAAACACAACTGTTGCTGTTGCTTTTTTTTCATTTTTGTTTTGTTTTTTAATGAGGAACACAGGTTCTCGGAGAGATGTCATGGCGCCCGTCTTGCTGTCACAGTCCAGAGGGCACGTGCATGACTTCGTGTCTAATCAGGTGCGGTAACCATGGAAACTGAGGTAGCGTGTGCCATGTGCAGCATTTCATCTCATAAGGCTCTTGGCAAACAGCGAGGCCCCGGGGCATGTGGCATGTTAGCTCTGTCTGTCTGTCTGTCTGTCTGTCTGTCTGTCTGTCTGTCTGTCTGTCTGTCTGTCTGTCTGTCTGTCTGTCTGTCTGTCTGTCTGTCTGTCCTGTCATGATGTATGCATTTGCCAAAGCAAAACAAAAGAGAGCAGGTCCATTACAAGAGCTGCCGCCTCAGTGGAGGAGCTTAAACGTAGAAGTCAACAACGCCCACAGCAAATATCCTATTGTCCTGCTCCACAACTAAACACGATTGCTTTCAGATTGCACTTACTGTATGTTACTAAATGAGCCAAACTCAGGTAGAGGCCGCTGCAGGACCTCTTCAGCAAACAACCGGATTTTCTACACAGTGTCTCCATGTCCTGTGTCCGTGCATACGGTCCGAACTGCATCTTTAAATGGCAAATCCAGTCGATTCCAGCTCCAATTACTATGATTGTAATTTCCATCAGAGAGAGGCCTACATCTGTGATTTACTGGAAACCTGAATACGTCTCTATCCTTTGACATTGTCTGGATAATAAGAAGGGATTCCTGAGACTTCATTCAAATGCACTGCATGCTGGGAAGTATGCCAGCAAGCATAATTAAGATGTTCCTTCAGCTTATGAGTTAAATTCACAGGAGTTCTTCTCTCAAAGTAGTGAAAACGCCCCGTTTCTAGTCACCCAGAAAGTTTTTTTTGGTATTTTATTAATGTTTGCACGGTTTGTGTCACTAACAGGCACAAGGTGCTAAAGCAGTAACATTACCTGTAACAGTGAGGCAGCATAAACACCTGAACACAGCCGCAATCAGCACTGTGGCTGTGACATATCTGAATGTCTTAAAAAAAGAGACTCTGATTCATGAGTGCACAGTCTGAGCATCCACACAGAAATCATCACAGGTTTGAAACAATCCAGAGTTGTTGTCAGCTTTAAATAACCTGCTCCTGCCCTCCACTCCTGCTGCAGCAAGCACAGTTTTTTCTACTCACATTTTACTAATTGGACGTCCCCTCAGACGCCACTGAGCAAAGATGATTTTTACTTAAAATGACTTCTTTCCCTGGAAGTTAATGTGATTATAATTTGGAATAATTACACTCGCAGTCGCCTTCAGAAGAATCTGTTTGTCGTGTTGCCTCCGCGCTGTCGATTGCTCTTTCCGTGCTCGGGACCTCGCTGACAAATAGAGATCTGGCGGTGAAATGATCTGCGCTGGGCCTTCAGAATATCCAACGTGGATCATCACCGTGGAGCCGTGGAGAGAGGGTACAGATTCCACTGAAGGAGCTTTTCCCCACTGTGTCTCTTAATTGTATGTGTGTGGACCATATGTACAGCCCATGCCTGGTAATGCGCCCAGTGCTAATGTCAATTAGCATGCAATATCAATTAGCTACCAATCTCACAGCGCATTAGTAGGGATAATGGCTTTGACCCCTAATACGCCCCGTCCAGGTCTCTGTAGTGGATCCCCTCAGACCACACTCCATAAACACTACACGCTTAAAAACCAAAAGGCTGCTTGGAAAAATAATGCAGGGACTTCAATTATTCAAATCGTCTTCTACTTAGGTGCGATTTTTAATATTCAGGTATCACATGGCAGCTCCTCAGTAAAGAACAGCACCGTTCATTTATCCCCTGCTTACTGCAGCAGCCGACCTCGGCCTGTATAGCGACTGAAGGCTCTATAAATGTTCCATGCACTGCGTCCCATGAGTTACAATGCTCAGGGCAGGCAATAACTCACACCATTAACCATAACGAGAGCTTAGACAGGGCTTAGGCATCAGCAACAATGAAAAATAATGCCTAATCCTGCGATGATGTGTTATAATATTCCTTTTCTCGGCGTTGTCAACCAGCAACAAATCCAGACAAACGCAGGCGCTAAGTGTTGTAGCGACTGGCAGGTAGCAAGGCGACGAAGCTGCGTCTCGTAACATAAACCCACTGTGTTTGGCTTTAAACAAACGCCGTTACTCCGGTTTCCTGCTCCGTGTCACACAAGTGCGAGTGCATCAGAAGCGCGAGGCAGACATTAAAAATAGTCCTGTAGTTTGGACGTTAAGTTGGTCTTTGCGTGATGCAATCCTTGAAACACACTCAGTCGTCGTGACGACCGGAACGCCTGTAAGAAATCAAAGTTTAGCTCCTTAGCTGCAACCAGAATAGTCCATATTCTTCAGAAAGAGACAGAGAACTCCAGAACATGAGCAGGTCTTCAGTATTTGTGGGGCGTCAAAACTCCTAAAGGTCAAATTTCTTTGATGTACTGCAACAAACTGTAAGACGGTGTGTGTGTGTGTGTTTTTTTTATAATCTCTGAGTCATATGTTGGAGTGGGTGCTTTAAATCCCACTAGCTGAGGGATATGTGAGCGGGTTTAAATTTAACATCACGGAGACGAGGACGATGCAGCTCATTGACATATACAGTACATGCAGAGTATTTGTTCGGCTACAGAGACCTCATCTATTATTTTTACTCATCCATGATATGTAGATTCATGTCATTACATACCTCCGTGATTAAAACTTCTCCACTCTGACACCATTATGCGACTCGCACCCGGGCGGCTGCCAGATAGCAATCTGTTATCTCTCCGTGAACGCCGTAGAACCCCCCCCCCCCCCCCCCCCCCACTCACCCCCCACGCTCGTCCGCCGCGGCGTGACAATCAAAATTCGACAATTAACCTGCTCTGTCACCCCACACTGAGAGCGACCGCTGGACTGAAGCTGAACTTCGGAGGTGGCAAATGAGTTTGAAAGGGGACCGGGGGGCGGCAGCTCCCAAATAAAAAGCTGGCGCTGCGCTGCGCTCGACGGGGACGGAGTCTGTGTCAGAGTAAAGGATACAGCAGTTCAAAGTTGCAGACGGATAATAAACCTCGCTTTTGTTTCCAATGCAGAGTCCTCACAGCGTGCGCCGAGAACGAAGATGGTGTTAGTTACTGTACGAGGGGCAAACGAGGCCTCTATTGATTAGTGAAATATTCACTTAATGACATCAGTCTGACTGGTTTTCATTCAGGGTATGAAAAACGTTTTCTTAACTGGTCCAACTCAGATTCTCACGCTACTAATAATGAAGGAATCGACTGTAAAAGCGAGCTCTTAGTCTAAAACCATTCAAGGCGTCTAATTACTGTTATCCTGGTAAAGTTTTGGTTCAGGTTTGTAAATGTACACACATTAGCTTCCACCAGCAGACTGAAAACACATGACCCTGGTACAGTATATTTTTTCCACTGTATTTAGAGACTGAATGTCCAGTAATAATAAATAGTCCTACCAGCTCTACTGTATTGCTGGACACCAACATCCAGCACTGCATCGAGGTGCTGTCAAGTGAGCGGGTCGATCAGAACCTCCATCTCTGCAGGGGGCCGCCTGCTGCCGTTTGATGTGGACTGCCTCCTTGATCTCCTTTCTCCTGGTCTATAATCCCGACTCCGTCCCAGTTAATCTACCAGCATTGAGCCCACGTCCGCTAGCTGCAGCTGCTGCTTGGTTCTGGCGCTGACCCGCCGTCTGTAGTGCTACTAAAACCGCTCCTGTCTCCGTCGGCGTGCAGGCTTTGGCCTTTAGGCCGATAAGGAGCGTCTCAGATCAGCATGTGTCATTGCTACAGTGTGTGCCTCGAAAGCTCTAGTGAAATGTTGATGGCAGACCCACTGATATGGATTTTGGCTCAGTCCCTGGTGGTTTTATGTTGGGTGGAATTTAAAAAAAAATCTGTTTATTGACCAGGGGTCCGTTCTGTACAGGCGTTCGAGTCTGTGCAGGAGGGTTATCGGCTTATCAAAGACTACATCTCTAACTTCCTGCACAAATAAAATCAATCACACAAAAAATGCAATTATTAATTAAAGCCTAGGTCCGTTCTAATACTCCATATGCTACTATTCATGGACATGCGTTTTATGCTGCATGGGTAGATGGGTCTGTGTCTCTGCGACGGCGGGGTTCTGTTGTGGCCTCTTCATAATCCTGGCGGGTGGAACCAGTCAAGGGAGAACCTGAGACTCCGGCTTGTTCTCTAAGCAGTGTTTGAATTACATAATGTGGGTGAAATCCAATTGTCTCCAATCATCTCCGGCTCCCATGTTATCCATCATTTTTATTAGTGCATCAGTGAGATAAGACTTTGTTATGTTTCCAGCAGAATCCATTTTCACATGACAACGGAAGGCAATTCAATATGTTTTAAGTGCAGAGTTCCCTGAATCGCGCGGCGGCTGGACCTCTGTCCGGGTCGGGGACAAGCACGTCTGACGCCGACCGGCGCCGCCTTAACGGAGTTTGTGTTTTGGAGTAACACGTCCTCCCCGCGACAGGGAAACGGCGGTGACTTAAAGTGCGCAGCCTGGCAGAGAGGCTGTTGAGCAGCACAGGGATTTATGAAATTGAATTTCAATGGCACATTGAGCAGTTCATTGAGAGCGTGCCAAAAGTGAGAATCCTATGACGGATTGAGACAGATCACTCCCCAAATGAGCTGACAACAAGATGCCTGAGGCATTGCATTACTATTCAATTAGCATTTAAGAGGGCTTTGGGGAGAATTGTTTTGTTCTATTTTGCAGATAAAATATGAGCATTTCCTACAGATTTCTCATTAGGGCCACTTTGAGGGTAACTCTCACCCCATTTATCTTCTCCACTGTGGACCCCTGGTGCATTGCAAGCGTCAGATAGAGAGGAGAGGAGAGGAGAGGAGACACGCCGTTGAGTTATGCTCATTGAACTGCGGCGTGATGAGCAGCTAACCACTTTCTTTCACTTCCTATCCGTGTGCGTTGCATGTGTCGGGGACGTCTGGAAGCGCGACTGGCGCCGCGGCAGCATCCTTCCATATTCCATTTGTTAGTGTTTTGATGAGCAATCTCGCTGTTGCCTCCTGTCGCCTCTGAAACGCACTGCGTCATCCCGGGCTCCACTGTACCGTCACTTCCAATTTAGATTACTGTCTGTCGCGAGCTGTTTAATAACACTGTTTTCTCACGCGCACGCCAAACTGCAAAAATAGCCCCGTTCACAATAGAAAGCCTTATCTCAGTCATCGGCTCATGCTACTTTCACTTTGTTTTTCATAAATCCATTATCAGGACTAATATGCGTGAGAATTTTTTTCCCTCGGTCTCATGGTGCATTAATCACCGGAGCTCTAATATGCTTTTGTTCTGATTACGGCCGGGGCCGGCTCCGAGCCGATAAACACCTTTGACATGTGGTTAGCGTCCCTCCTGGGCGCTCGTGTGACCGAGAAGACAAATAATAAAAGAGGAGTGACAAAAGGAAAGGGCAGTTCGAGCTCGTCCACACCAACAAAGCAACACAGAGCACGCGGCTCTATTCACTCTCTACCTGCGTGCCCAGATTTTTGTCCCACAATCAGTTTGATTTTCTCTTTTTAATTATGGCGGAATGCTAATGCTCTGCTAATAAGACATGAATGGGGAATGAAAGGTCGGTGAGACCTAGATAAATGACTCCCATTATTTCACCAATCGGATAGAAGGCCCTCTATATGTTCTAATTTGAATGATAATAAAATTCTGAATTGCTTTGTCCTAGTGGGCCACTTTCTCCATGATAAGCAGTCGGGCAAGGTAACCTTGTCCTGTAACCCAGACTACCGCTGCCTTCCGAGACCTGTAATTACTGTAAATTAAGGCACAGAAAACACACACACACGCACACACACAGTTCAAGGCTGCATGCGATCCAGAAATCAGGAGGCTAAACTCTCGATTTTGCATATCTGTGTCAAACTGCAACGGAATTACACTTTTATGCAAAAATATGTATTTTCCCTGAAGCAAGGAAGGGAGCAGATCAACAGCCTCGAATCAATGTTAATGTAGGAGAATTTGTTTAGTTTATTATGAAGTAATGTCTATGAACTGTGCTTCAAAGTACATTATGTCTAAGATGACACTGTCAGACCGAATAAAGCACAAAGGATCCGTTATCTGTGCTTAGAAGTCCTAAATGAATTGTTTATTTTTAGCCTGCCCATCGGCGGAGGATGGGGATAAGGTGGCTTTGGTTGTATAAATAATAAATCACATTGTCCTTGTCTTGGAATACGTTTGAAAAGCAATGAAACGTGATAAAGTGTCTCATCCAGGTTGTCTGATATTTGCGGCAGTCACTTGTGAGTTGACATGCGGTGCTGTATAGGTTACTGATGGCGCAGCAGAGCCGGTCTCAGCGGGTCTATAGCACAGGAAGGACAAAGGCAAAACAAGTCGATGGCAGTCTGTAGCTGTGTAGCACAAGACGCAACTGTCAGGACAGCAGGCTACACACTTAGTGTCAATAATAAGATCCCAAATATGTGTGTTAACGCTGCAGAGCAAAGCTAATGACGACTAAGACTAAGAACAGAACCAAACTTGGGTTTATGAACATTGGAAAAGTCATAAGTTTTGGGTTTTGATCTCTGGACGACATGATTACAATAAATTAAAAACTAAACCGAGCAAAGCGTGGTTTGTTTTAATGCACCTCCTGGATGACATCAGCATGCCTCCAAGCACACGGCCTGTTTTTAATACCTTCGCAGGCACCGGCTGCCTGAAATCTCGGACAGGAACTTGTGGACGTGAGCAAATGCTGAGTTTCCTCCCTGCAGATGTTTTCAATAAACCCACTTCTGTGACGTTCCACCGCGTCTGACAGATGATGTGGCTGCTTTTTCTCTTCCCATCGGACACAATAATCCAGAGTTTGTTGCTTTTAAAGTCTAATCTGACCTTTTCCGTTCCAAACAGAGTTCTGCACTCTGTTGCTAAGTGTCTGTATTTACCATCAAGGGAGGCCTCTCGTCTGCAGACGCTGATGATGACACGCCTGCCTCCTCGGAGCGTTCTCCACGTCACTGTTTGAAAGGGTTCTTCTCAGAATTGATGGCCGTCTACCTTAGTTGTTTGCTGTTGTTTTTTAGGCTTTTAAAGTCTGTTTCAAACCTATTAGTCACTCCAAATGTTCTCCATATTTCTCCGTGGGGTTGCACTTGCATACTCTTTTCTTTGGACCTCCAGTGAACAGCTGCTAAATGCACACACTCAGAACCCTCCTTCAGGCTTTTAACCTGCTTGAGCTCCTGCTTGTCAGTTATTTCTTATGAGGCCCCCCAGAATGGTGGTGATTGATTTGTAGTACATGTGGCCCTGTACCTTCACAGTACCCACATGTTATTCATTTCTGCAAGTGCATATTCATAAAGGTCCTTTTCAAACTGGCCTGAGGTTTGTAAGGAGACTCTGTGGTTTTGAAATGTCTGAGCCAATTGAAGGTCCAAGTTGAGCATAACTGGGTATGTCTTTTAATTAAATGGGAATAGCAGGTCAGCCCACAGATGCTGGGAAGCATCATCCCAAATTGGAGAAATGTGTTTTTGTAATAAATAGCAATGATGTGGTTTTGTGGATTCATTTATTTTGATTAGACCCAGTATTGTTCCACTTTATGAAATTAATTGAATTTCTCATGCGTTTGAGTAAACGGACAAACGAATTAATCAAGAATTGGCAAATGGGTCTCCATTCAGCTGTGCGAGGAACTCTGCCATTAGTGTGTGTGTGTGTGTGTGTGTGTGTGTGTGTGTGTGTGTGTGTGTGTGTGTGTGTGTGTGTGTGTGTATGTGTGCGTGCGTGTGTGTGGTCAGAGCATCTATACGGTACTTCTATAACAAGTCAATCTTGATTTTATGATTCGTACAGTAACTTATTTTTCTTATTTTTACACATATACACTGTACACACCAATATTATACGTCCTTTGTTGAATTTCTTAGCATTTTTGTCCATCTTCACATGTAATAATATTCACTAATTATAATCATACTCTGTAATTACAGAATGTTCTGTCTTGTTGACAGTTAGAAATGAATTATATTTGTGATACTGAATATGTTTTCTTCAGGGCTGAAGCGTGTTGGCCCCCGAAGCGCAACACAAATAGGCAAAATGCAAATAGCCAAAGTACAATTACTCAAATATCTCCACTTATTTGACAACTAATGCAGCGTAACAAAATCTAACACAAATAGCACAACCAGAGAGAAAACACGCCGCAAAGAAGAACCGCAGCTGAAACGAATCTGCTCATCGGTTGCTATCTGTTAATTCACCATTCAGATTTAAATGAAATAAACCCTTAGTGGTTATTTCTGAGTAAAAAACTCAAAGTTGGGGAATTTAATATATTCCACAGATTCTGATCTCAACCAGCTCTGACTTAACATTCGCAGAGCATCACACTCTGTCATTAGAGGGGGAAGAAATAAAAAAACGGGGGGAAAAGTGCTGTCGGAGGCATCAATGGATTTTTTAAAACATATCAAAGCACAGTTGCTCTGAGGACATGATAGGATGGTATATACCTGTTTTTATCTCCGAATGCTGCCCTGATGTTTTCTGAAGCCTTCCTACCACTGACACAGCCTTCAAACTATTATCTCCCTGCTTCCTTCCTCCTCATCCCCCTCCGCCTCCTCCACACCCGGGGACATAAAAACACTCTCCACAAGTCCCTGTCTCAGCAGAATATATAGCGAGATATAATGATGATCCGACTCAAGGAGCAGAACATGCTTAAAAAAGAAATAAATAAAACAAAACACACTTTGTACTTTGCTGTGCGCAATTTGCTTGAGAGAGAAATTATTTAAAAGAAACATTTGTCTTTCAACAGTTCCTGGAACACAATATACGCGTATATGACAATATCACCGCCTCAGCGGAAGTGAAGAACGACAGAGGTATGTTTTAATGGAGGCAAATTTAATCTGAGCAAAGTAGCGATTATGTAAATTCCTCCACACAACTATGGGATCATCAATAAGAGGAGGATGTTCATTAGGCTCAGCGAGCTTTAATATATGGATGTTTTGGCTAATACACAGAGCAGATTGGTAAGCAAGCGCACTCATGCGTGATTTCTCTGTTAATTACTTAACTCTGTATTCAAACGTGTCAGCCACAATGGGACGCTGCATCTTATGCTCTCCTTACTAATCACATGAGCAGCCACGGCTCATGCAGAAGCAGCCGCCGCAGAGCCAGACCCATAATAACACGTACGGGTGTATATGAGACCACGTGGAGCGTCCCATTCCAGTGTTAAAGACACGTGTGATTACACTGATGAATGGAAGGACGGGAAGGAATCTATTAGCGGCGGAGGCAAAGCACCTGCTAAGAGCTGTGGCATTTGAGACGCAGCCGAACTAGAACGACGCCTCTGTTTGCTGATGAATACCTAACGAGACAAAAGTTGCGGGGACATCAATCAGCATTCGCGCTGCTCATCTGGACATGGGTTTTGGTTCAGGTTCCGTGCCCCCGGGAGAAATGAGAAAGCGCCTGTTTGTTTACAGTTGGCATGCACGCGCTGGAATTTAATAAAGATTTCAGACCGCGAGTTGGGAATAATTAGGAATGCAACTTATTGCGTGGCGTCCGTCTGACAGGTGGGGGAGGAGGCCGGGCCCATTGGTGACGCACTGTGGGTGTTCGATCTGGAGCATCCGTCCATCATCTGAACTGTTTCTCCTCTTCAGGGTGTTGGGAGAGTTTGAGGAAGCTGGAGATCTGTTTTTTTTTTTGCATATTCACAGGGAAAGCGTTGAACCTGACCTACTGACCACACACTGAATTCATCCTGCAGGTGTTTCAGCAGCTGCTGAACCAGATCATCTGCCTGTAAACTTTATTCAGGACAGCGTGTGGAGCTTAATACTAATATATGCAGTGTTGTGTATTTCTGTTCATTCGTTAGCCCCACGGATCGACATTCTCTCTGAGGCCTCAGTCTCGCTCTTTTTCCTCCAGCTTCAAAACGGAGGAGAGGAACTGCTTTGACTTGAATTCACAGAGCGTTGCTCCAAGTAATTAAGTATTCCATCTGTCCTGTGCATTGTGTGGTTGTGCCTGTGTGCAAGCCGACACAAAAAGATTGTTGGACAACACCACAGTGGCTTCGTGCAGGGGACTCGTCTCTGTGCTGCACCTGGTTTTAGGAAAATAAGGTCCTCTGTGTGTGCATCACAACTACAAAGAGCTGAATCCATAGCAACTGTATCTCTGACTCTGGTTTGCAACTTTTAAAGCAGGAAAGAACAGCAAAAAATATAATAAAATGCAGATTTTGGTTAAATGTGGCTGTGCTTTAGTTATCCTCGCAATGAAGGCGGCCTCATGAAGTCATGAGGCTCCGACAATCATTTTGAGTTTACAGCAAAGGTCAAATCCAGGACAGAGACAGTGCCAACAGATTCACAGCTCCTCTGTTCTGTCATCTTGGTTTTCGGTGGCCGGAAAATCGGAAGGAAGAGAGATCCGTATGAGGAAATCAAGCTATGAAACTGGGATTTAAAAAAAGGAACACGGCTGGAAACGCCAATCAGCACAGATTCCCATAATAATGCTCCATTCATTCAAATCAAGCTATCCATTAATTAATCCCCACAGCAAAACCTGGCAGCCCAAACAGCCCCCGGCAAAAACATCTTTATAAATCTAATAATACATCGTTGGGGCCCTGCTCCCCTGAACAGAAACAGTCTGGATGAAGGTGTTGTGGATGCATCCAACAAACTAGTTTCAACATTTTGAGGATGACCGGGCAAAGTGAGGAGGGCACTTATACTATAAAACAAATCAACGGCCCTGATTCATGTTCACAAATCAGCCGATCACTTCCATTCAGATCCGACTCATGGTTGTTGTTGATGCGTCCGTGCAGACTGAAAGAAGACGCTCTTAGTGAGAAAGAGGTGTTCGCTGATTTCTGTGTGTTGCACCAGCGCCGGGCGACGGCGCGCGGAAAAAAAGATTGCAGGGCTCCGGGGACGAGAGGACTGCGACAGAGCGGCTCCGAGGAGGCTCCATCGCAAGAAAGAAGCGAGTTTGGCCCGAAACGAGCGCCAAAATTGCAGCGCCTCATTTGCATAAACGGCTCGTACGCGCCGCTTCTTCCCACACCGGTGCAATCAGGTCCACCCGGCGCCGGGTTAATTGTAGGAGCCGGAGCGGCCCCACAAAAAGAAGAGGCCTCGCTGTGGTTCAGAGACCTCCTCCCGCTGGCTTGGCCCAAACTTCTGACTGCTGGAGGCTCCAGAGCTGCTGAAGCGCCCGGCGGCGCCCTGCGACTGACCACTGTCAGCATCCGCTCGACGCGTGCGGTTCTGCTCGCGTCCTGTCACCACACCTCGGCCCGGTCTCGCTAACGAGTGCCTAATGAGAGCGCCGGCGCCGGCGGCAGCCCACCCAGCGGAGCACAAACAGTAATTCAGAACCGAGACAGTAATCGGTTAATGGGTAAAAAAAAATCAATGCGGACAATTTAGAAGCTGTCAAGAGCATATTTGTCCCCTTTAGGCCCGTGTGACGTCTGATTGCACTTTGCTGAGGGGGATGTTTCGCTCTGCTCCTGACCGCTCCCTCTGCTCCTACAGCTCCCCAGCAACGTCCCTGTATTTAGGGTCACGAGCGGCAACAAATTCCTCCCGCGGCGGCGTTCCTCCTGAGACGCGTGTCTGCAAAAAAACGAAATAGAATCGCGAGGTGAACCCGAGCGCAGACCTGCAGCGTCTGCGGCCGCCGCCGCTCCTGCGCCCGATGAGCATCCCGGAAAAGAGAGGCGCGGCGCCGGGTTGTGAACTCTCTCTCTGGGTTTTTGAGTGGCAGAGCGCTCCCCCCTCCCATGAATACCGAGGGCAACCTGCCTCCATTATTCATCAGCCAGCTGTTCTAAGGTGCCCATATTTACACTTATATTGCAGAAGCAGCGAGTGGCTTCCCCTTTTTAATATCGCGGCTGCCGGCTTCAGGACCAGCCGGAGCTCTGCTCTGGGGCAGGAAGTGCGCGGTGATGGGTGGCAGGCAGGCGGATTCATAAACAAGGCCTGGTAATATCATATTTACTGTGTGAATTATTGAGCAGAGTTTTATGATGTTTTTAAACGCCGTCCGAATTTGATTAGAACCTGATTATCAGCCAGCTCTTGTTCCCGAGGATGTCGACTCCATTTGCTTATCCGTGTAGCTTAAACCTTGCTCAAGGAGGTCCGAGGGAACCACGAGCAGCAGAACTTACCGGCGCCGAGCTCGGTCCAGTACAGAGGCCCGGTGATCACCAGCCATTACGTGGCAAGCGGCCAGCAGCCCCGGCAAATGAATAACACATGAATCCCTGTTGATGAAACATTGGAGAGTGGTTACCAGCACCCAGCTGTCTCATTGAGATCGCATTCATCGCCGAGTGGAGCAGATCTGGTCAGAATACAAGCCGAGCAGGTGGTTTGTAAGCCTCGTGACACTGTGGGGGCGACTGCTGACCAAAATGTTCCAAAATGACCTGGTCTGGCAGCCACGGGCAAATCGTTCCAGCGTCTCCCGTTCCTCCAGTAATCTCTCACGAGGACGGGGGCGGCGTGCTGGTGTCTCTCGCCGGGGCCGAGCGCGGCCGTTCCCACTGCCGGGCTCTGGTCCATCCACCACTGGCCACTGAGCCTGAGCTCCAGCCGTTTATCCTGCTGGTGAGTTCAGGTTATACTTCCCAATCCTGTTTAACCCCCCGAGGGGGGGATTTGGAACGAGAACACAGCCTGGGATGGGGAGAGAACATGACACATGTCTTATTTATTGTGTGGTCCGGCTGCACGGGAGGTCGGGCTTTAGCTCAGAAATAGCCATTTGTTGCTGTTGTTTTTCATCACTTCCCACCAGGGACACCTTCAGCCGACACCCTGCGAGGCCGCGAACACTCCACACTGTGGATTACTGTCTACACCTGTAACACACCAAAGATATCTCTGAGGCACTTTATGTTTCCTTTATGGTACACGCGTCTATAGGCACGAACGTGCATCTAACATAAACAAGTAACAGAATGATTTGTGCTGGTTTAAATCTATTATTATTGACACTGAATGAGGAGTTTATTACTGAAGATAAATCATCAGTTCTAACTGGTTTATTTGTTATTTGTTCAACTCAAAAATGGAACTAATGCAAAGACACTGTAAAGACACTTTCACACTGTCTTCTGGTGATGGAGGTATGAGCGATGACTGCATCATGATGAATACAGATTATAATTATTATGTGAGTGGATGGAAGGTTTGTCCAGACGCTGTTCTTGTCTGAGTTCATCGTCCTCTGGACTGTATTTACTATAGAGCAGTGGATTGAGTCGCGCGACTGAATTATGATCGTATTGTAAGTGAACGTCTGTCTTCATAGTGTCCAAAGTCTCAAACCCATATATTTTGTTCATGATTATGTTCTATTTTTATTCAGTTTGCAAAGCAGCACAGCCATTGTTTTCCATCTATCCTTAAACAAAATCACCAGATGGTTTCATTTTCTGTCTGTTCTTATTAGTAGCATATATATATTTAATTAATTATTCAAATGCGTTTGTAAAGAAAACTCTTGCTGTTACCTTCACAGTCTATGGCATTTGACATGGCAGAATGAATGCTTTTACTGTTTGAGAGGTGGCCGCAGAGCTAAAGCAGCTCCAGTAGACAGCTGCGCATCAGCACAGGTAAAACCAAGAAGCTGATAAATGGGTCACGGCCTCTCACGGGGAGACAGAAGCAAACAAAAGGTGCAGAGGTGAGGAGCCGGGGGGTGGGGGGTGGGGGCACACAGAGGTGCAGAGCATCATTTGCATGGCTGCGGCTCACGCTCGGCACCGTTGAGTCACAGGGGAGCCGCGGAGGCGATGATGTCACGGCGGCGGCGTGGCATGTAGGGCAGCAGCTGCCTCATTTCGGGGGCCGTTCCACATTTTTGCGCATCGTTGTGAAGGAGATGTCGTCTGAGCAGAAACCTATCTGACAGCTGAGAGTGAAATGAGGTGAGAAATCAAAGTCACATTCTATTTGGGAACGTCTCCACGGTGCCTATCTGCGGGGCTGAGATCACCAACAGCCTCCCCCGCGTCCACCCCCGCCTCCTCCCCCGTGGTTCCGCGCGGGACGGGGCTTCAGTCTGAGACAAGAGCGCACAGATAAATATCTAACATGCACAGATACATAGATGCTGATGCGTGTGGAGATGCACCTACATTAAAATACATGAGAAGCAGCAGCAGCTGGAGCTGAAGTGGTTCTGGGGAGCTGGAGATGTAACGTATGATTTCCGCCCATTTGTTAAACAGCGATCCCCGTATTTAACGCAGGCCGATCAACGCTCGCAGCCGGGCTGCATGAATAGTTGAGCAAGTCTCGTGTGGCGCTTCTCTACTTTTAAGGTGATTTCTCCAGCGAGGAACTTACGTGTACTTACTCCGTAGCTTTACCTCAGCACCGACTGGAGACTAACCCGTTATTGGAAGCGGAAACGAGCAGGATGGATGGCGCCTTTCACACTCTGTCTATTAGTTTTCATTAGGCGGCCCAGAGAAACCTGGGGATTTATTGGCCACATTTGCTTTAAATTCAGCCCTGCAGGGTTTCACCTGATTGCTGCACGGGACAGACAATGATCAGCTCCCCTTCCGTCTCAACACTCTTTCTCCATTTCCATAAATTCCCGTCTGCGGAGGAACAGGAGCCTGTCACAGTCGACATTGTCACCGAGGCGACATCCGCCCCAGCTGGGCTTCTGGTTGCTCCGGTGCCCGGGTTCGTTCTGCCGGGGCTCCGCGTGGATCGCTGCTGACAGATCTGCACCTCGAGTTGTTCGCGTCTGAAGACGCGTCAATCACGACTATTCAGGGACACTTCCTGGTGAAACAAAAAATGACTCCTTTTTCTCCTTCGCTGGAGACGCTTTTAACCCCTTCGCGCAGCAGCGGCCGATTGTGAGCAGAACCCTGCGACTGCCGCATCCGCAGGATCGGACGGCGGCGGGTCAGTCAGAGCTGCTTGTGGTGAAAAGCAGGGTTGTTTTCTCAGAATGAAAGAAGTAAAGACGCGTATCATGCATTATTGCAGTCGATGCTGAGCAGATTGCCGCCTATTTCAGCCTCTCCCTCTCATTTCTGCCTCTTTTCTGACTTTGAGCGATCGTTCCCTGATCGTTATTCCAAACTTCTCTTGGAGAAGCACTGATCACTGCCATTAGGTAGAGCAATGTCATACGGTGTGTGTCCAATGATTAATCTGAACTGGCACGGCGATATAGGATTTCCTGCCCACGGTGGGATCAATAGCTCCTTCTTCACTGGCTAAAGTCGCAGATTTCATTAACCCATTTCCAAAGACTTGGCTTCTTTTGTGAGTTATTATGGAAGGGTAAGAAGGCCAACAAATTATTTTATCCAAGACGACGTCCTCCCGGTGCTTCTTCTTTCATACTGGCTGGAAGCCTACAGAATAGAAATGATGATGATGATTTATATGCATTTGAGTCAATGGCAGATAAATCCCTGTGTTTAACCAATCAATAATGCTGCAATCCATCAATTGTATTTCACTACGCCTGTCAGAGCGGCTCCCCTCCTTGAAACAATATTTTGTATTCACCGTGCTGGTCATGAATAAATGTTTTGCTTAGAAACTCCAAACCTCCCATTTGGTTGGCAGCCATGTTACCGAGACCTCGGCCATGTTTTATTCATATCCCCTTCGTCCATGCGGCCGAACTTAAAAGCAGCAGACCTGATGCGTTTGATCCCTCTGATGTTTTGATGAGATCACTCACACTCCGAAGCGTGTTTTCCACCTCTGTGTCTACTGTTTCACGCGGCCCCGATGACTGGGCTCCATCTGTTTCCACAACATTAGGCTACAGCCCATTAGCATCCAGGGGTCCATCCGCCGGAGCCCGGCAGCCTGGCGTGGCTGCGAAGGAGCCAGGCTGCAGCCGTCATCGCGCTGCGCCTTTGAATGGCCCTGTGTGTGAGTCATTGTGCCCGGTGAGCTGCTCTCTGCTGCCCGAGCTCCGGGTGAGCAGCTCTTGTCTCTGTGATAGCTGCTGCCGCGGAGCCGGACCCCCTGCTGTTAGCGGGCCTGAGGGACAGCCTGCCTCACTCAGAGCAAAGAAAAAAAAAAAGAGCGAGAGAGAGAGGAAGAGCGGAGGAGGATTGAAAATCAATTCCTCATTAAACAAATTTGTAAAGGCTGCATCAAAAGGTGTTCAACATTTGCTCTGGCTGGTTGCGACCTTGAGAATCCGATGCATCGCCTGGCAAATATACACGGAGGAAGACGGCGTTGCTTTTGTCTCGCTCTTGATTGATACTTGGGTCATCGCTCCTTTCACTTCCTAACATGGAGAAAATGGCTCATGGGTGCACAAATCAGAAGGCAAATCAATAGGAGGGTGTGTGTGTGTGTGTGTGTGTGTGTGTGTGTGTGTGTGTGTGTGTGTGTGTGTGTGTGTGTGTGTGTGTGTGTGTGTGTGTGTGTGGCTGTCTGGGGATAAAGTCTGGATATTTGCGTGTGTGAATGAAATCCAATGAGCAAACAAGAGCCCGAAAAAGCCAGAGGAGGACTGGGAGAAACTCTGGAGCCCTGTCACACGGCTGGAGGGGGGGGGTGTCATCTTCTCCACATCCTCTCTCGGCAGAGGAGTCGAATCACCCATCCTTACGACTCATACATCTTTTCTTTTACAGATGACCAGCTCCCCCCCTCTGGAATTGACACCCACAATTTATACTCATTCCACTTCTCACCGCGGCCAGCGCAGGGGCTCCTCGCTGAGGTGTACCTGCCACGGCTATCAATAGAGTGAGTCGTCATGGGTTAGCTACTGCGGCCCACTCCCACTGAGGTAATCCTTCAGAGGCGTCCCACAGCCTGAGAGAAATGTCAAAACGCCGCTGCAAGGATCAGCCCATCCGTGCATACAGACATGGAGATATATCTTCTTTAAGCCTGATTTAATTTGGGGCCTCCTTGGTGCTAGCTAAGAGGGGGGGGGGGCGTCGTGTGCGGAACGGAGAGCGAGAAGCCGAGTTGGGGATGGAAAAAAGTCTGTCTTTATTTAGAGGAACTGGCTTCGGTACAACGCGGGCCAGATGCACCCCAAACGCGGCTGACAGATGTAGTGGTCACAGATACTCCTCTCCAAATGCGCCGCCATATGAAGCGCTAGCCCGCCGCTCTGTGCTGTGCCATGCGGCGTATAGGGATTCCTGGCAGCGCTTGAAAGCGATAATTCATCGCGCGCGGCGGAGGAGCGGCTCAGGAATTCTGGGTAAATCTTGGCGAAACTTTTATGTGGGTTCAGCGGGTCTTCGGCGGCGTCCTTTGTTCCCTGCAGTCGGAGGCTCCGCCGGGATGCGGAGCTGCCTGGCGTCGCCGTCGTCCCCTGGCTGCCCGGAATATTAGCTCACACACAATCACCAACTCTATATTTCCACCTATTAACAAAGAGCTGGGTTGCTTTAAAGACGCACCTGCAGAAGCAGGAAACTTGCCGCTGTGAGTGAGTTGTGCTTCCCTTTGTCAGACTCGTGTTTATATCTTCGTGCCGTACTGAAGTTGCGAGCCGGCGCCGTGTCTGACACGTCTCCCCGGTGGCGGAGGAACCTGAGTGAATGATCGGCTGCCAGGAGCTGCGCCGCTGACAAGCTAGCGCGCGCCGCCAGACGTCGAGAGGAAGTGAACAGCGACCGGCTCGCGCCTCCGCAGCCGCCGCTATAGAGCAGCTGGGGCCCTCGTTGTTCGCACAAGCCTCATGGCGGCCGTACATCGAACGCGCGGGCGCAGACCGAGCGGCCGCGGCCGCGGTTTCACGGCGCTGAGATAAAAGTCTGAGCTCGGGATGAAATGAAAGCTGTGTTTTGATTTCACAAACCCGCTCGATAAGTTTTAGTCGTTTAAATTAGGACTGTAAGCCGCACGAATATGTGAAATTGATTTTGAAAGTAATTGGCTAATTAACCGACCGTCTGCCTGTTACAGTAGCAGAATGCTAAACTTAGATGTTTCAGATAAATGCTGGAACGTGTGCTTTGTGTGGAAAGTTGCTAATGTAGCTTAACCGGATTTGAGTTTATTTGTTCTCCCATATGGCAAATGAAATAAGTGTTGAACTTAGTTATCATGTCAACTTCTAAATAATTCTAATGAGTTTTTCTGTCGTTATTTTTACATATTTCAAATGAGCTTGACTTTAATTGTGCAGGATTGTTGCTGCTGGGTCAGATAACACATCAGCAACAACACATCAGCATCTCGTCAACAGCTCAGTCGCCCCAAACTCAACATTCTTCCTCAGTACTTTACTTTGAAACCTATTAAGATACCAAATGATTCTCCTCCATTACACTTGGATTTTTTTCAATGAAGTGCTTGACGCCGTCGAACGCCTGTCGTGACGCCGAGGCGTTTCCGAGATTTGCGTCGCGAACAACTTGCGAAAGCTACGAACGAACAAGGTTAAAACGTTTGTCTGGCACCGACTCGGCTCCAATTCAGCCCGAACAGAGGGCCCTCAAACACAACGTGCCTGCAAATTCACACACCAACACGCACCTTGACTGCCATTAAATATGTATAGCTTGTATTGAAAATAACACAAAACACTGGTGTATGCAAGGCTGCGGATATTTTATGAGTTCGGAGCGGTGTTGGGAGGTGTTTTTCTGTTTCAGAACTTTTCCAGCTCACTACTCTCTAATCCACACTGACAGAGGAAGCTCTACAGGAAGGCAGAACAACAGAGGCTGAGGTTCCACTAGTCTCTACTCTGCTGGGAGAGCAGTCTTCTTCTGTATGTAGGATGTTTTTATTAGGCCCCAATAAAGAGAAACAGTCATTTCCTGCCTAATGAATAAATCAATTAAATGAATTCTATTGACAAAGGAAACAATTTCCTCCACGATGCGAAGGATCTTCTAGTGGATTGTCACCATCTATTTCTTTTTTTTTATTATCATTTCTGTGCTGTGGGAAATAAAGTGTTAATGCTTGAACTGTCTACGTCTCCTGTTCTTCTCTTAATGAAAGTGTGAAGACGCTCACCCTGTTTATTGACCTATCCGTCTGACAGATGGCTGCGCAGCCTCCACGTGGATGTGCCGGGCGGCGGCGCGACGCTCCAATGCAAACAGCGCTGGCGAGCGGGCGTTTAATAGCCTCCACTTCACGGATTCAGCCTCAGTCGCAATCCTTTGTAATAACCACCCAATACAGTAGAGCGAGCAGGGGGGAGACAAAGACATTTCGCCGGGCCGATGCAGTCATCTGCAGGAGCGAGGATGGGTCAATAACAGACGGAGGGATGAATTGTTGGCTCTGTTAGTCGTGAGTGGATATGAGACGGGGATGAGCATCCTCAGCGAGGGTAACATATTCCAGTCCATATCTAGCAAAAATACTATTTGTTTCAAACGGAGAGTATTATTTGGGTGATGAAAAGGATCCAGCTGGCTTGTTCATGCATGCTCCTCTTCTTGGACCGACCGACTAAACGTATAATCCTGTTATTCCGTTATGTGTTCATCGCTGAGGACTGAGACTGTATGAGTGCAAATGGATCAATCAACACGTGGCCGCGATGGCGCACACGGAAATGCACGACGAAAAAAAAAAAGAAAAAAAAAGAGGCCACAGACACAATAATCTCTTCCTCGTCTTTTTCCCTCTCACCTCTTCGCTCGCACGCACACACACACTGAGATATTTGTGGCACTTTCAGACCTGTTGTCTGGGAGACCATTCCTTGTTTAGATGTGTTGTCAAGGAAACAAAGATGGAAAAAAAAGCTGTTCGCTGAATTTTTTTTTTTTTTTTTTTGAGAATCCATCTGCTAGATTGGAACACGGGAAGAAAAGTAGCACGAGAGCCACGTCGGGGCGGGAGCGCTTCCAATAAAATATATCTTCCAAGGGAAAAAGGGGGAGTTTATTGATTTTGCTACTGTGTTATTAATATAAAAATGGAGCCCGGTTGTTGTAAATAAGCCGGTAAATTCCTTTTATTGCGGTCCAGCTGAGTCTTTTACCTTTAGAACGGGCAATTGTGCGGGACCAAAAATTCACAATATAAGTCATGGTAGCCCTCTGCAGTGTAATTACCACCTAACTGGCCACCCCTCTCTGTAATTCTGAATAACAGGATGTCCAAATGCTTATAATCACCTATGATTGCTGGTGAAAGGTTAAGCTGATTCAATCCCTCAGCCCAATTTGCTACCCAATCCAGGGAAACGCTACAAAGACCGGGGATTTGTCAGTCGGCTCGTTAGGGACGCCCGACGATCAAATTGCCGCTTTGGGAGAATAATGGCATGTTCTGCAGGAGAAGCTGTGGCATAATGTTATTGCCGTTGTGTCGCCCGGGAGAACAACAGCCGCTGGACACACTCCGCATGTAGTCCTAACTGCACAACAGGCGCGCACAAAGTGGCCCAAATACGTCCCCGCAGCCTGGATTCCTCCCCTTCCACGCGTCCCCCGATTCTGTCACGTGGCCCCGTCCCTCCCTGCTGCCTCCCCTCGCTCTGCATCGCTCCCTTTCACATCTGAACGGAGAGAATGACGCAGCCCTTCGCTAATCATATCCTCCATATGCCGATAACGCTGGAGCAAACACGGCTTTCCATATCCCCGTGTTCCTTTCTCTGCATACGGCTGCCTCTGCATCATCCTTTCTGAGCGGCGGCGCTCTGACGTGACCCTCTGTGCCGCCGCGGTGTTGTCGATCTGTGGCAATCAGGGCTGACAGCAGCAATCAGAAGTGGGACAACCTGCACTCTGACTTCACCCTTGGACTTGACCCTGGAGCTGTGCCACAAACGCACCGCAACTTATCAACACAAGCAGCAATTATTGTGTTTTCTTAGGAGGTGCCTTGCTCTTTTTTTTTTTTTTTTGCCTCCTTCCCCATCACGCTCTCCTGTGGCTTCTGCTAAGAGCAGAGGCTGCGGTGCCATCACATGCCGTGATGCTTCTGCGCTGCCCGGGACACATCATCTTCCCCTCCGGTTGCATTCAAGTGAGAAAGCCCTGTCAACACCCCAAACTCGAGGGGCTTGTCTTATGGAGTAGAGGGAGACAGAGGAGAGAGTGGAGGATGACAGGGGGGGGGGGGGGGGGGGGGGGGGAGGCAGGAAGCACGAGAAGTCCAGGTCACCGTGGGATCTGACAGCGGAGGGCAATGCCAAGCCTCATTTAGAATTCCCTCCCTGAGAAGCAGCTGTTACATCTTTTATGGGGGACGGCGGCGACAAAAGAACGGCGCTATTTTCACGTGAGAGCAATTTACTTGGGAGCGGCGTCTAAAGGGAACAGGAGGGAAACACAGGCGAGCGTGTGGGAAAAACAAAATCCCCCCGTCAGCAACGCGAAGACACTGGTTCCTTGTCTGCAGTGCAGGTGCTCGTCCTGTCAGTGTTTGGGTCAAAAGCCGCCTCAGATGGATGGTCGGCAGAGCCGCGTCCAACACTTCCAGACAAATCAATACCTGAGATCCTATTTTATTTCTGCGGCAGCGCCTCCTCTCTTAAAAAACACTGTTTTGGCACACTTGTTCAGCCAGCGTTTGGTTTAATTAAAAGAAGGATTCACTCAAGCATAAAGACTAATTACTGTAAAACAATATCTTCGATTTACACACACATAAAAGACGCGCCGCCTATTAGCATATAGCAGAGAAGGCATTTCTCTCAATCTCCGAAAATGAAAATGGAAAATTGCACTTGCAGCCTTCCACTTTTGGTCAGCAGGCGTGATTCAAAAACTCATTACGATTTCCTCGCTCGGCGCTTTAATACACTGTGGGGGTAAATAACAAGACGGTCCACCACCGTCCGGAGCTGCTGGGCAAATTCGTGCCGTTGTGAGTCGGTCGGACGCGCAGGAAATGAAGTTTTCGACAAGCGAGCGGAATAAAAGCAAATGAAGAGCCTCTATTTGTATCCAGCAACAAGCTGGGATCAATTACTGTGTTGATGTCAATTATCCTGCAGCTTTTGCCCGTTTCAAACGGAACAGAGTTGTTCTATCCGAACGCTGGGCGACCTTGTGACCTCGTTGTTGGACTGGATGAACCGCGTTTACGTCTTATATTGTTCCTCTGTGAACGAGCCGCTTAATGGGAGCTCTTTTAATCTCTTTGCCGCGTCTTGGCACGTCGCTCGCCTTGGCTGGTGTCAACGGCGAGCGTTTTCATCTCCTCGCCACAGAGCCGCGTCCTTTAATTATTTAAAAACAGCGTTTCACACCTGTCGCCTTCGTTTGCCACACGCGGAAACACCCGCAACGACAGACGCAGGTCCGAGAGGAAGGAAGGAAGACTCGCCGCCTCCTGGGGGAGAGGCTTCATGAAGGCAAGTGAGGAGAAACATATCGTCTGGGCCTCTGATTAGCATCGCCGCGGTAAAACGGACGGACCCGCGATGGACGGCTTCATGAAAAATGTCAAAATCGACGCGTCAGAACCAAACTTGTTGCCGTTTTTATTCTGCACAACTCTTCTACCTTGTCAAAACCCGCGATAACTCGACAGCCGGGTCAGCGTTGCGCTGGTGGCCGCTAACGTAACCTCCAGCAGAGATGAAGGGTCTGATGGGATTAAACCGCCTCCAGCGACATCACTCAAGGCGCTCGATCCGATTTTGAGCACAGGACTCACACCACTCTTCATTTAACATACGGCTGAGAGCAGTGGAAAACAAACGGACTTTGATGTATTAAATCAGAGGCGTCCTCCCTTAAGACATTTTGGATTCTCTGACCATTTAACAGAGGATTTCACTCAATCTACTACTCAAAAATGCTCTTTATGTGCGACCACTTCTGGACAACAGGGACAAATGAATTGCATTTGATAGCTTCCAAATCAAAGCCGCCCCATGTTTCAATTAACAACAGTTCAATGCGTGTGTGCAATATAGTGTTGAGTGCGTGTGTAAAAAAACTGAAAGGTTGATATCAATGAGACAAAATGAAAACAGAATGCTTGGTCTTGCATGTAAATCTTTTGTTGTCAGACTGAGATTGTCAAACTAATACAAATTCAAAATGAGGTCCCCAACACGTGAATGTTAATTTAGCGTCAGTAGGAGAATTTCTTAGGGAAAGTTAGCTGAGCACAGAGGAACTCCAACCCTGGCTAGCGTCGCTCTTATGGCACCAGAACCTCCATCTCCTCCACTCATTCACTCATGCCAGGAGGCTGGAGACTTCCTTTTAATCCTGGATCAGGCCCAGAGCCTTCCTGTCTGAGCCTTATATCAACACCTGATATCAACATTTACCTAAAAGGAAATTAACCACACCCGTTTCCTGAGTTCCTGCACGTCCACTTTTTTCACAATCAATTTCCCAGAATCGGGGAGAGCAGAAGCCGGGCAGTGATACAGGACCAGTGATTGGAGCCATATTCAAAGTGACAGGATGAAACATCATCCTACCTGCAGGTCACCGAGGACCTGAAGACACTCTGATGGGAGGAAAGTGGGACCAGCTCGTTAACGTTGTTAAATAAACTGGTAGCACATTCCCCAGGGGAACATCATAGGAACTGTAGTGTTTCTAGGGGACACTAAAAGGTGAGGGACATTCAGCGTTAGAGCTGAAAATAAACTGTCTTTGTGTTTTCCAAACGCCTCGTACCCTAAACCCTAACCCCTTCCTATAGCTCAGCGGTAGAACACCTGCTGCACATCAACAGGTCCTCAGGTCACAGATTCACAGAGGTTTCACAGAGAAACGTTTGCTGCTCTGGAAAATCAGCCATCAAACCACCACGTGTGACTATTTCTAATTATTGTACAGCTACTTTTCACAACCTGATGCCTGTTATTAGTCATTGTCAACATGAGAAACATGATGCAGAGCATGGCTACAAAGGGAGTACATTCATTATATACGTGTGATTAGAAAATATAAAAGCATTGAGTCAGATGGAGTCTCATACTGTATTGCTTACACTGTAATATGAACGGGGGACCCCTTCACGGCCAGTTTAACTAGTATAACACTAGCATATTATTGAACTCAGGGGGAAATACATGCAATTGACACCAACTCTAACAAGCTTAAATGCACCCATATCTATGTAGCACCACACATTTAATGAGATGATTTCTTGTTGGCTCAAACCCTGCGGCCGCGCGGTTCAAAGGCAAAGCTAGTTAGCCTTCCTCACAGTAGGATGGACAAGATCAATCGCAAGCAATCTGAGAAATGTCAACCTTTTTTATTTTGTTTTACCCCAACAAGGGCCGGGCAGAGGGGAGAGGAGCCATCACTGTTAATTACGAGGCCCATTAAGTGTTGATCTGTGTGAAAGCTCTGTCAATAGAAAGGTGCTACCATCACCCACCCATAGCCTGTTCCCGGGAATTAATTTCTTGGTGTCGCTCGTCAAATATCGTTATACGCCGTGAATAACAACTATGTTGATTTTCACATCGCAAGGGTTCAGCACATGTGACAGGAAAACAAACAAATGTTCCACAGAGCAGACAATCTGGACCACTGTCACTGTTTGTGTTTTGGCTGATAATGGAGCATAAATCGCTGCTCGTTGCTCTGTGTGATTGCAGTGGACAGTTTGTAAGAACATTTCATTTCCTGTCGCCGCGTTTCAGCGGCAAATTCAGTGGGAAGCGCCAGTAAGCGCTGGTTTTGTGTGGTTTTCCTCCATCATGCTGGAGGATGAAACATGCTTCTTCGACAAGCGTTGATGTGATGATATTTCTCTGCCTCTCAGACTCAGAAGACGTAGTAACACACCCCTTGAACCTTCAGCAGGGTCTGAAAAATAGAGACGAGTGACGACTGACTGAGGCAGAATACCAACATTACGTTTAATGGCTAATTGCTTCCAGCATAATGATCAGAAATAGGCGGATTGTACTACATTTGCAGTGATGAATAGACAGAGGTCGTCAAGTTGCCGGCGCCATCACGCTAACAGGTACTATCTGCGAACCAACAATAGGTTCAATAAATTCCCTCACCTTGACAAAAGATTGACCGTTTTGACGGACTGACATTTAACATGTAGCGAAAGATGGAGACTACATGTTTTGGACTTGGTCCATTATGAATTAAAACCATTAAAATCATTCACCTTAATAATGTATAACTGTTTAATAACCCCTCCAAGCCTTTATAACTAATTTACTTCTATACCTTCAGTTACATGATCTTTGTGCCTGTTCTATTGTCTCATGCTTTTATAGACGCCAGTAAAAATTATTCGAAACTCAATTCAACAATAAAATCTAAGTCCCACTTGAGTCTAGTCAGGCAGCGGTGGAACGTTCTGTGTGTTCAAAAGCCTGCACGCATCTTGGCAGATAATACTGATGTGGAATGCGGAGCGCGCGGCGGCGGCGGTGGAACGCTGCTGTTGAAGGTCTCCCTCACAGCCGACAGCTCAGCCTGGTCCCAGATGAGCTGGAGGCAACATCTGGAAAGGAAAACGCTCCGAGGGCACAGGGAAAGGTTACACAAACGCACCCTCCGCACGCCCACGCGCGCGGGCGCACGTCCGCATGAATAAAACATGCGCCGGGTCATTAAAAGGTAACGGCGTCTCCGTCTGATGCGAGGCAGACGTCACAACGCGCCGGCTGAAGGTTCGGCACCGCTTTTCAGTCGGACGCGTGAAACTCAAACAATGTCACGCAAAAGCAGAGTCACGTGACACGTTCGTAATTCTCTCTGTTAAAGAAACATATCGACGTATGGTTCAGAACAGGAGTGTTTGGTCTCTTAACAGGCAGGATAATTGAAACTTCAGGTCTGTTCATTGTTCTGTATACAGTGATGCAACACAGAGAAAATGTTTGTCTACTCACCAGGCCTGCGTTTCTCCTTTGGGTAAAATCTAATATTAATGAGACGAGATCACGAAGTCATGCTCAACTTGGTAGAAAGCGTCGTTTAAAGACGTGGATGTGGGGATTGTGGAGCAGCAGAGCAACTTCCCACCCGTGTAAGGAAATCTAGACGTCTGCTGTCTGAGTCCAATCGGCCTACAGGCAGCAATAAAACGGACGCAGTCAATTTAGGTGGTGGTTGGCCTCAGCTGTGAACGCCCACAAAAGCGAAACTAAACCAAAGTAGCAACTTTAAGCTCCTGTTTCTAGTCAGGTTCTAAGTGATCAGTGAGGTTTTGGACCTGCAGCGAGAGCTCAGCAGAGGTGGGGGGGGGGGGTCTGGCCCGGGCTGAGACGATTGATTCAGAGTCTCACGCTGAAGGTGTAGCTGGAAACTAATTAATACTGTACAAGGCCATCTGTGGTGGAAGGACATGTTCAAATAATGCGCCTACACTCGAAACAGAAGAGCCCAAGGAGCTCAATAAAAACCTGAATCTCACAGCCAGCGCAGAATCGTGGGGCTGATCAGGACGTATCAGGGGGCGTTTCCCGAATCGTTCAGCTAAAGCCGCCGCTGCAGCTGCTGCATTTAGGGACGAGGCCCCAAAGTCAGACTCCACCACTGAATGCTGCACAAAGTGCTTATTGTTGCCTGTCACTTAAATGTCATGTTGACTCGGTTTATTTATATCTTGATCATTCCGTGTGTGTGTGTGTGTGTGTGTGTGTGTGTGTGTGTGTGTGTGTGTGTGTGTGTGTGTGTGTGTGTGTGTGTGTGTGAGAGTGAGTGAGAGCCACCGTGATGACAGCCAATTAATTCAGCTCTCGGGGACACGGTGAAGAGAAACAGTGACTCGTAGGCTGCATTAGTCATGCAGTATGGCAGCACTGGCATCGGGGAGCTCTCATACACTTTAAAGGTGACTCTGTGTATGTGTGCGTTGTTTGCCTCTCCTGCTAGCCTGTCATCCCTCCCTCACCCATGGGGGCCCAGCATGAAACAGCCTCATGACTTAAGGATACCGTCGGCGGCGGCGTCGAGTGCAGCCCGAGAAGCCGAGTGTCAAACTTCCAACAAAGCGTTTAACAAGCACAACAGTGCACAGCGCTAACAGCTCGTTCAAAGCCCATCGCAGACTTTACCCCCTACAAGCGCACAAACAAACAACTTCATTATGGTTGATGTAGCGCTGAGTCCAAAGGGATGCGAGGACGTTTTTGGGAAAAAAAAAAAAAAAAAAGAGAGACGGGTTGCGCCGACGGTGGAGGGATATAATGATCACTGCGAGTGGTTTAAGGTTAAAGCACATGTCTGCACTGATTGAATCTGACCGCGGTCGGACCATGCAGAGGAGCGGGGAGGCACACACACACACGCACACACACACACACACACGCACGCACGCACGCACGCACGCACGCACGCACACACACACACACACACACGCACGTTGAATACGTTTTATGCTCATTATCTATCAATGCTGACCATGAACAGCCCGCGTAGCAGCTTGAAATGCTCTATTTTAATGTCGCCATCAATCACGGGTTATGTATTAACCGCGCGGCTCATTTCGCAGAGCCCTGCGCGCGTGCCACAGTCGCCCAAATGCGCCGTGTCAGGGTGTCGGCCTTCTTTGTTTCAAAGTCAAGAGTCGGGGCGTGCTGTGATCCGGTGTGTAACGCGCGTGAGTATGAACGAGTGCACAAACGCACCGCGCTGCTCAGACTGTGCAGCTAAGTTAACAGTTAGCGCCTGTGCCTTGTACCTGTGCTAATATGTGTCATGTAAGTGAGCTGTGCATTAATCTTACATGTTTAGGGGGGATTGACTTCAGTTTTGCATGTGAGCAGTGACAAGCAGACATTAAACGTGTTTACTATCTCGCCACGTAGACGTTAATTAAAGATTTAGGGCACAGTCGCATGCTCATTAGCCGGCCATCAAAAATTCAGTGTTACATAAATAAGCCTCCTTTGTATAAATGGTTTATAAGCTGTGACTAATTACTTTATTAATGTTTAATACGTGTAATAAGCCCCTATATGAGGAGAACTCCTGGGTTCCCAGATTGGAAAAAAAAACTCCATTTGGCTAATTATCCTGGTGTATAACTGGAATTAGGAGCACTTTAATTCATCTGAAGGGCCACTCTATTAGATAGTGGAGCCACTTAACATCCAGAAAAGAGCCGCAGTGCATCTGGACTGAAAATCCATTTATTAGCAACTTTCGGCCCGATATGTACAAATGCGAAACCTGATTGCGTGTCAGACGGCGAGGAATCAATAAGCATTTAACTAATACGCCGCTAAGCAAACCATAGCTCCTAACAATTAGCTAATAATAAAGATTCATGAGCATAATGAGTCATTTGGTGAGCCGTTATAAATTGCACTGTCAACAAATTGCTAACAAATTGATTGTGGTCCAGATGCTTTGTAGCACGTCCAGCGAAGGTGAGCGGTGTATCTGTCATTTGGACAGGGCTGCCTGGTTATTACACAGCTCCAGAGCTATTATACTGGGAGAGGACACACACCTGCCAATAGGATTCTCCTATATTAGCATCTTGGCACATCAGTGGTAGTTACCAAATATATATTCTGCCCTTCGCTGTAAAAGACCAAATTATCTGCAGGACTAATGAAGCCAGCGTCCAAATCCCCTATGATGATATAACGACTTACTCGGCGACGGGTGGACGTCATATAAAGCCGAGCAACGGCGTAGACGACTGCAGCTTGATGAAGCCCTGCTCTGCAGGTCGGAGGCGGGGAGCCTCCGCGAGAAACAAATGATGAGGAGGACCAGTAGGGGGCTGGTGCGCTGCCACAGCCAGTGCTCTGCTTACAAAGGGCCATTAGCCAAGGTCTGCAGCTGACAGATGAAGGCCCCCTAATGGTGCGGGATCATGCTGTGATTTATAATCTTTATATTTAACCAGAGAGAGATTAATTATCGCCTGCAAATTGACAGGTCCAAGGAGGTGAGGGAGGATTCTGACTGACACCGCCATCCCTCACGGGGAGCTCGCGCTCCCGACCTTGACCGTCCAGGCGCGCGGCCCGCTTTGCATTCCGCCGCTCGGCCCGGAGCGCGGGCGGCCCGGAAGCGACGCTCGTCGACGCGAGGCCGGCGCAGCGCTTTTCACGTTGGCGTGAGGGGAGAACAAGTCTCGCCCGCAGCCAGAAAACAAAGGCGGCGTGATTCCAATCTGTGTGTTTCCACTCCCCTGCTTTACTGATGCCCTGCAGATGTCCTCAGACACTCTTTATATCTAAATCGCTGCATCTCGCCGGAGTTTTTCCTCCTGCAGTGCGTTCGGCCGACTATCGGGTGTGTGATCCTTCATGCGGACGACGGACCTGCTCATTTCATCGCGGTGCACATTTAACAATAGCACCAGAAATCAATTCTCCACTGTGGGAACAGTGAAGCATCAGAATATGTTGCGCGTGTAGGTTTTAAAGTGAGACACGACTCTGTGTTTGTGCTAAGCTAACGGGCTGCTGTGTGCGACGTGGGTACCGGATCAGCACGCGGTGTCAGTCAAATGAAAGGAGCTCAGGAGTGCATTGTTTTGGACGACCTGGAGGATCCACCCCCACCCTCCGCCCCCTCGACCTGCGCCCCTGGATGTGCTCAGGGAGCCGGACACGGCGCCGCCCCTCTGCCCGTCAGCCAACACACGCGCGGTCTCTCGTGGCTCTGTGATGAAAAAGTCTTCCCCGCCGCCCAAAAACCTTTTCCTCCGTGAACTATCCACAGAGGCTTATGAATTCTGATGGAAAAGTAACTTTCATCTTAGCGACGCTCGCTCCGCGCCTGGATGTCAACCTGTCCTAGTTCGCCTCCCGCTCCCGTTATCTGCAGATGCACACACACACACACACACACACACACACACACACACACACACGCACACAGACACACACACACACACACACACACACACACACACACACACACACACACACTGGCCTTCCTGTTGTTGCTGGTCATGTTCCCATGTTTCCCGTTGCTACGTTGCTACGTTGCTCATCCGTTCACTACGTCTCCATCAGCGGTTTTCCGTCTCATGCCGTGGGCCCGTGCCTCCTCTAGTTATTGTGTAGCTGCTCTGTCCCTTTGCTCGTGTTTATACGTCCCTGTTGTTCTGTAGCTCTGATTTGAAACGGGAAACGAGTTTCGGCTTCCTTTTAATTGCGCTCGGGCTGCTTTTCATCCGCTGGGGGTGATGTTTCATGTGGGTCCAACCTCACGACAGACGTCACTGTGGCACAAAGTCTGTCAGGAGGCGAGACTGCAAACAGGAGCTTCACTGCACACGTACAGCAACGACAAAGAAAAGCAGAAAGTGCAGGAAAAGCATGTGAGTCATATAATAAAGTGTGTTATTGCAGTAATAACACATCTTTTACACCTCTCATCCTATACAGTCCCCGTCTCCACTTCCTGCCGGCTCCTGCTCCAACCAGTCTCCACCTTCTTTCCTTCCTCTCCCTCGTCTTTAACTCGCCGACTTCATCCATCTCTGTTCGCGGCCCTTCGCAGCCTGGAGCCTCACCTGTGCCGCTCTCCCCCGACACCCTCGCTTGCACTCTGCAGCGGAAGGATCACAATGAGGGACAAGGAGCTAATGATTTCCATTCAGTTTAGGCACCGGGCTGCAGAATATATGTCCTGGATAAGTCCTAAGATTTATGACATCAACATTTTATCTTCTCAGGAATGTGGGACGACAGAGCGGAGCCCGGAACGGGTGGACGGGAAACACGTCCAACCTTTATGGTTCCTTAGGCCGATCCGGCAGCTCAGCTCCAACTCCCCAGATGGAGAACAGCGGCGGATCAAAGCGGAGCCAATAAGAATCGCTCAGGCTGAGTGAGCAACGAGTGCCTCTCTTTATCGCTCTCGTTACCACCCTTGCATCACGCCCTCCCTCCGTCTGACGCGGGTGCATTTAAACGGAGCGATCGCGCCCGCCGATCCGGCGTGTCAGCGTGGGGACAATTCGCAGGCAGGTGCGGCAAATTGCTCTTTCGGCAGCGAAGCGTTCGAAACTTTCTCCGGCCTCCCGCCTCGCACCCGCACCCACAACCCAGAGCCTCACGTGCGAAGACGAAGCCCCGTGGCTGCGAAAACCGACATCAGCGCAGATGTCAGCTGAGACTGAGACGTCAGTGATTCTCGACCCAATTACATTAACCAACCATAGAAAATCCATACCGAGGGCTGATGAACAATCTTTACTGCCAAATTACAGAGATGGCACAATTATAATTGAAGTTGGTTGTGGCTGTCACAATCTGCCTAATGACATAATCTCGTTGAGCTAACCCTCCGACCGTGATCCTGACAGACATAATAATCAATCATTTCTCTCCAAATCTTCACTTCAACTTCATCCCCTCGATCGCCCTGCTCTCTCACCGACGCGGCGGCCGTCTGCGAAAGCCACTCGAAAGCCTTTCCGAGAATAACGGACAGTGGGCGGGATCGCGAAGAGGTCGACAAGAGGAAGCTGTGAGTAGCCCGCTACGATTTCCACAACACTTCACAGGCACTAAAGACACTGAAAGTCACGCACTTCCACATGATCACGTCCTGAAAACAGCGCTGCTCGTTTCGCCCACGACTTCCTCACAGCGCTCGTTTGGTCCGGCGCGTTTAATCCGCTCCTCAAGGTCAAAGAGGTCAACAGGCAACGTGTCATCTTATCTGACTAACTGCAGCTCCCCCCCTGAACGCAGAGCGCTACTGCTCCCTGCTGACGGCTGCCTCACGCGCGCATCCAGGCTCTACCTCCACTACTAGAAATAAGCGGTGAGTTCCTCCCTGTGTTTCAGACTGCAGAGTGTTTTTGGAGGATTTTTCTTTTTTTTTTTTTTTGCCGTGAGTAAATGAGTGGTTGCTGCGGTGAGGATGTGATCACATCCTGTCATGGCCCGTGTCATGGGGGATGTAATCCCCGGTGACCTGAGCAGGCCTTGTTATGAGAAGATACACATCTTTATCCTCACAGTAAATAACTTTCTGATTGCTGACTTCTGCCAAAGCCCCGAGGGACACCCGTTTGTCGGACAGCCGTCTCCTGCAGGAGTCATGTCTGCTGTGGATGGGAAACAATAAATTGTTAATGGGTGGTTAAGGTTATTTGGCGTGTTATGGCGTTTATATAGTGTGTATTTTTTTTGATTGTTTGAAGAGTATAATTAGCTTCCTTGTTTGATTTAAGTAGCATCATAGCTGTGATGTCTGTTGTTTTGTCGCCACCTGGTGGGCTATGTTGGTATTACATGATTAAATATTTGTTGGGGGGGTTCTTTGGAAAATCTATCCCAACTCACACAGACATTTCACTTTTTTACATTTGCATTTATTTGCTTTTAAAGACTTATTTTGAGAGTAAAGCTTTTGGTCCAGAGATGCCTCTACTCTCCTTAAGTCTATATATTCTCAGAACCCTGTGCAGATGAGGAAGTGTGTACAAGTTCCTTATGCTAAAGGTGATGTGGAGAGCATGTGCTACTCTGTAGCTCAAAGCGTCATGTAAAGATGTCATTAGTCTCCAAACACAATAGCCGAGCCTTTGGATTGTGCATGTTCACCCGTCACTCACAGCCCTCAGAATTCCTGACGCTGGAGTGTCTGGAGGCCTTTCTTCTCCCTTTGATGGACTGGCTCTTTACAGCCGGCTCCGTGTGGCCTATCTGCCATATGGTGCGCTGCTACGAGAAAAGACGGAGTTTCTATCAGGTCATACACGGCTGAGAATCCGCTAATGGCCCGTTAAAACAAGCTTGTTCTCTATGAGATTGATTAAGCAGCTCATGGCCCCAGTAAATGTGATCAGTGTATTATGAGGTGACTAAGACACAAAAAGATAAGAGCCTATAACATACAAGCAGATGAAGAATTGGTATTATTAATATGTGATAATGATTGTATGATTAAAAGGTTAAATAGGCTGTTGTTCCAGAAAAAAAGTTTAAACTATAACTTTAAAAGTGGCAATAAATACACATGGCTGACAGATAATAATTGCTTCTGCTCCATAGGTTTATCAGTCACTGCATTAACATACACGTCGCGACACTTCCTTTCCGGCCGCGGGTCGTAGTCTCGCGATAAACAGAGCGCTAAGTGTCGTTAATTAGCTGAAGAACAGTCGTTATTTTGGGTCCGCAGATTTAGCACAAAGTCCACTCAGCGCTCCTGGGAAGGGAAGTCGTTTCCTCTTATTGTCCCCTCGCTCAGAGTTCATCAATTAGCTGCTGCTAAAGATAACATTGACTTAATGAAGCGTTACTTTAACTAGAATATTACTTCCCTTTTCCTAAATTAATGAGGCCGCTAATTGTCCTAATTTGCGCTTGAAACCCCGGCATTAAGATTTCTCGTTGCTCCCTAGAACCACGTCCGTAGCTCCGGGTGTGTGAAGATAATTACAGAGTAGCAGCGTCTGCGCCAACATCAAGGGGTTCACTGTTCCTGGTGCGCGACTGTGACAGTAAACATGGAAACAGTCTATTGTTGCGGCGTTAGGGGGTCTTTAATTAAAACACAGGAGAGGAAGGCACAAGCCAACACGCGTGGATCGCCCGAACCCATGATGCGACAGAGGAAAGGCGTCCTGGTGTGACATTACAACCCTACTGCACATTGCTTCATATATTCCAAACGAATTGAGCTGTTCCTTCAAACACCCCCTCATAATTAGCACCGAATTGCGTCTTTCTGCCAAACTCCTTCAAAAGATAATTACACAATTATACACGCGCGGGGCGTTGCCGTCCCTTCTTAAAGGCACAGGCGGGTTGTGTGTAGCTGCTGTCGGTGTTATGACGCGTCGAGCAGGTGAAACGGAGACGCAACACTTCAAAGTAGCTTCAGAAATAGTGTTGAATTAATTATAGATCGCTCTGGGCCATTATTCCCCAACGGGGGCTCCCGGGGGATCGATGAGGAGGTTTTAAGGCGTCCCGGTGAAATGAGGACCGGTTTAATTTCACCGCTAGATCTGCCTCATTTACTAGAAATAGGTGCAATGGTCCGGTGTCACAGTGCGAATTGTTCTTTAATACTATATTGTGACCTAGTACCAGTGTATTAATATGACACAATACTTACTTGTGTGAGAACAAAACCTATGACATCTAAGTTTATTTTAATAAAAAAATTATAAAGTATAAAATTACACATAAATGTGTAATAGTCAAAGTTTCCGATAGTTTTATAGCATTAATATTTTTGGAGGCTTAGAGACTGAATCCACTTTGCTTCGATGCGAATTGTAACGGTGCATATCTTGACATGTGACACACTACTATTATTATGTAAATTGGTGCCAGCGGAGTCTTTCTGGGGGAAATTTTGCGCACTTGGCCCAACTCTCCAGTTGACAGTCATGCCCCCCACCGGGCCGTCTCCCTCGCGGGAGGTCAGTGGAAGTCGACCTCAGAAATGTTCCTCACACCTCCTCGGCGGCCGCGGCCGCGGCCACGCCCCGTCCCCCTCGCGCCCGGCACCAGATGGGAAGTGTGGGCGCATTTTTTTAAGCCTGGACGCAGGGTTTCAGGCTGTTGCGCTGGCAGTGGGGCTGAAGGAATGAAATATTCATGCAGCCCCACAAGAAAAAAAAAATGAATGGACACCCTGGGATGGAGAGTGTGCCTGTTTATTCAACTAAGACCAGGCCTCATTAAACTGCTGGCAGCGAGGCAGGTCACGGCGATTTTCTTTACCACTGCTCAACTGCGTCCGCGGCAAAGTAAGACAAAGGGGCGCTGAATGCAAAGTCTATCCGAGTGACCTAAACAGCATCCCAAGTCTCCCACCGGACATGTCTGCTGGTGCTGCGGGAGCCCCCGTCCTGCAGCCGATGACCTAATGAGTGATTAGCTGTTGTGTCGGAGCGGCGAGTGTCGCGGTGGAAGCTGCGCGCGGCATATGGGAGACGTGGGTGACACTGGTCGTCAAAGAGGTGTGGAGCCGCAGCGAGGCGCCAGGGGACACCAGCTGATAGGCACGAGGGCCGCGCGACCATCGCCGGCAACTTTGTCTAATTAGGCTGTTTAGGGAAGATGGATAGTAATGATAATAAGAATAATCGTTTTCGTTTCAGTTTGGCCTCGCCGCGTTTTCAACCTTGACGCGAGCTCGGGCTACTTATCAGCTCCGCTGTAGACAGGTGTGTCTCAAGCCCGCTCTCCCACCTGTTCCTTTTATTATTCTGCAAATACGCCGCGGAATACTGTCACCCGTTTACGGTTTGTTTGAGAACAAACCTCGGCGCTGCCAGATCCTTCAAGGGTCGGAGCCAATTAGGAAGTCGGCTCCTTCGCGCATGAGAAAGACGCCCGACCGTGTTTTCCACGGAACGAAAGGAGTTGACGATGATACAGCTTATCAATATGTAGTTGTGAACCTCTTTATTGCGCAATGAACATTATAGATCACACACAACGTCTCTAATAAATTTAACCGATGGAAAACAGATCAGACTTCCCTAATAAATATTTTGGCACGCGCGCGTGTTTGTTTATGAGCAACCTTGGCCACGTCCACGAAGGCCAGACTTTACTGATCATCTTTGCGCCTTTGAAATTTATAGGCCACGCTTTTAAATGATTAATACTGCCGGGCTCCCCGCTGTGCGCGCATAATAAGGTGGCCGTGATTGAGTTACAATGCACAATAGGAGAGAAAAACCTCTATCTTTGTCTAATTGTTCTGTGACAGGGTCAGAGGGGAACGTGCGATTGGCTGCTGCCTCCTGAGGCCGCAGGGAGTGACACCTCGGTGGCTGAGGGGACTCTCTATAAATTGCTGGCGCGGTGCGAGCTCTTCAAAGAAGGCGAGGACCTCAGCCGGACGCTTCCTGGTCACCTCATCCCAGGCCACTGCAGCGATGACCGCAAAAGCAGAGCTCTCGTGCTGGTCAGAGCACGCGCAGGACCTCAGCTTGTCCCACATCAACTCCAAGAGTTGGATTTCTTCAAATTCCCTGCGCGCCTTCTCGATGAGGGACGCGTACGCGGCCGCAGACGCGGGGATCCCTCTGGAGAAGCTCGTGCCGATGAGCAACGTGCCCGAGCGCGTGCCCGCCGCGGGCGGCGCGCGCACGGACTGCGAGAAGGCGACGGAGGCGGGGAGGACGAGCCACTTCGGGCCCCAGAGGCACCGGCGCGTCGCGGCCAACGCGAGGGAGAGGCGGCGGATGCACGGGCTGAACAAGGCGTTCGACGAGCTCAGGAGCGTCATCCCGTCCCTGGAGAATGAGAAGAAGCTGTCCAAGTACGACACGCTGCAAATGGCGCAGATTTACATCACGGAGCTGTCAGAGCTGCTGGCCGGCGTGGTCCAGTCCGAGTGCATGGGTCCCCGTCCCGCCTCGACGGACAAGACCTCCAGGAGGGGGCTGATCCACTCCCTCCGGCATCCGGCCGCGACACCGCCCCCGGCCCAGCTGACCGAACCGCACCTGGACCCCTGCCCCTCCGTCGGCCACCTCATCATACTCGGACCCGCATCGGACCCGGGGTCCAACAAATCAACGTCCTCCTCTCACAGCAGTGATGGGGAGTCTTCGCATCTCAGCGACTTGGAGGAGAGTCAGATCGGGAGGAAGTAACTGTTTATGAAGGACCGGGAGAAGCGAATGTTCCAACTTGTAGAAATGTTGGTCACGTGACGTAGTCCTACGCGTATTCTCCGGTCAAGACGAGCAGCTTAGATATTGCACTGCCAAATAAAAAAGTACAGGTAAAACTTCAAGCACCTATTGAGATGTTTTTACACCTATAGGCCATAAACTGACAGTTGCCTTTTAATGCACTTTATATGCGCTGTTCCTTGACATTTGTCTAAATAAAAAAAAAACATTTATTTTATTTATGTATAGTTACAGTTGTATTTTAATAGACCTGTTTTGCTACAATAAAGATATACTTGAGACAAGTGTGAGCATTTCAATATATGTAAGTGTCTAATTGATTGTTTTAAAATTGCCTTTCAGTATTAAAATATTCAGAACATTTGAATCATGATGATCATAAGACACAGTTAAGTGCCAATAATCTCAAGGAGATTTTAAATTAATGCTGCATCCTTGTAGTCTGTCTGTTAACTAATACTGAGTGAATGCAGGGCTTCTGGATCCGGAGGGAGGTGCTATCTGGACCTTTGCCAGGTCCTTAGAAATGATTTCTGCCAGCCTGTGTTTAAAACTGCCGGGAGCCTCAGTGGGGGCCGCAGGGGAGCCGATGGCCTCCTCCGTCTCCTGCATGTCATCGACTGGCTGCGTCTGGGCATTGTGTTCTGTTTGGACGTGGTTGGTCACAGGGGGCTGGCGCTGGTATCGAGGCCTGAGTGCGGAGCAGGAGGCAGATTGAACGTAAGCGGGCTGCTCGGGGCCGAGTGGCGAGAAAGGCTGCGGCTGGAGGTTTAAGGCACGATTGACTATCGATATATCTGCATAGATGCATTCTGGACGGTCCGTCCCGCCGCTGAGCTGCTCTTTTCGCGTCGGTGGAGGAGTGGCTCTCCTTAGGTTGTAATAAATGCTTTCCTCTGCGTCGTTCCTCAGCTTCAGGGCCTCCAGAGAGTGGCACCGTTCATCCTCGTCGTCGGCTGCCGCCCCCACAGCTTCTTTGCTGTTAAAAGGCTGCGGCTCGGCGCAGGGCAGCTGAATCAAACCCATGGCAAGTGCTGTTTTAATGGTGGCGTAGTGGGTTTCCTCCGTGTCATCCGAAACATCTGCAGGCCTGAGCACAGGCAGAACATGTGGGGGAGCTCGGCCAACAATTGATGGCTCAGATAATGATCTTCTGCTGACAGGGGGCGTCTGGGCAGACGTTCTCCTCTCCAGTGAGCACTGCTCCGATATAGTCTGGAAGATAAGGTGACTACGCGATGACAGGAAGATGAACACTCCTTCCCCCGAATCACAGCGGCGACCGGCTTCGATGCTGAATCCCCCCTGTAATCACATCGCATGACAACAGCATCTGTCCTTTAATCTATAACTCAGGCAGAAGGACGTGAGCAGCGTCAGACGTCTGTTAGGACAATGATGATGCACATTTTTGTGTGATTCTTTTAAAAGTTTGCTTCACCTCAACCAGTCCGAACTTGCGCAGGAGCTTGTATGGCCAGCGATAGATGACGTGGCAGGAGTTGACGGACAGCAGCGCCACGGCTTCCTTTTCCGGGGAGACCAGGTACTCGCCGGCCAGCCCGCACCTCCTCGATGCCTCCGTGCTCTGCACAGTCACTGGGTGACACTTTGCAGGAACGGTCAGATCTGCAAACAGGAAACAAGGTCAGTGTGCGTGAAAGCACGTCAGCAGAGGAAGAACGTACAAACATATGCTCATGCAGGAATAGGCTGATGTGAAAAAGCCTGTGTTCCGTTAATCCCTCCGTGTGACTGTCTGCCTGATGTTTCAGGAGGAGTGTAATCCATTAGGAGACAGAAAGAAATAAATGCACATAAGCCGGAGGATGCTGACGTTAATACACTCTACCGTGGATGTGGGAATAAATTAGTGGGGAGCTGCTGCTCTGCTGATGTGTTCAGTTCATGAAGCAATGACATCTGCACTCGAACTGCTTCATTTCCTCCTGCCATTCGCCTTATTTCACTAAAGCCCGTCCACTTATTTCGGCACCGTTTTTGCAAACTAAACTGATTACTTTTGCGTGTTGCATTAATTTTTTGATAAGCACCGCTTTTCCAGGACGAGTAGAGTTCATTGTCCTCCATGGCCAGCACGTTCCCTCTTTCCAAAACCCCTTTGTCTGACTTTCCAGGATCCTTCTGTGAACACAACGGCATGGTAAACATTACACAGTGTCTTATCGCTGGTTTACGACTTGTAAGAGGTCAAATGCAGGAAAGGAAAGCTTGTGTAAGCACAAGAATTAGAGAAGTGAACCAAGTTACCTTTAACTTCCTCATTGTGCTATTTGTCCCTACACATCCCAAAGAGTTGTTGACATGGATATATGAAGGAAATACAGTCGCTGAGCAACCTTACGCATGCAGTAAGAAGTACCTGGAAGGCCAGAAGGCAGAGGGCGCTTATCCAGTCCTCGCTGGTCATGGAGGCCAGCGTGTAGGTGCACTGTGTGGTGCTTAGGTAGAAGCATGTGTATCCCTCAAGGCACGACTCCTTGGGCGCCGGGGTGACGCTGAGGCAGTCTCTCAGACGCACCACCTTCCTCTCGGATGTTTTCTGCCGTCCAGCCTTCTTCTGGTCACTCACCGGGTTGGTGTCAAGCACATTGAAGAACTCCAACCGGCCCAGCCCCGAGGAGCTGGCTTTGAAGAGCATCATCCATATTTTCCGCCATATTTTCTGTGGCACATGACAAGAGGGTGGTAAAAGTGTCAGTGTTTGCTCTTCATCAAGACGTTAAAGTTCTTAAGTAAGAGTGGAAAGTAAAGTCTTCTACTACGAACTAAACATTTTAAATACAAATAATCTGATTGTGATGCAGGCTAAAAGTGGCAGTACTGCACCTCTGTTTGATAAAATACAGGATATTGCAGACTTGAAGTAAGAAAGATAGGTTTATGATTAAAGATGGGTTAAAAATGTTAATTTAAGTCAGACTATGATCCTCAATGCTATGTGAGGTATTAAATTACACGCAGAATCACATTATGCTGATCCACCTTTATTTTTATTGTATATATTTTTTTCTGCTAATTGTCCTCATTCACTGTATACAAATGACTGATGTATAAGTCGTTTTCAAATAATTTCTCTACATTTGACAAATACATTTTCTTTTACATGCATGTAGAATACAGGGGCACACAAAGTTAAGCCAGCAGCTTTTCATCTCCTCATCATCATATTCTGTTTAAAACTCGTGCAAAGTGCACAGTGTTTCATTTTGTAAACTTCTATTGCTGTTACGTATAAATTGCATAGTTAACATTGTTGCCATTAGAGACAACTAAATAAATGTAGACTTTCAAGAGTTCTCCTGCATTATTGCAACTGGGCCCTTTGTTAATGAACATAATTACAAATCGATCTCTGGTCAATTAGAGTTTCTTTTGCTATGGTGACCAGAACAATACATCTCAAAATGCTGTAGAAACCCATAAAACTTACTTTTCCATACTTGGCTCCCTGGAGATACAGCATCCCATCTTTGAAGATGACATCCATGCTGCCAACCTGTCTGCAAGAATCGCCTACACTTATTCACCAGCTGCTACTCTGTGGTTGACCTGTAACTTACCAAGCAGTTAAATTCAGGTTTCGACAATTTGTTTCCGTTACGTCACCAGCAATTTTAAATCTGTCTATTTGTGAACATACATATAGGGCCAAAAGTCATTATCTATTATCTGCATATGAGGGGTTGCAAAAGAAAAACACAATGAGTTGCTCTTGTCTTGAGTCAGACTTCCCTTTACATCATACGTCCATTTTAGCAAACTTCCTCAACAAACAAAACCAGCCCGACCTTTTCTGTTATTTTATAGATAAAAAAAAATACCCATATCCGATATACAGAGACTTTTATTTACAATTAAAGTATAAAAGTATTGACACAGGCTACACATAGAGAACACATCTGATACCAAATAAGAATACCCAGCTGGGAAAAGATGCTATCGATTTGTCTAACAGACGTGCAAACTGTTAAGCGATGATACAAATATACTTCCTCAGGTCAGTGATACAGCAGCATTTCCTTAGAAATGTTTTGCAGATCCAATTAGCTTTGGACAGTTGCAGCTTTGATGAATGCACTTTAAAAGTCCATGGAGCTATGAGCCAGGTAGTCTTTCCTCCCAATGTTGGTGACCTGCTTCGTCTGCATGGCCTCCAACTTAGGACAGTCCGTAATACGATGGCCCAGACCACCACAGAATGTACAGCCCCTCTCTCCTGTGAAGACACAGCAAGGCCCATATTAAACACACTTGCTATAAATCCACACTCGTGAGCTGATTGGATCAATAAAGTAGAGGGACAGAGACTAGAAACAAATGTTTGGAAGGACTTACCTCCAATGTCCAGCATGGTCTCGTCTCCTGTCTGGAGAACCTGGAGGACTGGAGGAACCTTCTGCTTGGCTTCAACAAGCAGGGCCTTCAAGTCCATTAGTACCGATTCGTCTGTGAGGAGAACACCTACACTTAACACTAGCGTCTTGTCATTCAACGATGAATTATGCACTTCACTATGACAGATGACATTTATATACACAGTATTATAACCGCGCTTCCATATTGGGCCTTTTCCCTTACCACAGCCTTTGTTGATGAATGTCGTGGCGATACCCGTCTTGCCTGAACGTCCTGTTCGTCCAATTCTGTGCACTGGAATTGGGGTAAAGACAGTTTCAACAAACTAACATGAGCAGGTTGAGGGGAAATTAAGCTGATTTTGAAACACCACCAGGACAAACAGATATTCTTTTACCATAATTCTCTATCTCCTCAGGCATGTCATAGTTCACTACATGCTGAATGGCTGGGAAATCCAGACCTTTGGAGGCGACATCTGTTGCTACTAAAACATCCTTTTTTCCTTCTTTGAATGCCTCTATTGCTTTGGTTCTTTCCTCCTGATCTGAAACAATCAAAAACAACATATAAACATTTAGCCAGACAACGATGAATTGTTTGAAAAATGTTTTGCATTCTATGGAAATGTCAAACTCTGGAACACAGTGACATTTAGAAATATGCTGACATCTTGTGGTAATTGTGTGTATCTACATAAAAGGTCGATTAGATGCTTGGTCAGTAGATTGTTGAGTTAGCATGGGCTATTACTGCTATTATTGCTACGGTCTAAGCACTATATGGATTAAACCTTTATATGGATTATAATAAAGTCACATATACCTTTTCCTCCATGGATAGCGACTGCCTCCACTCCTTTTAGCAAAAGATACTCATGGATGGAATCAACATCAGCCTTTTTCTCAGCAAATATCAGCACCTGTCATTGAGAAGGAAAATATTTTTTATGCTTTTTTAGGTCAAGACGTTTTTGATATATATTTTAGTGCCATAATAAGTGGAATTACTCACAGGAGGTGGTGTCTTCTGGAGACACTCTAGCAGGTAAACCATTTTGGCCTCCTCTTTGACGTATTCCACTTCCTGCAAAACAAGTGAAAACATTAAAACTTTAGTCTAGTTCATTTTCACATTAGCGGTATTTTGCACTAAATGCAGCACAACCTCCTACAAAGATGAGCATACCTGGATGACGTCCAAGCTGGCAGCACCTGCTCTGCCGACATTGATAGTGATAGGTTTGACTAGCGCACTCTTGGCAAAGTTCTGGATCTTTTTGGGCATAGTAGCGCTGAAAAGAAGGGTTTGCCTTTGTCCCTTGAATAAAACGAGTCAGTATACAAGCAACTAATTACTGACTTTGTCTGGTAAACTCAAATGTAGCAAACATCTCCTAAACTGCAATTTTGAGGCTGAAATATTGAAAAACTGATTATGTAATCACTTATTTTGCCAGCTGATGACAAAATGTAGGACCTTACCTTGAAATATGAGAAGATGGTTCTAATGTCTTCTTCAAAGCCCATGTCTATCATCCTATCAGCTTCATCCAGAGCCAAGTACCGACAGATGTCCAGACTCACCATCTTCTTCTGCAACAAGTCCATCAATCTGCCAGGGGTGGCGACCATCATGTGGACCCCGCTGTAACCAACAGGATGCTCATATTTAGTGGGAAAGCTAACCCAGTTTATTGATTGCAGTTTTGTTTAGCCACAGTATCAGTGTTGTCTGCATGTGTCGTGATCTGCTCATTTTTCTGTTTGGCATCAGTAAATAAAATGATACAATAATACAGACACAAATATAGTTTTGCAAAAACTTTCCTACTTACTGTTTTACTACCTCCATCTGCTCCTTAACAGACATTCCTCCAATGCAAAGGGCAGTGCGCAGCTGAGGAGCCCCCTCTTCCTCCAGCAGTTTACAATAATACTCTATAATGCCATGTGTCTGCCTCGCCAACTCTCGCTAGAGTGAAAGGAAAGATAACAGATATTTTTAGTGAGTTGAGAGTTTGAAAGGAGATAGCAGCTGATCATAGTGATTATACATAAAAAACAGAATGTGAGACATTTTGCGGTATTCTTATTAATCTTTTTCAGCATTAAAATTTTGTTAACAAAAAAAGAGTGTAGTGAACAATCCTTAAGAATGATAACAAGTTCCCTGTGTCCATTAATATAGTAAATGAAACTATGAATATTTTGTTATATAATATTAAACATATTGATTTGTCCTTTTTTATTTTTATGATATAATGTATATGTATTTCAAGCTGTGTTGTCAGTGACATAGGTTTGTTGTGTGCTTACTGAAGGGCAGATGATGAGTCCATAGGGTCCCTCTCTCTTAAAGAATGGAAGCCGTTTCTCTTGTTCCAGGGCAAACATGATGATCGGTAGAGTAAAGACCAAAGTCTTTCCAGAACCAGTAAAGGCAATGCCAATCATATCCCGGCCTGACAGACTACAAACAACCACTGTCAATTGATGAACAATGTGCATGTAATTAAATTTTTTACAGTGTCTGTATTGTATATTTCCATACATACTTACACAGTAGGGATTCCTTGGATTTGAATGGGTGTGGGATGCACAATACCCTTCTTTTTTAAACCTTTCAGAATTGCTGCAAACACAATTAACAAACATTCGGTACCCATTGTTAATTGTACAACATTGCTAAAAACTTTATACAGACAGTGAAAGTGTGTTTTCCTTCTGTGGTAGTGTGTGTGTTGTAACCTGGTGGAAACTTCATCTCCCTGAAGCTTTTGATTGGAGGAGGAATGCCATCTCCATCGACCAGAATGTGAAATTTCTTCCTGACACGTTCATGTCGAGTGTCTGGCATATTTAGGATATAGCGTGGTGCAGTCCAGCTAAAAGGTAAAGAAAAGATTGAATGGCTATCTGCATGCAAACATTAATGCTTAAAAGAAACACCAATAACTCACCTGGTTTTAATTGGATCATCATATATGATACCTTTGGCCATTTCCTTCACAGACATGAGGGCTAATAGAGACACAATGTCATATTAGTTGAAGGTTTAAAACATTTTATAGAGTGTTTTGTTAAAGTTAATTTAAGCAAGAAATAAACATCTTCATAGGGGTTTATCAGCATCATCACGTTACCTCTGCCCTCTGCAACACTCTCCAGAATCTTTTCTTCTTCTTTCAGCTGCTTTTCCTTGGCTGACTCCTTACGGGCTGCAGATTAAGCGGTAATCACAGAATTAATATAACGTAGTCACAATGAATAGGGTGAATAGGTAGGTTTATCCATTTTAATCACATACCTTCAGCTTTTTCCTTAAGGTGCTGATGCTGGTCCAGAAGACTGACATTGGATCGTGGACCAAGACCCTCATCCTCATCCCTCTGCTCCTCCCCACTATCCTTCTGCTCCTCGTCCACAGCCTTTCCTCGCAAACGCACCATCTTCTGTAGCTGTAAGTTATATATTAATATAAAAATGATGAGGCATGGATTTGATGCATTTTTTATAGTTTGGTCATCTATCGGTCACCGATCAGTCAGAACAACCTACCATTTGTTGTTTTCTAATTTTGACTGGGACATAGGGGACATAATCATCTTCCTCAGACGCTTCGGAGCCAAGAGTTTCATCTTCCCCCTGATGTCTCTGTACACAAACATTATCTCTGTCAGTAGTAGCAACGACTAAACAGGAGAAGTCTGCAGTCCACTAGTACAATGCTGTATAAAGCATCTGGCAAGCAACAAGTTCTGTTTATAAGAGTTTAACGTGCCTGTGAGCCCAATGGGGTTCCGATATAACACTTTTAAATTCAAATGAATCATTATCTGTAATTTATTTATATCGTGTTTATAATGCGACATTTTGACCTGACTTCAATTTTCCGATAAACGTACGAGTTACGATAACTAAAGTGTGATAACTATATCATGGCTAGCTTATTGAGGGTAAGACTTTAACGCACAGTTGTACAAATTCTAAAACTATTAATTCAAGCCTTGTATACTGAGCCGCGGTAATACATTTAACTGTATAGTTAGTTATACATATAATAATATAAAAGAATATATAAACTAGACGGAAACTAAACCTCGGCTAGCTGGCTAGCACAGATAGCTGGTGTAGCTAATCTCTTCAGAACAATAGCATTGGGGTAACTCACCTTTTTGTTCCGATTTTCTGTCTCCATTTTATTAAATATTGAAGCAACGTGTTCCCGTTAAATCAAGGCGCTGAGTTACGAACGAAATGCCCTAAATACAATTTCAATACGTAAACCTCAATAGCATGTTTACCGAGGACGCTTTGTGACGTAGGTACGGAACGCTGGGAGAGTCAAACTTCGTCGGAACATCGCGAGAAAAATTCGATTCAATATAGTGGAAGTGAAATAAAAAGATTAGAAAGCAAAGACACACACTTTATTTTTGTCAAAACTGTATTGTTTTTAATCTTTCTGAACGAAAGATTTTTCACAGTATCAAAAGTGAATTAAAAAAAAGAAACAAGCCAACATACACGTGGCTATTATTGGTATAAATCTACATTCGCAACATTGAGATAATCTTTCCTAATTTAATATAACCTGGAAAGCATCAGAGATGTTATACGAGAACAAAATCTCAGCACAGAATCACAGAATCCATCTCAATGAAAGCCATCAGCTAAAATATGGTTACTGGAGTGAATCCCAAGGCCCTAGTCCCAAAGGTAATGACTCTTCAATGATCATTTTCAGATAATCAAGATCTGGCCTTCAGATAGTCTAACTTCCGTGGAGTGTGCCACTAAGGTCACAGTACAGGATATTGGGGGAAAACAGCATGGTTGAAATGATATCAAACACAACCCTTCAGAAACACCTGACAAAATAATCACTCAGTATGTACAAGCATTAAAATGAACTGTGTCAAGGTGTGTACACATGGTGTGATGGGTCCAGCGTTAAAATTAACTTTGCACAGTGGTGCAGCCATCACTGGCAGGGGTACAGAAGTTAATGTAGTTTAAGAAACAAGAGACACATTAAATTTTCCCAATTCACAGATGTCTTCTGTGCCATCTGTCATATAAAATATTTTTTGTGTTTTAAACTGTTAATTAATATATTCTCAGAGAAACTATTTTAGTGTTTTTGGTGTACTAAAACCTGGCAAACACATGGCATTAGCAAGAATTCATAGAAAAGGTTAACTATGTAGTAGGTAGATGCTTGTCAGTTAATTCAGAAAACAGATTATTTAGTAATTTTATATTAATTAGGAATTGAGTAAACAATTCCAAATTTAAGAACGGAAAGAAAACCTGTCTCGTGCATCCATTTGACAGTCAAATCTAAAACCAATGGTCCTACTACTAGTGTAGTTAACAATGCAGAATGTAATGGAGAAACACCAAACTGTGCTGACTGATATTCAGAGGTTTAACAACGTTAAAATGTCTCGGATTTGTGATAAAAACATTTATTTCATGTATTTCCGTTTACATACTACATACGTAAGGACATGTTTGCAGTGGATTGCACAGACTTTTCCATTGTGAACATTGCAGTTTTAGCAAAATGTAAAGTTGGTCTTGAGTAAGAAATAAATCCTTGGCTGGTCAGCCAAAAGTGAAGATCTGCTGAACGGAGAGCATTGTTTTGAACCAGGGTCCCTTGGCTTAGTAAGGAAAAATGGGGAATGAGAAAAGGCCTCAGGCCAAAACTGAGGTCTACTAAAGAGTTTGTGGTGTGAAGCTTTTTTCCGGCATTCATCCATTCAACAAGTTATTGAGCTGCATTGGAAGGAACCTTTTTGAGGCTGAAGTTGGACCAATTCACTGCTACCTTCTGGCGAGTTTGTTTTGCTGAATCAAGACAAAACCTACAAGGAACAAAAGGTGTGACACAGAAAATTAGGAAAAATGAATAATACTGTATTAGTGATGCATCTAATTTTATCCAATGTGTCAGTTGCACTGGCTGTACTGAACATACCTTTTGAAGTATTCCACTTCCCGATCAATCTCATCCATTTCTGTTGGATCCAAGTCTTTTGGGAGAAACACATCATCTAAAGAACAGAAATAAAGGTTGGATTAGATGAATACATTAGAAAATTGGGAACAATCTGCACTGCAGTGTTACAAAAGTAGATTCCGTCCTATATACCAATCACACTGCTGGATTTTTCTCCCTTGTTCTTGTTCTTCTTATTTTTCCCCTTGGGTTGCTGCTGTAGCTGTCCATTTACTGGAATGGTGGGATGAGCTTTGCCCTCTGAATCCTGCTCAGACCGGCCTCCCCTTGCGTCTGTGTCCCCTTTCCCTCTTTGTAAATTCGAGAGGCCATTTGTTCCATTTGCTGCCTGTTTGGATGATCTGCTCTCCTCTGCTTTCTTGGGCCCATTTCTCTGGATGTCTACAGATTGCAGAGTTTGTCTGTTGCCAGCTTTAGACCCATTAGAAGCCATTTCTTTAGACTCGCCTGTTTTCTGTGTTTCATTCCAACAGGCAGCTTTGGTTGGTTTGTTGGAACTTTGCTCTGACGCAGATTGGTCCTGTCTTTGCTGCTGCTTTTTATTCTTCTTTGACTTGGCACCAATACTCCCAGTTGTTGTGTTTTTGGGATCAGGGGTGTCCTCTCTTGATTTAGCAGCTGTTTGTGCTAGCACCTGTGGCAAGTTGTCAGATCCAGTGGAGCTGCATCTTTCTGGGGAGCGAACTCTTATGAGCTTTGAGAGGCTTGGGGTAGTGTGCAATCGCTGGATGTCCTTTGAGGCAACAGTAGTGACCCCCGGTGGTGTGGTGGTATTAGAATCCAGCACCGTTGTATCTTCCCATCCATTAACCAGGTCCAAGTGGCTTTTAAATGAGCCCAGTGAAAGAGGAGCAAGGTCAAGGTCTATCTGCTGCAAGTCAGATGACCCATTGAGGTGGGACAGTAAATGGTTGCCCTCCAATGTGGCTGCCTTCTTTGGGAAGTCATTGACATCCAGATTGAGATCGTACATACTAAACGAGGCCCGAATTGAGTCTTTTATAGTGTTCTTAATCTCTTCGAGACGACTGGTGAGGAAACTGTTGACACGCTCCAGTTCCAGCTGAGGCCAGTCCAGTAACCGACTGGCTTCCGGATCATCGGCGATGAGCGAGTCAACGGGTTCAGATCGATTGGAGTGGGGGTCATTGTCTGAAGCACCTGTGTTGCCTTGCTGAGCTTTTTCCTAAAATACACATGGATCATAAATTACAAAAAAAACACACACTACAATTCAATTAAAAGGAAGCATCTGTGTAATTCAGTCTAACTATTAAAACTGTTAAACAAACGTATACATCAGAATAAAATATTGTATTACACAAACTTTCCATACTTAGTTTCAACAAACCTTCTTCTTCTGTTTGTGTCGAGCCCTTTTGGCAGCCTTGGCACTATTTACGGGTTTTGGTTCAGAACTGTTTATGAAGTCTAGCAGCTCGTCTACATCTCGGTTGTCAATGGACCCGGGCATTGTCAGTTCTGAATCTTGACGCTGCGGCAGCTCCTCTTTGCGCCGTGTCAGACGAGAGCGCAGTTTCTCTCGTATTTCTGCGTAGTTCCGGCTAGTTGGTGCAGCTGGAGGCTGTGGTCAAATAGTACAAAACAACAAGGATTCATTTTCAAAATGTTAAATTTACTTTAAAGTTGTAATTGGTACTTATAAAGATAAAATATCAAGGTACCGCATTGTGTCCAAAGAACTCGCAGTAGCAGCAGTCGCAGTACTTCCCATCTTTCTGGTTGGTGGAAGAGGAAGCACAGGAGCTCCTCTCAGAGCTGCTGTCTTCATCCTCCACCTCATCCAGCTCCGGTGGAGGGTGGCACAAATTCCCATTAGTCAGCTTGTGCCCCTTACATGCCTGATCCCTGCAAAAAGCAATATAATAACAAGATACTAACTATCTGAATGACTAATGACTAACTATTTGATTCACATTCACCTGAATGTGTTCTGTATTTTCACATACTCAAATCTAATGTATGGATACACTAACCTGCATGACCCAGCTGTCAGATGACCAACACCGGAGGTGGGTACTGTTCCCTGACTGTGTCCATTGCAGGAGTGGTTACATAGAGACGTGCCCAGTTTGCTGTGTTGTGTGTTTACCGGAGGAATGTGGGAGTTTTTGCATGGGCTGGGCTTATGGAGCGACGTTGGACTATCTGGACTGGGAGAGTTGAGTTTGGCTGTAGGGCCATGTAGGCTCGGTACCAGCGGTGAAAACGAAGCGTGACTTGCCACCCCAGTGCCTGACGAGGACGTTACATGACCTTGTTGTCCAGAGCTTGGCTTTGGGGGCAGGAGGGAGGAATGCTGCGATGACAGACCTGTGGGACTGTTTGGGGGTACAGACAGGTCCGTGTGTTGATGGTGGTCACTGGGATGAAAGGCTTCACCTGGGCAGTGCAAAAACATCAATAACAATGACTAACAGATCAAAGAAAAGTACATTATAACATTGTAGAATATTACTAAAGCGTCAAATTATGTCCTATTATTTTCGAACACGGAATTTTCTTAATACAAATATGAACAATACCAAAATAATAATAATAATTATTATTATTTATAATTTCAGTAACAAATTAGTACTGAAAGAGCCTTCTTCCTTCCACTATTCACTGACATTTCATATGAGATTAAGGCTACATTCTGTAGGAAGTTTTAAACATATAATAAACATAATAAATTGACTTTCAGTATGAATAAGGTGAAAAAAACCTACCTGGTGGCGTTGGTCGACGGCACATGGTCTTGAAGTGCTTGGGAGTGGTCTTACAAAGGTCTGCTGAGGTAGACAAAGAGTTACCAGCAGAAGATCCACTGGAGTTCTGGGTTGATGGGTGACTGTAGGGACAAACTTTCGCCCCTGAGGCTTTTGCAGATTTTCCAGGTGCTTCATGAAGTCCTCTTTTCTCATAACACGCTGTTCCTGCCATTAAACCTGAACCCAGGAACAAGGGGAGGGAAAAACTAAATGAAGTAATGATTGATTCAATTAATTACAGCAAAAACGCTTTGGTATTAAGATAATTGTTTTTCCAAAATTCATTCATTAACGCTTCATTAATACTTAATTACCGAGCCATGAAACAGGAACAAAAGAAAACAAAATGCAAAGATCCCACCTGTCTAAAATGCCATCCTACCTACTGTATAAACAACTGCCCTTCCCATGTCTGTGGATTGTTCCTCAATTTCACATTCAAATATCTTGTTAGAATACTGTGTTATCTGTTATTTCTGACTAACGTGATGCATTTCATTTAAACCACATTTAGTGAAAAAATGTAGCCAACATGTCAGTGATAAAGCTTTGATTCTAATCAAATTTATATCCACCAAAAGAAGTGCACTTAAAACTCACAGCTTTAAATTAGAATTTAGCTTTATTTTCACCTATTACATTCATTGAGCCATCTTATGTCCTTTGACAACAGACCTTGTTGAGCGTGTGATGAAGTGGTGTGGTTGCAGTGCTCCACTCCGTTGGTGTGGGCAGAATTCCAGAGACCTGACAGTTTGTGAGCTGACAGGAAGGAACTCGGGTCCCAGTCTACAGTACTTTGCTCTGGGTAACCGTTCCCACAGCTCTGGGACTTGCAGGAAGAAGAGTGTGACAATGGTACCTGAAAAAAAAGGAGGACAATAGCTTCATTAACGACATGTTAACGTGACAATTCAAAAAAATCTCAGTGCTGCATTTTTAGATATTTTCAAGAGTAACAAAGGCAACCAAATATTACAAAAATAAAAGGAAGCATAAGATGCTACAGCAATGCTTTCATCCGTTGCCTCTTTGCTATTTTTAACACTGTCACTATACAGCCAGTAAAAGGAAAACGTCTTGAGCACCAGGTTGACATGCAGTCAAGGGCGACTCTTCAAAATCTGCTTTTCATGTAAAGAATTTTGTGGAAACAGAAATAAAAAGTAAGAGATGCAACTGTGTTTTATACAACATGTTTTAACCTGAAAGGTTGATCCTATAACTGAGTCCAAGGTGATGTTTACACTCGCTTCCTGCAAGTAAGAGCATGAAAATCACCTGTATAAAGAATACTGGTGACACTTTACCTAAAACGTTTAAAAAAGAGGTCATGAAAAGGACCCAGGCCGTGACCCAAATCAGTCCACTTTTATTTACCTGCGTTGGCTGCTCCTGGCTGCTCCGCCTCTCCTCCTCTTCCACACTCTTACAACAGCTTTGGCAGATCCACAGAGGAACCTCTCCCAGCAAGGACTGGGACAGCGAGGGCACGGCATCAGCAAGCTTACGCCCCGGCGCCTCCCGCAATAAGGCCTGGGAGAGCGCCGGCACGGCGTCGGCCAGCTTGGTCCCCTGGGCCCCTGGGAGCCCGTTGACAGAGTTTGGCCCCCAGTCCTTGAATTCGCGGTGGCACAGCAGGCAGCAGGTGTGCATAGGCTGGGTTGAGAAACACAGGAGAGAAAGGTCATGAATAAGGTTCTGATTACAAGTGAAAGAGTAACAGGGACTTGTTTTTAATCAATGATGCTACAATACTTGTCAATAGTGACATACTAATTTAATGTACTGGGCAGTAAAAAGTGTGCTCATGGACAGGCCAATTTATTGGGTACATCTATATTATATATCTATATTAGACTAAAGCAGTGATTTAAAGTAAAGTGATTCCTAGATGGATTCCTACAAGCGTTGTATAAATATAATTACTCAGCCGCTGTCAGTCAGGCTCTAAATGTGGGCTGCTGCTCGGTGAGTTAACAGGGGAGCAGTCTGCAGAGCACCAGCGTCTCTAGTGTAGGATTAGTGATCGCCCTCATCCTACACAGCTACGCTGCCTCCGCGTAGTCGCACCGCATGCACTGAAACTTTTGACATTACGTCCTGCCAGCGACAAAGTGAACCAAACAACTCGAAGCAGACGCGAGAGCAAACCCGTTGTCTCTTTTAGCAAACCGGCCGATGAGCCTCCGCTGGCTGAGTGGCTGCTGTGGACGGGTTCAAGTGTGGGCTGGGAGCACGCTTGCAGCACGCTAGCCGGCGGTGATAGCCCGGCTAGCCCCTCGGCTAACGCTAGCTGGGCGGATGGAGAGCTGCAAACGCCTGAACTGGGACGACCCGTCCCCGAAGCAATGTCACCTGTCCGGCACAGGCGATAGGCTGCAACATTAGCCCCAGCACCTGAAAGCCGCCCGCTGGGGACTCTTCTGCACGCTGGGAGCTGTGCGTTATTTATTTAATTACACAGCAAACACCGTAAAGCTCCACATCCACGACTACTACATTAAGCCCGAAATAGCTTTGCGACAACCTGCGGAGCGTGTACGTTCACCGCTGCAGGATCTGGCTAGCTGCGTTAAACACGGGGACAATGGGGGATGCTGGGGGTTAGCAGAGGCGCGCTAGCACCGCGGCTAGCTCGCCTGCCTCCACAAGCGGCGGGTCGCTCACTGCTAGCTACCTGGTTCGCCCTGGTAGTGGGCAGCCCATCCAGCCCAGCATCTCCGCCGCCGCCGCCGCCAGCTGCATCGCCGGGAGAGACTGGGCTCTTCGGTGCGGGTTGCTGCCCAGCCACAGTCTCCTTCTGGGCGGCCCCTTGCTGCTTGCTTTTCTTCCTCGCCATAACAACGCTGGTTTATGATCCGCTTTGGCCAAGTTTGCACCAGTTTCAGTGATTTTACGAGCACACTTTCGTTTCTTCTCGGACCTCAAAATGTTCTCTATCTCCTCCAGTCAAGACAACAGTCAATATGGCGGCGGACTGACACACTCTGGAGTTCACAGGTTAAAGAAAGTCCTGGCAACGCGGCTTCACTCACACACAGGGGAAGCAGCTAGCGCCGTACACGGGCAGTGAAGCCGCGAGTCGCCATCTTTATTGAGGGCAAACCTCTCTTTACGCTTCTCCGTATGGAAACACTGTTAAAACCCGTCCTCTGCGTTCACGTCGACCGTTCAGACAACTGGTATTAATGCAGCACATCAGGTGTTTTTAATCTAAACACTTATGAGAAAGTAGTGGGGTCAAACAATGCTCTCTATAAAACACATTGTGTAATAGTGTCCATTGTCAAGTCTGATATTGTTTTAGTTAGTTTTAGTTAAATGTGTTTTTTCAGACTAATACAGACGAGGACAAGTATAAGACATAAAGAATAATACATTTCAATTAAGCAATAAGACATAATAGAATATTGTGAGTCTACTTCACAGGCGTCCACGTGCAGTTTGGCTTTAACTGTGACAAACGCTCACAAGTACGAGGCACTATTGTTGTTAACAAAAAAAAACCAATTAATTTATTTGTGTTTGGGAAAATAAAGATGCTGTTATTGCATAGTAGACGGGGCCAGACGGCGACGTCCATCGATGCCTTCAAATGCTTTGGGAAATATTGACACGATTATGGGCTCCATTGTTTTTGTTGTTGGTTGGTCTCTGTGCCGTTTCTGCTGTAATATTTTAACACATGGCACGTTTTATTAAATGTTCTAATGTCTTGTAATGAATGCTACGTTACTGCTGTTGTTGCTTTTAAGGTGACTATTCATATCTACCAAGGGACTTTAGGTTAAAATAGCAATAAAAAATATTGTCCCGTAAAAGCAACATTTACCTAATGTTTTTTATTATGGCAAACTACACATGGTTTTCCTTCATTATTATACAGAAATAATAGTTCACGTAGCAACGTTGTCACTCCACGCAGCGAGATACACTAAGCCATTTAAACTTTAAGGTTATTAATGGCTTTAGTTTAGCAAATTGAGATATGTTACGAATATACACACTCATAGTATTCAAATAAATCATAAAACATATAGATATCAATGAACATTGTGTCTGTAAGTGTGCGGTACCGTTTACGATGTTAAATTCCCGCGTTTACGTGCGGCACCTGAATGCAGCGCCGATGTTGGGGAACCGTGGATTGACGACGTAGCACAAACACAGCTTCATTTAGTCCAGTCTACGGAGCACCGATCCGCAGTGGGCTGTCGAGCCGCCGTTGTCTTATTTTAAAACAATAATGGAAGGAAACTTTAGCAACATCAAACTGCTTATTCTTGCTGCGGAGTTTCTGGAAAGAAAAGAGCGAGGTCGGTATTTTATGACATCTATCAGTGTTCATTAGAGGAAGTTGATCATTGTTATCCCATCAAAATGCAAGAGGAAACCGCAGAAGCGTTAAATGTGCGCGCAGGAATGACGGCACGGACATAACACACGGCATTCGTTCGCGTCTTTGTGTGTAGACTTTTTCGCGGAGGGTGATTTTTGACGCTGTTTCCCATTTGACTCAGTGACCTACATATCGCTCGCATCATTGTACTCGAAGGCGCCAATCCGGTGCAGTTTGAAAAAGGAGACGAGCGGCGCTGGGCGCCTCGTCGCCGTCCGTGACCGGCGGACGGGCGACACACGGCGGGTCGCGACCAGCTTAATTCACTGTTAGCGACCTGTGCGCGTCTCATTTTCCCTTTCACTTCGCCATGACGCCGTAAAACCAGTTTTAGTAGTTTTATAAACAGGCAGGGATGGCGCCAAAACACGAAACGTCCAGCTGATGATGCAGATGACAGCGGCGGCCTTTGTCCTCCTGCCTCTGCAACACCTTGACGCTATTACAGCTGCGATACATTATAATAAACGTTTATTCTAAGCACAATCATCGACTTAAGCCAATAACAGATGGAGCTTTTGTTTAGCATTGAATTTGACACATACACGGGGATTTGGCTGCTCTGTTTGCTAACACAGCCTCCTTCCTTCACAGAAGCAGAACATGGATATGCTTCAGTCCCGCCTCTGAGCCCCGATCACTCCTGCAAAGGGAGCAAGCAGAAGAGCAAGAAGATCTCTGCTGGTGGCAATAGGTGAGCTCGTTACATAAGTGTAACTGACAAGAGGGTGCGGCTGTGTGCTTTGACTATCTGATTGGGTAAAAACCCCCATTCAAGCTTAAATGCCACTGTTCCTGTCAGTGACAAGCAGCAGCTACTGTCATCAATATGCTTCAGAGTCTAACAAGTCGCCTTCCTGTATTGCAGGTCCGTTCACAACGAGCTGGAAAAAAACAGGTATGTGCATCGCGTTTTCAGAGTTGCCTTGACGAAAGTCGGCAAACGCGCCACCGCTCTAAACAGTTGCCTGTTTTGCAGGCGAGCGCAGCTGAGGCACTGCCTGGAGCAGCTCAAGAAACAAGTCCCGCTCTCCTCCGACTCCGTGAGGAACACCACCCTCAACCTGCTGCGGCGGGCGCAGCTTCACATCAAGGTAAGCGGCGGAGGCCGCTGGCGGCGGGCGCGGGTTCGCCGAGGCCCCTCCCGCTCACTGGCTTTGCCGTTTCAGAAGCTGCAGGAGCAGGACGAGCGCGCGGAGGAGCTGAAGGGCCGCCTGCTGTGGGAGCAGAGGGAGCTGAGGGTCCGGCTGGAGCAGCTGCAGAGAGGCACCGAGAGGATGAGGAACAACAGCCAAGGGTCCACCATGTCGTCCGAGAGGTCGGACTCAGACAGAGGTAGGGACACACTCACTCCCTTGGATCCGTTTGCTTTCTTGGTTGAGTCTATAAACATTTCTAATGGAATGTTTTCAGTAAAAGCTACAGTAGGAAGTGATATTGGCCGTATTTGTCCGCTAATGAGTCTAATGTTTGGTCACATCACAGAGGACGTGGAGGTTGACGTGGAGAGCATCATGTTCGACTCTGTGGACTGTGATGGACTGAGCATTGCGCACGCCGATGCAGACCACTGTTACTCCAGCATGGACAAGGCCTGGCTATGACAGGCGCTCTGGTAGCGGACAGAAAGACGAGGAAACATTCCAAAAGACAGAGGACGACAGCGGAGAGAGATGTTACTGAACGCCCAGTTTCTTTACAGAAGGATTGACTTTTAATGTTTTCGCGTAAAAATGTGTCAGACTACAAGCTAAACAATAATTTGTCTATGAACGAACTACGTCCATTTGCACTGAATAGCCGTTGAAATCACTGGGCTGGGATTCAGGTTTCATTACGCAAATATGTTACGCATCAACTATTAATGGCTTTTTTGTCCAAAAATCTGAAGTGACTGAAAGGTGAATTAATTTCAGAAATTCTATACATTAATTTTACTGAGCTTTTAAGAAATCCAACTAAGGGCTTTTAAACTTATTTATTCTTATTACTGCAGTATATCTATACTGAATTCTGCCTTAAATCAGATTTGGTCTAGTCTCCTATAAAGCTTCTCTTTAGCACTAAATTTATATTTCAGTAATGTTATGTGTAGCATGCACTTATACATTAATCTGTGTTATCATGTTGTGTAAATTCAGTCATGTGTGTTGTTCTTCAGTTGCACACGATGTCAACACGTTGCACTTGTTTAGCGTCAGAACTGTGAGCGTAACGAGACGAGTGAACAGGAACGATCCCGTCAGGTTCATATGTTGAAGTCTGGCAATGAAGTGAATGTGCCAAATAAGAAGCTGATGTATTTGTGCACAGTTCAGTGTGTGATTACAAGCACAAACCTCTGTTCTCTGTACGAGCATTAATGGTGCTGTTAACTGACATGTTTATCACAACCACACTCTTCAATATTTGTGCATTTATGGGTTGAAATATTACCACAGTACTTGTAATAATTTGGCAACGTATGCAGTGTGACCAGTATATTCATTGCTGTGTATTTAAATAACTGAAGGTGCTTTTCCCCCCTTCACTTTGCATATGCAAGATGCCTTATTACTTTTTAATAGTATGTATGTATTCATCTGTCTCTCCGCCCAGTAATACTATGTAGCATTTTTTTACCGATGTAAGCTTTTTAAAAATAAATATTTTCTCTATTTATGTGCACGTTGCAGTTATTTAAGAGGAATTATTCATTTGAAGTGGTTACATTTAATGTTTTTCCCCTCCAAAGCAGTAACAGCTCAGAATATTAGGAAAAACATCACTTGACAGATACGAAGAAATTGTCAATTTATTGGCAATTTTTAGTTTAGGCAGCCAAACTTTTTTAAATTGAACTATCAACTTTTGTGTTCATACACACATTTTTAAATCATAATTATGACAAACACATAAAACTGATTGGAATCAGACCCCCCCCACAATATTGAGGAACGTAAGGGTTACACATCAAGCACCAGCTGCCAAAATCGTGAAGACTTCTTCATTTTGTGAATTCCATTCTGAAGCACTATAGTAGGAAGAAATGAACTGAAATATTGTTTGAATTGAACAGAGGTTTAGCATGCACATGGATTTGCATTAGTAAGAATATATGCTGCGCTGATCATAGCTTCTGTTCAAAAAGCTGTGAATAATAGAAAGTAATCAGAACAGAACAGTGTAAAAATCACTGACTGACAAGGAGAGAGGTTGAGCAACTGTCAGAGGAACACTTTCAAGGCAGGCAGAGAACTGCTGTTATGGCCCCTAGAACCACATTCAACCATTTCTTACATCTCTGATACATAGTGAAATGATTTGGTATCAAAGATAAAATATATTGAGCGTGACACAAACAGGGAGGCTGGAACAGGCTCATGAACCCAGTTCAGGCCTTTTATGGTCCACCCACCATTTCAGTTGGACACCGCTTCACAGAAGTGCTTACCCATGACTGGGATCAGTTTGTCATACCCCCGATTTAACGAAAAACCAGAAGGGGATAAATACACGTTTGTTCCAGTATCAGTGGCTGCAGAACCAGTGGACTGTGCAGCTCTTCATACATATTGTTTCTTCTGGGCGTGTGAGGCGAGGTCTTTAGCTTTCTCCTTAGCTGCCAGTGCCGTCTCTCTCGCCCGCTCTGTAGCCGTTTCTGCTAGGGTTCTCGACGGAGTTTCACCTGCAACAGACATGTAACGTTTTTACTCATGTAACAGAGAAAAACAGAGCTGTTCCCGCTTCCCCTAATCTAGACTTACCATGCAGTTTGGCGAGCACATATTCAAAGCCCTTCATGGTCTTTGTAACTCCGGTCTTAAACCTTGCGAGACCAAATTCCTGTAAAGAGAAGTGGACCAAGTCAGTCATGATAAAACAAACTGTAACCTATATATATATATATATATATATATATATATATATATATATATATATATATATATATATATATATATATATATATATATATATATATATATATATATATGCACTGTCTTGTGTTGTCAGAGCTTTGCAACAGTAAATAAATCACACTCATCCTATGTCATAAATCACTCAGCAACCCAAGTAATGGCAGACATCAGGTAGCTGTCTTGTATTACATTATCATTGCTTGAATGATGAAAGTGTCACTCACTCCACTTCCTCTGTGTCATGTAGTGTGGTGCTCCACTTTACTCCACTGACCTGAATAGCTCTAGAGAGCCCACAGACATTGGAAGAAATCCAAGCTTCCCTTTTTATCTCAGTCCAGCTGCTGTTCTCAGGATTCATTTGGTACATGCACCGCTCCTCCACGGACTGGAACCGAGAGCAAGTCCAAAGACAACATTAGGCCGTGTGTGTACTTTACACAGCGTGAGTGTTTACGGAGGACAACCCTGAGCCGTACCATGAGACGAGCGTGGCTGATGTTCCACGTTAGCGTGGTCATGGTCCTTTTTTGGGGATCCACAACGGAGTCCTCAATGATGTAGGCCGAGCTAGCCATGTGCTTTGGAAGGTAGCGCTCCATCCAGCGAGGCGCTCGGCTGGTTTTGGTTAACAGGCGTCTGGAAATAAGGCAGTTGGTTGGAGTAACTTCTCGGAAAATGATGTCCTCGGTCAAGACATGGTTACTGTGGGAAAACGAACAAGCTTTAGTGGGCAAGTATGTGAGTGCAATGTCTCTCTGATCTATAGAAACCACCTATAGAAGAAACTTAAATGTGTCAGATAAATAGCATGTACAAGTTTGACTACGAAAACAAAACAAATATACAACTCGTGCAGAAGGAAGTGAAAAGAAGCAGATACAAATGTCTAAATGTAAATAGTCAGATCATGCATAATTACACATGAGTGAAGGGCATATGTATGCACAGTATATTTTAAGTAGTTTAATTATCAAGAATTTCAGGATATTTACATGTTAAGAATATTGCATAACAAAAAGTCAAGACTTGTAAATGTACCCAGGTGGTTTCAAATGTTTATATTTTCATTATATACAGTTCAGCATCTGTTTGGTCAGATCCTATGATTGTACAGCTGCAACAGTTCTTTGACAAATGAACATTCATTAACGTTCCAGCCCTGTTTAACCTAGAGACACGACTTGTTATACAATAAAAAGGTGCACAAATAGGCAGAGGTAAATGTGTGTTGACACAGGCTGCCCTCACCTGTACGGGTTGGGATACCGCTGCCAGAAAGCAGCACAAACTTGGTCCCAGTTGCTTTTGAGCAAACCTGCGCAGCAGAAGTATTTCACCATTGTTCCCCGCTTTACTGCGGCAATGCCCTGCACGGATAAGAGGACAAGCAGCGTCGGTGCGCATTGATTACTGACTAGATACTCAGCTTCACTGTGGACGATCGCATTTCTACCCAAAAGCCTCAAAGATCTTTTTGGCTGATTTGCTAAACAGCGTGCGTTTTAAACGTCTAATACGTGCGTTTTGTGAGAGCTGTCAAACACATAAACAGCTAATAGATCACAAACTCCGCACTAAGTCTAATGATGTGTGTGGAAACAGGCTGCGTGAAGAACGCAATGACCCTCACACTGACATGACGATCACCAGATAGCGACTGAACCGCGAGCATTTGTCACGTCCGCACTGCTTCTTCGTTAGCATTAGCCGCGTTAGCCTAACGTGGAGCAAACCGTGTGAATGAATGGAAGAGCGGCACCCACACGTTTCCGCGAGTTCTACTCAGAAAATTGTGCCAGTTTCATTTTCGGACCCCGTGGCGGTTACCTGTAGGACGACACCGGTCAGGAGTTAAACAAGTTCATTTCATAATCCTAACTGGACGTCACCGGGGAACCGACCGAGCACGGAACATGACAAACGTGACTCGGACCAGAGGAGAGCAAGGTCAAACGCTGACGACACTTCCGGTGGGTGCAACAGCTGCGATGCGCGCCGTGGACACTAGGGGGCAGCACGTCGCCGCGCAAAGCGCCGCGCGTCTTCGTCTTAAATGAATGCGCGTCAGCTGGTCCAGATAGAGGCGAAAATAATCTCCATCTTATAAAAGAATACGAGCTAATGCGTAAAATCAGCAACGTGGGACCCCAGCACGAATAACACCAATGCAGGAGATGTATAAATCACACTGTGTAGGCCACATTTGTGCATGCTTTCAGTATGATTTATTGGCTGCTGAATACTCAGTTTCTTAAGTGGTTGAACTTTCTTATATTGTTTTTGTAGAACTTTCATACATCCATTTGCATTTCTTGATCATCTCCTCTGTGTAGATAGATTTCCCGACATCACGTTCAGGGTTACAGTTTATTTATCTGTACCGCACTGTAAACACGGGGGCTGTACTCGACAGATAGTGTCATTGTGTCAGTGTAGTCTAGGAAATAAAACTGTTTTGTTTTCTTCCTATATGCGCTCAGATAAGACATGACAAACCTGTGCTTACCCAACCTTACATCAGTCAGTTTATACAAGCTGTAGGCTCTTTTTTGACATAGAGGCAAAAAAACCCCAATTTTCTTATGAATGTCAAAATTACTGTGGAGGTTGTGTGTGTTGCCCCTGTGGTAGATTCATTAGCGTTCCTGTGTCATTAGCCATCAGGCATCAACAAAGCGCATACTGGCAGCTGGGTATAATAAATATAGAACTGTACGTTCTTTTAAATTTCTCTTATTTACATTCATATTCCCTCAAGGCAGCTGGCCAGACTGTAGGATGAAGATATGGACCTGTTGCTGACTTCACTCCAGTTCAGTGCTTTTCAATCACATTCGTTTGGACACAGAGTCCTGCTGATCCATCGAATCGAAACAGCTGGTTGCCACTGGAGGACATTACACGTCCAAGCGGGGCAGAAAATCAGCCGTTAGCCTCCTCTGGCTTCCTTGGACGAGGATTCAATGTTACCTCTGTAGAAGACTGTAATTAATGCAAAACACAGCGTCTGGATTAACTGGGTCAAAATCATCCAAACAGCCAAGAAATGCAAAGTTAATAGATTGTCCCTAATACATGTATGAAGCAGAATGCACAACTGGACATACCAACATCACATTTACACCACAAGGAAACATATACATTACATTGTAAGGTAATAAAAAAACATTAAACATGTTTAATAGGTTTGATAAATGTATTTTCACTTGAAACATTCAGAAAGGAAAGACACGTTTTGCACAGAACCACCCGTTTGCTCAGCTTCAGCGCATGAAAGTCACAAAGGCATCTCAGATATGAGGCGTGTTCAACGCGTGAACGCTCCCCAGGTCTTCTCCTCACACGGCGGTGGGAGGGCGTCCGCCGTGGCGCCCGTTCAGCGTCGGGCCCCTGATGGAGCGCGTGCGGAACGAGCCCTCGGGGTGGAAGGACTCGGGCTTGTCCTCGCAGCGGAACACCATGAGGAAGCCGTTCCTGTAGTTCTTGTTCATCCACCCGTACAGCAGCGGGTTGGCGAACGTGGAGCACATGGCCACGATGTGAAACACCGTGTAAATGAGTTTGTACTCCTTGAACCGCAGCACCAGGTCCAGGTCGCTGGCCAGCTGGAAGACGTGGAACGGCAGCCAGCACACGGCGAACACCACCACCACCAGCGCCAGCATCTTGGTGGTCTTCTTGCGGCGGCTGAGGCTGTCGCTGCGACTCGACGGGCTCACGTGGTTCTTCAATTTGACCCAGATGCATATGTAGGCGTAGCTAATAATGGCCAGGGGGATGATGTACTGCAGGAGCAGCATGGAGAGGCTGTAGATGACCCCGTCCCTGCCGGTCCCGTGCGGCCACTTCTCGGAGCACACGGCGATGCGCAGGTCGATGGAGGGGATCTCCTCGTGCCGGTACTCCCTGAAAATGGCCAGCGGCGCCGCCAGCACGGCGGACGCCGTCCAGCTGCAGGCCATGATGAGGACGCTGGCGCGCCAGGTGAGGCGGCGGCCCAGGTGGAAGACGATGCAGCGGTAGCGCTCCAGCGCGATGACGGTGAGCGACAGGATGGACACGTGCACGCTGAGCGCCTGCGCGAACGGCACCATGTGGCACAGCACGGCGCCGAACTTCCACTCGTCCAGCAGCGTGTAGACCAGCGTGAAGGGCAGGCACAGCGCGTTGACCAGCAGGTCCGCCAGCGCCAGGTTGGCGATGAAGAAGTTGGTGACCGTCCTCATGTTGCGGTAGCGCACGATCATGTAGATGACCAGCGCGTTGCCCAGCAGCCCCAGCAGGATGATGAGGGAGTACGCGGCGATGAGGGTGATCTGCACCCCCACGCGCTTGGTGACGTCAGTGTGGAAGCCGGGCGAGTGCGAGCCCGTGCGGTTGTCGAGCAGCGTCCACGGCTCGTTTTCTCCGGCGCCCGAGCCGTTGGCCGCGTCCGGTGGGCTCATTTTTTCAAGGATGCCAGATTGGGGCTGCGCTGACACCTGGGGACAGGAGTGACATGAAATCACATCACAGCTCCAGACACGCGAGGCTGCCAATAGTAAATCCGAATGTTTTTCACCCTCTCCTCATGAAATGGAGGGTGAATGTTGTGCTGTTATAAAACCAATCAATTACTTAACTTGAGTAATGCAACAGTGGATTAGAAAGGTCACTAATTGCATTCAGGGAGGGAATGTAGTTAATTGTGGAGATCAATAACAAATCAGCTCCCTTTGTCCACACTCTCCCCAAAACTAGCACAGTAATCACACTAACCTGGACGTCCAACGCAGAACACTGCCCTGGTCCTGGTTTGGGTTCACAAACACCTGCGCACTTATAAAAGTAAAAGAAACTGATGGAGGAAGCAGCAGGGCAGAGGGAGTCACACGGTTCAAAGCCACATCATTAGTGCCTCAGACTGCGCTCATATAGTCTGCGGCTCACGAAGGAAGCTATTATGTGATACGCCTAATTTCTGGCACAGAGATAATGCTGATGCATGTTACACAACCACAGTTCAGTAAAAAAAAAGATGCTCCTGTTTGTATCTTTTAGGCCATTTTACCTGTGCAGCGCCTCAGATCTGCCAAATGCAGACAGAAAATGTCTCAGACCATTCATAAGACGTGCCATCAGCACATGCACAAGTCTCTCATTTTAAAGAGTCGGTGCGTATGTGACAAAAAAACGCACCTGTTTGTGTCATGATCCGTGTCTTTGTTTCTAGTTGTTCCCTGTTTTCACGTCATGTCCTGCTTGTCTTATTTTGGTTCCAGTTTCCGTTTCCTGTTTTATTTTGGTAGTCTCCCGGTCTCTGTTTTGTGTTCTAGCTTTACTTCCGGTTTCTTGTCTTGTCACAGCTGTCCCTGCGCATTACCCACACCTGCACTCTGTTAGTCATCAAGTCACTGTGTATTTAACCACCACCTGTGTCCTTAGTTCCCTGCCAGATTGTTGTGTTTCTTCAGTGCCCCAGTTTCATCAGCGTATTCGAGTTCCCTGAGTGTTCGTGTTTCTTGTGAGTTGAGCGTCCCTAGTCTCCTGAGTACCCTGCGTGTTCGTGTTTTTCGTGTTTATTCCTGTTTGCACCATGTATCCTGCCTGACCCTGGAGTATCTACTGACCGTGAGTTTTTGCCTGTTCCCTGCCTGTACTTTTGTCGAGCCATTTCGTGTATGACCTGGACCGTCTGACCGTGCCTTTAAGAATAAACCTTTCTGATCGTAATCCTGCCTCTGTGCTGTGCATGTGGGTTCGCCGCCTGCCCGAGTCTCTGACAGAACAATCTGGCCACACTTGGACCCAGCCAGCACTTAGCCTCCGGTCAGGTCAGTGACTGTTTTTCCCCCTTGTTTTTTACGGCAAATATAACTCCCCCGCGGAAGTATGGTTTCGGTTTCATCCTCTCCGCCTCGTCGGATCGTCGTGCCTGCACCAACCTGCCCAGCTCCATGGTTATTTCCCTGGGAGGATTTCCTGCTCTCACGCGGTCCTCAGCCTCCAGTTCAGCCGCGCGCTGCTCAGTCTCCAGTTCAGCCGCGCGCTGCTCAGTCTCCAGTTCAGCCGCGCGCTGCTCAGTTTCCAAGTCAGCCGCGCGCTGCTCAGTTTCCAGTTCAGCCGCGCGCTGCTCAGTCTCCAGATCAGCCGCGCGCTGCTCAGTCTCCAGTTCAGCCGCGCGCTGTTCAATCTCCAGCTCAATCGTGCTTTGCCCAGTCTCCAGCTCAATCGTGTTTTGCCCAGTCTCCTGCTCAATCGTGTTTTCCCCAGTCTCCAGCCCAAGCTCCAGACGCCGCGGCCCCGTTTCACCATGCGGATCCCGGTACAGAGGTCCGGTCCACACCGCGCCCAGCGCCTCAAACGACGGACAGTCGCAGCTGCTCCGGACGGCGACGGCGGCGGCGCGGGTCCAGGATCCCGGGTCCCGCGGTCTCGGTCATGGGGACCGAGCAGCCTTCTTCCCCGACAGAGGAGCCCCTTAATTCTCTGACTGACTGTGTCCCTCTGATAACAGGCATCCCAGACAGCGTCGCCCGACGGGTCCACCTCCTCTGCTCTCCTCCAGTTGCCTTTCTCTTCGCCCACCTCATGAACACCGCCAATTCGGCTACAGACCAGGGCGCGAGAGAACAACTGTTCGAGGAAGCAGCCGCTCTCGTCCGGAGGGAGCCTGTCCTGCGTGAGGCCCTGCAACTCCCGGGCCTGCAGCCAGCGGTCGCTTCATGCCCCACCTCTCAGTCAGGTCAGCCGTGTGTTACTCATGCCCCGGTGCAGCCCTGTCGCCTCCAGGCCCCAGCCCAGTCGAACCTAGTCCAGACCCCAGATCAGCCGTGTGTCGCCCAGACCCCAGATCAGCCGTGTGTCGCCCAGACCCCAGATCAGTCGTGTGTTGCCCAGACCCCAGTTCCGTCCTTGTCCCCGTCAGAGGGCACCGCCCGTCTGACGATTGTTAACCCCACCCAATCAGGCCCGACGTCTTCCCCGTCGAGCTCGGCAGCTGTAAGCTGTCATGCCAGCTCCGGAGTTGACGCCGTTCCAGTCCCTGTCGGCCATGTTGCGGCCGTTCCAGCTCCTGTCGGCCATGTTGCGGCCGTTCTAGTTCCTGTCGGCTCCTCAGAGGAGGACGCCGTTCCTGTTCCCGTCGGCCATATTGAGGCCGTTCTAGTTCCAGTTCCTGTCGGCTCCTTAGAGGAGGACGCCGTTCTAGTTCCTGTCGGCTCCTCAGAGGAGGACGCCGTTCTAGTTCCTGTCGGCTCCTCAGAGGAGGACGCCGTTCCTGTTCCCGTCGGCCATATTGAGGCCGTTCTAGTTCCAGTTCCTGTCGGCTCCTCAGAGGAGGACGCCGTTCTAGTTCCTGTCGGCCAAGCAGAGGCCGTTCCAGTTCCTGTCGGCCATGTTGAGGTCGTTCCAGTTCCTGTCGGCCATGTTGAGGTCGTTCCAGTTCCTGTCGGCCATGTTGAGGTCGTTCCAGCTCTTGTCGACCAAGTTGAGGTCGTTCCAGTTCCTGTTCCTGTCGGCCATGTTGAGGTCGTTCCAGTTCCTGTCCCTGTCGACCAAGTTGAGGTCGTTCCAGTTCCTGTTCCTGTCGGCCATGTTGAGGTCGTTCCAGTTCCTGTCCCTGTCGACCAAGTTGAGGTCGTTCCAGTTCCTGTTCCTGTCGGCCATGTTGAGGTCGTTCCAGTTCCTGTCCCTGTCGACCAAGTTGAGGTCGTTCCAGTTCCTGTTCCTGTCGGCCATGTTGAGGTCGTTCCAGTTCCTGTCCCTGTCGACCAAGTTGAGGTCGTTCCAGTTCCTGTCCCTGTCGACCAAGTTGAGGTCGTTCCAGTTCCTGTCCCTGTCGACCAAGTTGAGGTCGTTCCAGCTCCTGTCCCTGTCGACCAAGTAGAGGGCGTTCCCGTAGGCCAAGTAGAGGGCGTTCCCGTAGGCCAAGTAGAGGGCGTTCCCGTAGGCCAAGTAGAGGGCGTTCCCGTAGGCCAAGTAGAGGGCGTTCCCGTAGGCCAAGTAGAGGGCGTTCCCGTAGGCCAAGTTGAGGGCGTTCCCGTAGGCCAAGTAGAGGTCACCCCTGTCTCTGACCCCGTTCCTGTCGGCCCTGTAGCGGTCGTTCCAGTCCCCGTTCCTGTCGACCCTGTAGCGGTCGTTCCAGTCCCCGTTCCTGTCGACCCTGTAGCGGTCGTTCCAGTCCCCGTTCCTGTCGGCCCTGTAGCGGTCGTTCCAGTCCCCGTTCCTGTCGGCCCTGTAGCGGTCGTTCCAGTCCCCGTTCCTGTCGGCCCTGTAGCGGTCGTTCCAGTCCCCGTCACCCGTGGAGCCGTAGCGCCCGCCGGCCCCCAGGAGGAGGTCGCGCTAGTCGCAGTTCCTGCGCACCTCCAGGAGGAGGTCGCGCCAGCTACAGCTCCTGCGCACCTCCAGGAGGAGGTCGCGCCAGCTACAGCTCCTGCGCACCTCCAGGAGGAGGTCGCGCCAGCCGCAGTTCCTGCGCACCTCCAGGAGGAGGTCGCGCCAGTCGCAGTTCCTGCGCACCTCCAGGAGGAGGTCGCGCTAGTCGCAGTTCCTGCGCACCTCCAGGAGGAGGTCGCGCCAGTCGCAGTTCCTGCGCACCTCCAGGAGGAGGTCGCGCTAGTCGCAGTTCCTGCGCACCTCCAGGAGGAGGTCGCGTCAGCCGCAGTTCCTGCGCGCCTCCAGGAGGAGGTCGCGCCAGCCGCAGTTCCTGCGCGCCTCCAGGAGGAGGTCGCGCCAGCCGCAGTTCCTGCGCGCCTCCAGGAGGAGGTCGCGCCAGCCACAGTTCCTGCGCGCCTCCAGGAGGAGGTCGCGCCAGCCGCAGTTCCTGCGCGCCTCCAGGAGGAGGTCGCGCCAGCCGCAGTTCCTGCGCGCCTCCAGGAGGAGGTCGCGCCAGCCGCAGCTCCTGCGCGCCTCCAGGAGGAGGTCGCGCCAGCCGCAGTTCCTGCGCGCCTCCAGGAGGAGGCCGCGCCAGCCGCAGTTCCTGCGCGCCTCCAGGAGGAGGCCGCGCCAGCCGCAGTTCCTGCGCGCCTCCAGGAGGAGGCCGCGCCAGCCGCAGTTCCTGCGCGCCTCCAGGAGGAGGCCGCGCCAGCCGCAGTTCCTGCGCGCCTCCAGGAGGAGGCCGCGCCAGCCGCAGTTCCTGCGCGCCTCCAGGAGGAGGTCGCGCCAGCCGCAGTTCCTGCGCGCCTCCAGGAGGAGGTCGCGCCAGCCGCAGTTCCTGCGCGCCTCCAGGAGGAGGCCGCGCCAGCCGCAGTTCCTGCGCGCCTCCAGGAGGGGGTCGCGTCAGCCGCAGTCCCGGCGGATCCCCAGGAGGGGGTCGCGTCAGCCGCAGTCCCGGCGGATCCCCAGGAGGGGGTCGCGTCAGCCGCAGTCCCGGCGGATCCCCAGGAGGGGGTCGCGCCCGTCGCAGTCCCGGCGGACCCCCAGGAGGGGGTCGCGCCCGTCGTAGTTCCTGCCGACCTCCAGGAGGGGGTCGCTCCCGTCGTAGTTCCTGCCGACCTCCAGGAGGGGGTCGCTCCCGTCGTAGTTCCTGCCGACCTCCAGGAGGGGGTCGCTCCCGTCGTAGTTCCTGCCGACCTCCAGGAGGGGGTCGCTCCCGCCGTAGTTCCTGCCGACCTCCAGGAGGGGGTCGCTCCCGTCGTAGTTCCTGCCGACCTCCAGGAGGGGGTCGCTCCCGCCGTAGTTCCTGCCGACCTCCAGGAGGGGGTCGCTCCCGTCGTAGTTCCTGCCGACCTCCAGGAGGGGGTCGCTCCCGTCGTAGTTCCTGCCGACCTCCAGGAGGGGGTCGCTCCCGTCGTAGTTCCTGCCGACCTCCAGGAGGGGGTCGCTCCCGTCGTAGTTCCTGCGGACCCCCAGGAGGGGGTCGCTCCCCTGCCGACCTCCAGGAGGGGGTCGCTCTCGTCGTAGTTCCTGCCGACCTCCAGGAGGGGGTCGCTCCCGTCGTAGTTCCTGCCGACCTCCAGGAGGGGGTCGCTCCCGTTCCGGCTCCGGCCGCACCGGCATCGGTTCCTGGCGGCCCGGTTCCGGCTGCGCCTGCATCGGTTCCGGCCTCTCGTCGCGGTGGGCCAAGGAGGACGCCGCTGGTCCCTGCCTCGTCCTCGTCTCGGCCGCCGGACTGGTGGTCTTGCCCTCGGCGCCTCCTGCTGCCCGGATGGCGCTGCCTCCTGCGGCGACGTCCGCCTCGACTCCTCCGCCCATTGGATCAGCGTCCGCCTGGTGGACGCTGCCATGCGGGGTGGTCCCCGGGGACATCGTCCCAGCTCAAGGGCACTAAGAGTGCCATCCTGGCTCAGCGGCTGCTGAGCAGGATCTCGCCACGCCGTCACCCTCCGTGACGGAATCCCTGGACTTTTTTTTTTACTTTCCTGTTCATGGACTTTGAGGTTTTCGTGTGGACTCTTGTTTTGGCCCTCCTCCGGTCCTCCCTCCACCCACCCTGCTCATGTACCTTGAGGGGTAGGGATTCGGTCCCTCCGCCTGGGACCACCCTCCGCCCGCCCTGGTTTGGGGGGGGAGGCTTCCGTAGGCGCCGTGGAAGGCGCCATAGGGGGGGGGGGTACTGTCATGATCCGTGTCTTTGTTTCTAGTTGTTCCCTGTTTTCACGTCATGTCCTGCTTGTCTTATTTTGGTTCCAGTTTCCGTTTCCTGTTTTATTTTGGTAGTCTCCCGGTCTCTGTTTTGTGTTCTAGCTTTACTTCCGGTTTCTTGTCTTGTCACAGCTGTCCCTGCGCATTACCCACACCTGCACTCTGTTAGTCATCAAGTCACTGTGTATTTAACCACCACCTGTGTCCTTAGTTCCCTGCCAGATTGTTGTGTTTCTTCAGTGCCCCAGTTTCATCAGCGTATTCGAGTTCCCTGAGTGTTCGTGTTTCTTGTGAGTTGAGCGTCCCTAGTCTCCTGAGTACCCTGCGTGTTCGTGTTTTTCGTGTTTATTCCTGTTTGCACCATGTATCCTGCCTGACCCTGGAGTATCTACTGACCGTGAGTTTTTGCCTGTTCCCTGCCTGTACTTTTGTCGAGCCATTTCGTGTATGACCTGGACCGTCTGACCGTGCCTTTAAGAATAAACCTTTTGTTGATTATAATATCGCCTCCGTGCTGTGCATGTGGGTTCGCCGTCTGCCCGAGTCCCTGACAGTTTGCACATAGAACGTTTCCTATGGCTAACACTCAATTTCCAACATCCTATTTAAGCAACCGCTGAGACAACAGTGGAGGTTCGTGACAGGTCATCTCTTTGGTGACAGACTCCCTGCTCGCTCTGGGGATCCTGGAGCCTATTTCTCGCCAGACAATTGAACAGAGGAGAGTTTCTGACATCATTATTTTTTCTATCTTCTCACAAATACTTACTCTATGTGTAGAATATTCTGGACCACTGCCACATGTTGCTTTATTGTAATATGTATGTGTGGGTCAGAAGTGTGTATGTGCCATTTGTCTGTGAGCTGTTGCGCACTGCACAGATATTAAAGCATTTGGGATAAAGAAATTAGAGCGTCACTCGCTGAAGAGGTAACATTACATAACATATTCACACATGCATCATGACCCATGAGATGACGACTTGCAGGATAACGGTGAAGCTCAGTGGCAAGTGTCGCACAGTCAGTAAAGGCGTACAGCTTTGCCCGTACCCCCAGTCACACACACACACACACACACACACACACACACACGCTTTGTCAGGCTGCTCGCACGCGGCACGCGCACTTTTCCAAAGCAACAGTAATTTGTCAAAGTCCCCTTTTTAACAGCGATGCTAATCTTTGCGTTAGGGCAAAGTGAGCGCGTGCCACCGCGAGATCGATTTAAAAAAGCACCTGCCGGAGCAGGAGGCGACAATATAACTAGACTCTAGTGGTTTTTATCTGCAATACTATTCAATTCTGACGACACCCCTAGACTCAGGCGCATTTGCATGGAGCTTTCCTTTCGTGCGTAATTTGTGGCTGTTTGTTTAACTTGACGCACGCGTTCATCCAAGTGAGCTCTCAAAGCTTATTGAGCCAACAAGACAAGTGCAAACCTTTTGCCTGCAACACAAACAGTCTCCTCTTTGGATTGATGACACTTGTTCATCCCTCCCTTCCAAAGGTGCACCCTCTTGTCCAAAATACGCACGTATACTTCAGTACCAACATTCCTCGGTGCCACAAAACAGCCGATGAATTAATGCCTCGGCGACACCTTTGTGCCGCCAAACTAGCGCCGGGATGTCCGTTAAAAGCAGCATTACCGCCTCGTCGTACATCAGTGGACTCACCTTTCGCCCTAATCCTTCGTTTGCAATACAGTCTCCACTCGAGAGTGGCGTGAAACCACGGCGAAAACCAGCGAAGCTCCTCCCAAGCCGGAGCGTCCAGTGCGCATCTTGTGATCGACTGAGCGTTCCTGACTCAGGTCTCCAGGATTCAGCGTGAGCGTCCGCATCAGCGCCGCGGACCGTCGCCGGGAACGCGGCGCAGGGACTGCGCTGTGCAGGTGACAGTGAGTATCAGTGTATCAGATATTGCTTTATTTTCACTACATCATTTAATAATATCTTATGAAGTGCCAACACAGCTCTACGTCATCGACTTTATTACATTTATCTGTCTTTCATGCGAACAAAGTTCCAAGAAAAAATAGGTTATAAAACTAATCCTCATTTATTGCCTGGTGATCACAACTGATCCCATTTGAGCAATCGCTGAAACGCCACAGGTTTAAATTGTGCAACGAGCCAGTGTTTGTAGCTCATTTACGCTTCATTTCAGTTCATCTCTTCCTAAAATATATGAAGGGTCCTGGTGAATGCAAAGAGAGTTTTAGGTATCAGAAGATCAAGGTAATGAATTGTATTTGCATGTTAATAGAGGAATAGACGTTAGGAGTGACAAGTCATGTTTTAGCATTCTGACTTTGTCACTTTGTGAAATCATTACAGTTAATATGGGTTTGAATGAATGGGCTTTATTCAAAGTACAGTTCCCTTTCTGCTTGATGGCGGTAGACCATCTTCAGGACTTCTGACAAATAACCTCTTAACAAAAATTACCTTGAAATAAATGTTGGCTCTTGAAAAAAGTTAAAACAAGAAGAATTTACATGGAGGCTAATTACAGCCTCTGTGCTTGGCTTCAAAAATGAGGTCACCTTATCAGACCTGTGGATTGGTAACTGTTCCCTGGGAGCTATTAGGAATGACATCAGTGCAGAACCTGACCTGAAACAGACTGTTGGTTTAGATTAGACATGAAAACAGAGCTTCACATTAAAAAACATCACCACTTGGTTTGTGAATGTGATAAAATAACAAGGCCGAGTCTCCCCCGAGCCTCGGCACACACACACACACACACGCACACACACGCACACACACGCACACACACACACACACACACACACACACACACACACACACACACACACACACACACACACACACACACACACACACACACCGAGTTTACTCAGCATTTAGAGCAACGTTTCATGAGATCCTTAAATTCCCTTGGTGGGGTTTTATTTGATGATACAATAATTGTTGCGCTGATTGATGCAGCAGCGGAGATTACCTTGATCAATTTGGGCATGCAGCCTCTCCGCCTCAATTTATTCCTTCAATTATAAGGGTCGTCCCCAGCCGCATGCACTGCGTCACTCTGCAGTCACTTCTTTCTCGCTGATAGGATTTCTGTCCTTGCTACAAACCCGCTTATCGCTAACACATTCAGTAAAATGGTGAAGGGGGTACACAGTGTGGTGTTGTGGAGAGTGTGTTTTATTATGTATTTATTATTATACCAAATGTCTTTGCAGCAGAGCTCATTTATCTGGGCTTATGGTATCTACATGCACCTAATTAGTGTATGCTGCTGCTCAGATCTTGTGAGCTCACTGGTGCCTCTGATCTGATGAACCATTGCACATAATATATCATGGTGGTTTTTCCCGTCTCCCTCTTTCTGTGCCATTGTGGAACTTAAAGATACAAAAATGAAGAAATTCTCATTTTGCCTCTTGCTCTTGCTGGTTTTCACAGAAGCATTGACACGTGGAGACTCTCGCCAGATGATAATGACATTCTTTAACTCTGTTGTAGTTAAAGATATTGATTTAAAGGCATGGTCAGTCTGTGAAATCTGATAATCAATGTACTTCACTTCACCTGTCAGTTATTTTAATGTTGTGGTTGACAGAGGCATATGAACATATATATTAGTTTTAAGAGCCAGTATTGATGTACTGGTCAAATAATAGATAGTGGATATTAAATAAAGGGTCGCTGATTTAACAGGTTTAATTCAGTTTACTGTAAAAACAGCTCTTCATTTGTCTTCTATGGTTCTAAACCACCAGTCACCGGCTAAAACCATGAACTTTCCATCATTCTCTTCAGTTCTGCAGCAGTGACCACAGGAGTTATCTGTGTATGTATTTGAGTAGAGTATATAAGCAAAGAAATGTTGTATAATGTATAAGTATGAATTGGCCACTTTATCGAAATAAAACTCTATACTTACATAGATTTTGAATTTCGTTGTTAATTAAATGTCGTTTATATTTTTAACCAATGAAATCACTGATATATTTTTAAATAAAACTGTTACTGTAGTATTTGTTCTTTGATATTTTGAAATTTTATACTGTTACAAATGCAGCACTAAGTGTGTTGAAGCAATCCAGCTTTAAATGAAAATAAGCAATAATTTAGCAATACCTTATCAGAATGATATACTGTACTTTTAACACCGTAACAAAAAGGGCTCTAAAACAACAGGTAAGTTAATATAGAAGTAACCAGAAACTATATATGGCGTTATTATGTTTGTTCTAAATTAATCCTCAAGGCCGGAAGTGAAAATGCTCAATCGCAGCACATTTCACAGCATCTGCAAAACGAAAAAGAAACATTAAGCAGCAAAAGAAGAAGAGGCAGGTGACTCCGTGAAAGCCCGCCCCCTCGTGTGTGTGTGCTAGGAGTTGTGAGCCAATCAAAACGCGTGTTTGCAGCAGGCACATGCGCAGTACACGTGCACGGCTGGGTCTTCAGCAGCTGCAGACGGAGCACATCGCAGTTATATTAAGGTATTTCGCCTCAGATTTTACATTTCAAGTTCACTATGAGCTAACTCGATGACGAATATAGTCACAACATAAACGTGTTTAGTATTTAGTTTGATGTTGCGGAGAGACGCGGTGAAAAGGTTGGTTTACGTAGCTAGCTAGCAGCGTCAGGCTGTGAACCAAAACAAACATCTGATCAAAGTTGCCTGACTGGCTTACAGAATCCCGTGAGACATCATCTGATCCCGCACTGGTTTATGCTAAACCTGTACCGGCTGCGGATAGTCTTTTCACAGCAAGTTGGGAATTATTTGCGTTGTGTTGCATTTAAAGTTAGAGGAACAACACCCACTCTACTGGACACAGATGTGGACAATAATTAACTTCGTCTCACGTGATGACCAAACGGAAGTCTGTAATGTACTGTTTGAAGTTGGTGTTGACTGACACTGCTTTTCAAAAAGGATTTTTTTTTGCCCTGTGTACTTCTTCCTTCAGGCATTGGCTTTCACTTCCTCTCTGTGGACTGACTGTAGAGCGAAGCACCATGGCTACAGCTCCTCTGGCCACGTCTGACAAAAGCAGCCTGAAAGAAGATCTGACCTGTGCCATATGCTGCGACCTGTTCAATGAGCCTGTGATGTTGGCCTGCATGCACCACTTCTGCAAACCGTGCATCTCTAGGTACTGGAGGGGAACACAGGGGCCCGTAACCTGCCCACAGTGCAGAAAGGAGTTCAGCTCCAGGCAGTTTCAAACCAACTACCTGGTGGCAGCCATGGTGGAGAAGATCAGGGCCAGCACCTCGGACATTTACTTCAAGAATTTGGAGGTGAGTTCATGATCAACCTGTTAAGACCCAAGATTAGATTTGTTTTCACTTCCACCCTCAAAGAACTGAAACTTGGGACTTTCTTTTTGCTTTATTGGTTTTGCTGGCAGAGTATAAATACACAAGACAAACTTATTCAATTGTCAGTTTTCTTGCTGGGATAGAGTAATTTGAAATCAAGGGTTAATTTTTGGTTTGAGTTGTGACGTTCTCATGAAAACACAAGAGTTACTGTAACCTGGATAACCTCTTCCCTTTTTTGATTGAAGTCATGTGCAACTGTAACAGAAGTTGAGTACCGGTATATATTCTGTATTTCAGGCCATGTTCATGTTTATTTTACTTTAGTTCCACTATGGACATATCTCTGTTTAATCGCTCAAGGCAAAGGTCATTCCACACTTCTGTTTACAATACTCTGCATGACAGGATATATGACTTAACCACATCAGGGAGGTTATTATACAAAGAAAAATATAAACTTGGAACAATTCAACACACAGTTAAACAAGTAGATCTCATTTAAAATGCTTATGACGAATCCCTTCGTCCCTTTACTTATGGAGTTTTAACACTGTGTCTCTGAGGTGGTCGTCAAAGTTGTTTATAAAGAGAACGATTCTCAATTTTTTTCAATGCTGGCTCTGAACAAAAAGTAATAAAACCTAACCCCTGAACCACTAATGTGCCAAACTATTACAGAAACAGCTGAAAGAGACTTTGGAGAGCCATCGCCTGAGGAGGGAGGACTACATCAACAGCATTCAAAGAGACAAAGACAAGATGGATGCCATAAAGGTAAAGTGGTCTCTGAGGGATCGCACCACTCAACAGATAAGAATGCATATGTCCTTTCTTAATGGTTGTTTGCAGTATACTGAAGTGCATACTTAGTGCTGTTTGTGGAAGTTGTGACAGTCTGTTCTATTGCTATGTAAAACATAGTGTTATGAGGTGTATCTATGCTTATCCAAGTCATGTTAGTTATGTGGCAGCTATGTGAAGAAAATGCTTTCTACTCAGCCGTCTGGTTTTTACTTTTTTTACTGTATGGATCTGCTGATGCATTGAACGAGACGCTCTCAAATAGTTTTGTTTGCGTAACGGATTGACTGCACTGCACCGTGTGACAAACAGGAAGAAGTGACAGGAACAAGAACAGATCTAATGTGTTTGAGACAGATAAGAGTTTTAGTTTAATTATGCATGATCTGGAATAATGATAACCAGGAAATCTTTAGTCTGTAGTTCAGACAAAGATCACAGAGACTAAATGGAGCTTCTTGCTTTCTTGCTCCCTGGAAATGGTCAACTCAACTCCCATAAACCGACTTGTGCTATAATATAGAAAAGCTTAAAAATTTTAATAGAAAGACAGCGAATTCAGTCCTGTGCAATTTGCCACAGAGAGTCGGGTCAGACCTGCAGGCTCGCGTTCAAGGGGATTTCCAAGCGCTTCGTCAGATCCTGCACAGTGAGGAGACCCGCATGCTGGAGCAGATTAAGAGAGAGCAGGACGAGGAGGTGAAGAAAGTCCAGCACCACCTGGAGGCGACTAAGCTGGCAGTGAGGGAGCTGGAGGAGAACATGAAGACGCTGCAGCAGGCCAGTGGTGCCCCTGAGAACGTCGTGCTGACTGAGGTCGGAGTCAGAGTTTGCATACATGTTTACCTCAGCTGAAAATTCAAATAAGACCCTTCTGTCATTTTTAATTTTATATTTGCATCACTATAAAGCATAATGATGTCATATTTCTCTCATTTCCTTCTGTCTAGCTCCCACAGTTAAGGTGAGTGTCTCCTTTAGATACTAAGACTGATCGAAAGCTTCAGGCATTTTTGCACCTGTCATAAGCTTATTAGATTTCTCAGTTCAGTGTCATTTATAGCTAAATGTATTTTGGTTTATTTGTTTTTTGACAGTACACACGTGCAGGTGGATATTGCTCCAGAGTTTGATGTAAACGCTTTCAGCAGCAGATACATTGCCCCATTACAGTACATTACATGGAGAAAGATGTTCAGGTCTTTGAAGCCAGGTAATTCTCCCTCTGATGTTCATTATTAAACCCAGAGCTTTGAGGCAGAAACTAGTTGTGGCATAATAAGTAATGTAACAGTGGAGAAAGCTCTGTGGTATAAGTATTTAGATAACAGAAGGAGGGTAATAACTCCACTCTGTCACTGATAACATAATTGTTATATTCAATTTAAAACCTGACGTATATCATCAGTCTTATCATTTAATGAATTGTTTCACCCCAAAGGTCCTTCTCCATTAACCTTCGATGCCGACACAGCTCATCCGAGCATTTACATCTCCAGGGACAAAACTGTGGCCTTGGAAAGTGAAACTATGATTCCGTACATGAGCGTCAACAGGCGTTTCCTCCAGTGCGTCAACGTTCTGGCCGCCCAGGGCTTCCATTCAGGCCGGCACTACTGGGAGGTGGAAGTGGGCTGCAAGCCCAAGTGGGACATAGGAGTGGCCTTCGAGGCCGTGGACAGGCATTCGCGGATCAAGCTGAGCCCCGAAACCGGCTTCTGGACCCTGCGGCTCCGTAACGGGAGCGAGTACTCCGCCGGCACTCAGCCCTGGACGAGACTCCAGCTCAGCTCCTCCCCTCAGAGGGTCGGGGTCTTCTTGGACTGCGAGGAGCGGAGGGTGTCCTTCTACAACGCTGACGACATGAGTCTGCTCTACACGTTCGCCAACGGGCCGCGCGGCAAGGTGTTCCCCTTCTTCAGCCCGTGCATCAGTGGCAGCAGGCACAAAGCTCAGCCAATCAAACTCCTGCACCACCCTCCTGCAGCTCTGTCTGGCTAACGTGGCTGCAGTCAATACAAACACTTCAGTGAGAGCTGCTAAAATACAGTTTTGCTGTTTTCTGCCATATGACACGAGGTTCAATTTTGAGACTGTTCTCGTTATCCACGATTTCCCGGCTGGATATCAGGTGAACGTTTGAACCTTCACTCAGAAAAAAGATGTTATGAGATTTTCTCTTGCCATATATACGCTATATATGAAGCCTTTGTGCTGTTATTGTTCTGAAGAGACTCAAAGAAGTGCATTAAAATTTTACCCTGAATTCTGTCCAGGATAGAGTCAAATTACACTTTAGGATGGACTGTAAGAGTGAATATCTACAGCAGATGTAGATGGGTGACCTATGAAATGCTAATTATCCCTCATCAAATCAGACTGTAATCTGTAGGATTCTTTGTAAACGCTTTCTTTGGAATCGCTAGTGAGTAAAATCAGCATAATGGAAGCCTGTGGAGTGAGATTCTGATTAAGTGATTCTTCATGTTTTAAACATGAGTCACAGGTGAAACCTGTTTTTATTTGAGCTGTTTTTTTGTTTTTTGTGTTGTACAGATGTAACTTCACAGCTTTTTTTTTTTAAACTATAACACATGCAGTATATATTAACCTTAGTGGAATAGCTTTTAGTTCTGATTCAGCCTATGCATTGCAGTACATGCCACTCTGCTCTTATTGCATGCCAGTGCCAGGTACATGACAGATCACTTCCTGCTTTCCAGCTCAAGCCATTATTGTAAAAACTGTTGATTCGTAATAAACGCAATGACTTTCTGTGGGTGGACCGCCTCTAAATCCATTCTGCAGCTGTGACTCTGCTCACTTCCACGACCTCACTTGAAATAATCAAGGATGTTATTAAGCCTCATCAAAGCGCAGCACGGCGAGCGCAGCGGTTGATGATGGTCCAGAGACACTTAACCAGCGGAGGGCTGTTGACTCCCGCACCTGGACTGGAACGTCCGAGTGGACGAGGCCTCTCCGACAGCGAGAACAGGCGGCGGGTCCTCGGTTATCTTGGCAAACACACAAGAGCGCTGACGTCCTGTTTCCTCCTGCCAGGTGAAAGGTCAGATAAACAGAGTGACAGTGGTGATGCCGCTGGGCCCCTCGCGGGCCCCTGGAGCCTGCTGGAGCAGGATGCTCCTGGCTCCTCCGCTGATTGGAAGAGTGGCACCGGAGGGGAGCCGCGCTCTTCCTGCACCAACAGGAATGGGTGCATTTCCAACAAACGCATCCAAACGCTTCTATCTAATCTGTAGCTCAACAATGAATATGAAGAGATTGCAAGAGAAGCTACTTTCTTATCTTGGCCCGTTGCTGAATGTGTGTAATTTATTCTACACAAGTTACTACTTGGATGGCGATGGTTTGGCTGCAATTACAGACTTGGGCCTTTTGGCGAACGCTGTTGAGAATTACTATGAAGCAACCGTGTCTAATCAGTTTAATTTAACACAGATGCACCAATCATCTGATGGACAAACACAGCAATTTCCAATCATTTGAAATGAAACCTTCCTGAGACCCCTGCAGTGATTATTGCCCACCAGTTCATTTCACGTGGACCAGCCACATACCACTCAGTGCATTAGCTTCACGGCTATTCAGTTTGGTAAATAATTTACATGCGTATGCAGCAGTGCTGCTGCGATTCAAAGCCCCTGTCATAACAACTGTCTCATAGTGAACATGAGCCAGAACTAATGAGAAAATTTGGCTCTCACAATCAAAACAAATAAAAAAAAAAGTGCTCCTGAGCAGTGGCAGCCACTTCAAAGCGGCCTGGCAGCGCGGTGGAGTGTCCGGGCCCGTGGGCACGAGGTTCACGGCGAGAGCGAGCGGGCTACAAACACGCTCCACATCCTTCCTATGATAGTGAGTGTGGATCTGTGTTTCCTGAGCTCGGGATGGGCCGGATGGAGCGCTGGCACTTCAAGGACGGGTCCTTGAGTCGTCAGTTGTCTCTCAGGAGCCGCCAGGAGAATGAACGGAGGCCTATTCATGACACAGCTATTGTGTGTTATCACTGCTTACGTGTGCAGTTTATTCCTTCGGCCGCTCGGGCCTTTTCATCCATTTGTTGTGTTTTCTCTTTTACTTTTGTAATGAGACTTGGCAGCTCCCTGGACGCAGCGCTGTTGGACTGTCTGAGTGGTTCAGCGAGTTTATTTTCCCGTGAACCGTGGACGCCGCAGGGCCCAAACCGGAGGGGAACATTTTAATTACAACCACTCGATCACAACATTGTGTTTTAAGGTCAAAGAGCTGGGCTGCTGTGAGGGATCTGGGGAGGAAAAGCGTGAAACGATTGTTTTACTCTCTGTCGGCGTCGGGGTCGGGTCGACAGAAAACTCACAACAACAGCACAACGGTTTTAAGAGCATGTTTTCCTCCTGCATCCACGGAATGGACGTCAGAGTGGAGACACAGTTTGCTCTAGATTTGATTTGAATCCTGGGGCAGAGCTGATTACACTAACCTGAACGAGGTTTGGGTTTGATTGGATGTTGAAGCAACAGTTACATCAGACAGCGGATGAGTGAAACACACACCTGAACCCAAAACTTCAGCAAAGGTTGCTGAAATAATGCTGTCAGCCTTTGTGTGTGTGTGTGTGTGTGTGTGTGTGTGTGTGTGTGTGTGTGTGTGTGTGTGTGTGTGTGTGTGTGTGTGTGTGTGTGTGACACTCTTCCTCTTTGTGTTACATGAAATTTCAATTTGTGACCCCCCCCCCCCATAATAAATGACAACCAACAGGGCTCGGTGCTCTCTTCTTCACACCCTGAGGGCTCCCTGCTGACTGGGGACGTGGGTGTGGAGGGGGCTAACTAGGCTTGAACACAGTTTGAAGAACACATTATGCTGTTTAGCAGGAGGCATCATTACATCTGACCCTGTGCTACACTAATTACAGGCTAAATATATACCGAATACAGAGCTGCTCCCATGGCTCTGCAGAGACAACATGCCTTTCTGAGTCAAATGAATGTCAGACATTTGACACAAGCATAAAATGACTCTATAGATTAACTCCAGCCGATCAAAGGAGAGAATATTATACAGCAGAGAGTGTGTGAGGCTTCGCTTCACCTCTCAGTGTGCGTTTGCCTCCTGCGGAGACGCTGCCATGTCCCCGCGGCGGCTTTATGAGACTTTCTGATGCCATGTCGACGTGTAATGCCTGGAAAAATCTATGTCATGAAAATCTATATGAAACATCTGTGCACTGAAGCAACTAATGGAATTTCGAGGCTCCTGTCCAGCAGCACAAACGTGCTTGTTGCTGAGATCATAGAGTCTGATTTGTATCAGGCTTTATTAACCTTTACAATTTAGGTCGAATGGGATTTTGGAGGAAGGAAACGTATCACGGGTGTTGGGGGGCGTTAGGGAGCCCCCCCCCCCCCCTCCCCCAAACACACACACACACCTCGCACACCCCTGTTTTATGAACTGCATGCGCTCCAGTCACGAGCAAAGGAAAAGGAAACCATTGTAAATCCCATCCAGAGTCTCTGTGCATCCTTTGGACAAAACGGGAAAAAACACGCGTCTCCCCCCTCTTTCCCTCAGCATTTCGGCTCCGTCCCCTCTGTGTGCACGGTGCGGGCAGCCAGGCAGACATCGATTGGCCGGGGTTCACCTGAGTTTTTTTTATTTTTTTTTTATTTCCCCATCCACGGGCGTTCATTCACAGCCGCCCCGCAGTGTCTCCGCCGGCATCGAAACGCACGACAGATTTCCCTTCTGCGCTCCTGGAGGTGCGGAGATGAAGGCAGACCGCACGTTTGTCTGTCGGACGTGGATTGGAATAGCGCTCGCATCAGGTGAGGAGACTTTTCTGCGTGAGAGCGAAAGTTAGGAGTGCGCGCGCGCGCGGCGTTTCTATCGGGAACGGAGACCCAGCTGGCTGTTTACACCGGCTCCCAGTAAATTATTGATCCGAAACTTGTTGGACTTTTTTTTAGAGGTTCAAAGTTTTCGTCGTGTTAAGCTGCAGTTTAAAGTGGAAGTTGATCATTGAACTTGTACAGTACATTTTTAAACACTATGTGAGAAATGTGAAGAGTACATCCACCCACTTTATTTGAACCTCCTCTGAACTTTCTACGCATGATTAAAGAGAGGAAGGTCGCACACATCACTCAGGAAAGTTGTCCTCACTCCCTCTCGGGACGGGATCCATGCAGTCAACACGCAGCTTGGCACCAGGGGGAGATGTGCTGTTGTTGTCTTTGATAAAGATGCAGCTGTTTGTTAATGGATGATGCTAAAGCAGATGATTAGGATGAGGGCGCTGCAGGTTGGAGGCCAAGCAGGAGGAGCCAGACGTCAGAATGTACAGTACCAGCGAGTGGAGGAGGGGATGTCGCTTTATTTTTGTAGAGGAGGCAACTGAGTCCTGCTCACATCTAAGTTACTTTCCAGCACCCAGTGAACTGGTTTATATCACCCACTGGAAACAGACCCCTCTGATTGACTGTGATATGTGGGAGCCAGGCGCTGCTTGTTTCCGTGTGTTTGACTGGGCTGAACAGCTGTTGGTGAAGAACAGGGAGCGCTTCGCTGAGGGGCAGCGGCCACATGGCTGCGCCCAGATCTCAACCCACGATGGGGGGGCAGCTATTATCACCGAGCGGTAAAATCCAGGACTGGACTTTTCACAGAATCCATTTCAGATGTGTTGAACACTCTCTGCTCTTAGTCTCGATGGATTTTATATTGTGTGACAAATGGTGTTTTGTGAAACTGGAGTCTTTTCACCTGGCTGTGTATCCCAATGCAAAAGCAGGAGACTCACATTATTCCAGATGTTCCATCTCGTTATCTAAAGCCTCAGTCCGGCACTTCTGACATCAACATGATGTGTTCCTTATCATGGTTAGTTCAAGCACACAAACACCCTGATCATTCTCCCATGATGGCAGTGCACAGAGCTGGAAGCAAGAGTTTCATTTCAGATGTCATGGATGTTCATGGAGATGTCATGGCCTGAGTCTGAACTGTGTTTTCCCATCACTCAAGGTTGAACTTTTTCTCTAACCTTTTCGCGTATGAATTCAGAGGAACTCCAAAAAAGGACGGGCCTTGAACACAGCATTATCAGTGTTGACTTCAGACATCTCTTGTAAAATAACACAGCAATGCTCTGGGAGGGACATTTTAATTCATAGCTCCATGTGTAAACCTTCGAATGGCTGTTTAGAAGAGCAGTTTTACTCCGTCACCCTGTTTCTTCACCCTCCTAACCTCCTGTGTCTTCCAGCGAAAATAAATATTGAAAAGACAATTCCAAACTGGAGTCTGATGCACGAGAGCACGGCTTCCTATTATTATGATCAGAAGGGAAGATTGAGGACGAGAGTGGATTGTAGACGTGCCAGCTGAGAACCCATTTTGTGGGGAACGTGTGTGTGTGTGTGTGTGTGTGTGTGTGTGTGTGTGTGTGTGCTTCCACAGCAGCTGCATTCATAGGGTTTTAAGAGTTTCACCCCGAGCTGTCGTCTACTATCTTCCTGTCACGCTGAGTCTCTGGTTCTGCAGTTATTTAACACGCCGCTGCACACATTCTGTCCTATTAATAAAGACGTCTTGATTGACTTTTTCTGCTACAGGATACTGTTGAAGCGAATCCCCGAATCGTAATTTCCTTGGTTTTGTTGGGGCATAATTAGATATTAAAACCTTCCCATTCTGAGAAGCAGCGTATGAAAGCAGCACGTCTCATCTCTTAGGACTGGCTTTCGGAGCCAAATGATCTTGGCTCACTCCGTGTCTTGGGTGCACAGTGTTGATACTGCTTTTAGCTGGGTGTTTTTTGTACGCATACCTCCGCTTGATCAGATCATCCCAGAAATCTGACTCTCAGCTTTGGGTATTATTCTAGTGGCCCACTTACAGACGCTGAGTTGTTTTAGCCAGCTGAACCCACCTCTTCTCAGCACTGATCTCAGGATTCAACCTCAGGACCCCGAGGAGTGGACCCTCGGTGGACGGGTGTCAGCTCGGACCCGGGAGGAGTTCTGCCGCATGTGCATGAGAAGCTCTGCAGTAATGGCTGAGTAGAAGCCCCATCGGGCATCAGGGCGTCTGGTCGCTCGCTTTCTCATGGTACCAACGCACCGACACAAAATATGACCGGCGCTAAGAGATAAGCCTTCAACAGCAACGGGTGCCAAAAATGTGTCTGAGCTGGTGTTAGATTGTGGAGGAAAACCATCTGTGGTGTTCCTGTTTTCGCTTCTCGAGCTCCCCGTGTTTTCTGTGCCCATCGTTTGACCACGCTATGGTTCAGCGGATGAACAAAACCCTCAGTGTATAAATATTCATGGATTCATGGGAGGTTGAATCCGCAACTTTGTGTGTTTGTTGACTTCTCCTTTCGTCCCACTGTGAGTTTGACAGTGTAGGCTTTTAGTTGAACTCCTTCACCTTTAGTGCAGATCTTCATGATAAGGACCCACAAAAGGCACTGATGTGGTTTTGACTGTTATGAGGGGGCTACAAACAAATGAATTTTTATCAGTGGAAAAGTCATATATCATATATCAGTCTCAGCTTTGTGTTCAGTGCCAGTGATGTTAGCATGCTAACATGCTAAAGACAGTTGTAAAATGAACAGAGAAATGAGACGTTCTGATCCGTAAATAGTCGGCTAGGTGCTGGTACTTGTATTACGGCGCCTGACAGCTTCAGACTTTTCTCCTTGGTTTCCTACAAAGAAAAGCATTTAACACTTTTAAAAGTGTCTCTTCATGGTCACTTTCTCTTCTCCTACTGCGCCAATGAAGCCTTTGACACAGCAGCCTCCTCTTTGCTTCTAACAATGTCCGTTTTCCTCAGTGCCCCGAGAAAATGGCTCCACTCAGAGGAGGTTAAACCGAGTGTTTCTCTGTCCTTCCCCATCATTTTGACACAGACGTTTTTATAATGCAGTCAATAAGGCAAAGGGGCAGTTAAACAGTTAAAGCGACTCTGAATCTGTGACTGCAGCTCTAAATGACACCGTGTGCTGCATCTGCTGATGTGAGCGCACAAATACGAGGGCACAGAATAATTAGGGGGTCTGAAATTCAAGGCTAATAGCACGGGATCAATCCTCCTAAGTGCTGTGGAGCTGCCTTTACTGGTTGACCACTCTGCAGGTGTTCTGTCGGAAGAAACACGACCCTGAGGCGGAATATTGCAAAACTCCAACTGTTGCTTAGTAACATTCACCATTTGGGTCGCTGTTTGAAAAGAGTCATTATTGTTCTGGCCTTAACATTGCTGTTGAGCCTTAGGAGGCGGTGGGTTTGAAGACCTTCCTTGCAGGAGGTTCATGGGAAAGACTCCATTGGCAAAGCCCTAGGAAATTGCCCGCTTCCTTCCACTGCAGGCCTTCAGAGCCCTGAGTGTCGACCCGACCCGACCAGCGGCGCCGCTGCAGCACCGACAGGCTCGACCCGGCACCGGAGGACAGCTTCAGCACGAGAGACCACGCGTCGACAGCACCTGTGACAAAGCGTTTACCAGAACACGCTCAGTTCCTTTCTCGGCCGCGGGAAACCATTGCTCAATAATAAAAGTGATGATTTCAAACAAAACAGCTCGGCACAGAGGAAGAGCCTGAATGGTCCGGTGTGCCTGTGAGGCAGGTACGGGAACAGAGGCTTTTAAACATAGGAAGCAGACGCAGATGGCACGACACCGCATCCTTCACGGACCCCCCCCCCCGCGGCAGGATGTCGGAACGGCCTCCCTCCTCCAGCAGTCAAGAGGACAGGGACGCGCTGGATGTCACCCTCACAGTAACAATGAAATCAAAGCGCGGCTACCAGTCAGGCCGTCGCCGGGCTGCGCTCCGGCCTTGAGAGGCGTGAACCTCATTATTTGTATCAGAGAGAGAGGGGGAGTGTGTTATGGCCAGAGGCCAGCTGACTCCACATCCACAGAGCAGGTCTGCTCCGTGGCCTGCTGGCCTCCCGTCCCCCACCGGACCTCCACAGCATTTCCGTCCATCGTTGCCAGATACTGTGTCACTGAAATAACCTTGTGGCTGCGGCGACGGCCACACGTCGCCGTTTCTCTTTCAAAGCGAACGGGAACAAAGCGGTGCCCGGGCGTCGTGACAGCCGCGGCCTCAGGTGTCATGGCGATGCATCGGCCGTCGCCTCCCCTCGTCCCGCTCCCGCCACGCGACTGATCCCAGATAAACCTGGAGAGAGAGGCGAGGAAGCGCTAACGGCGACATCGCCCCGACCGTCCCGCGACCAACGGGAAGCGGCAGAAGCATGGATGTGATAAAGAAAACAGGAAATTTGCTGGCAGTGAGAAACACGGGGCTGCGTTCAGGGCCCTCGTGTCCTCGCGTACCTGCAGAGGAGGAGCCTCTGGTCGGCTCTCTCCTCCTTCTCCCGCCTGCTGGTCAGATAGGCCTTACTGTACAATTCTACCTGGCCCTCGTCCCCCGTGAGTGACTTATCATGAGACAGCAGGCGATAAATTCCATTTTTCACCATTATTATTATCAACATCGACGCTCGCGCGAAAGCCTTGGATGCGGCAGCGTTTTGCACCTTCCCCCGACTCCCCGAGAGCCCGCGGAGAAGAGTCCGAGCGCACATCTCGCCTCGGCAAGTAGCCGGTCGCACGTCTCACCTCCCTGTCAGCCCGGCATGCGGCGCTGACACATCGGAGCCGCCCCGCGCGCGCGGCGACTCGACGGCCACAATCGCCCTCGAAGCGTCCAGACCTCCGGCGCTCAGCTCGCACGCACACGTGCATCTGGCACTCGGCGCTTCCATCATGACAGAGGCATGCGGCGCAGAGAGGGCTGAAAGCCCAGCTGTGTAAACCCCGGAGCCTCACACAGCTATCTGTGCAGAATCACACGGCTGGCACTGGAGCCGCACACGGCGCGCTCTTTCCACCGCCTCGTTCTCATCCCAAACACCTTTCACAAACTGTGGCGAAGCACTTATCATTTCCTCTGTTTTACTGCTGTGTAAACAAAAATCCTGAAAAGTTGTTGTAGGCGACTCGACGGCAGGACACAGCTCTGTTTTTTTTAAAACCCGCACTAACTACCGGAGTCAGGGTTTAATTTACTTTGAGCAGCCTGTGAACATTAATCTGGTGTTTATGGCCCGCGCGGCCGTATATTACCAGGGGGAGGTAAATCAACCTCGGGGCGTTTCTGCAGGTTGAAATGTGATGTAGCTTTTTGTTGGGAGACACTAATCACCCAGAGCTGCTGCTTATCTCGGCACCAGCAGCTGGAATGCATGGGAGAAATACAGCTTTGGCCCAAAGCCCTGTCTTCACATGTGGCCAGAACGTCGATCTGTCGTTTGTTGTTGGCTACAGAAAAAACAGCAACATCAACAACCAAAGCTGCTTTATAAAACACATTATCTTTAAATACATTCCAATTTATATTCCACTATATTGTTATCATTTTTATCTACTGCTCTGTTTCAAACAGGTCCGTAAACGCAGTCGATTTGCTAATTTACCAAATCAATTAGCCGACGCCTCACCGTCGATATGGAATCTATAAACAACAGCCCTGCAATTATTTTTGTCAGTGTTACTTTGTCATTATATGCTAATGCAAGGCACAATTCTCACACGATTCTCCCGTGGGGGTGGTGTAATTACAAGACGCGATGAAGGGAAGCACTTCATCAATATTATTAAAGGATAAATGAAGTCAAACGGCTCAAACCATATCGCGTACACAGCAGATGAACGCGGAGCTTGGCTGCGTGTGACCGGCTCCGCACTCCGCTCACCTTCATGGCAGCGTTCGGCTGCAGCTCCCTCCTCTCTGCTCCGGACCGGAGCTCTGTTTAAGAACCGAGCTTTCGCGGAACGCACGAAGCGTTGACCTTGTTTTTTTTTCACAAAGACGAACGAGCTCGCTGAGCGATAACGGTCATAACAATCTGTCACCAAAACGCAGCATGAAAGGTCACAGCAGGGGGCCGTGTTTGTTATTATGACAAGACATGCCATCAGGCACCAAGTGGCATGACTTAATGTGTTTTCTTTGGTATTCGCTTTACATAGCTGTACACTGGAGCCGTGTGTGCTTTTAATTATACTTGACAGAACGCAAACACTTACTAATGGGATTATATTTTCTCAAACTGACAGGCCTCCGGATCCAGTGTCTCATAGTTAGGCGAATTAGTGTATACATTAGGCTGTGCATCCATATGGAACTTATTGACATGTGACACCAGACGTCTCCATCACCGTGAAACACGGGGCTGAGAACCGGCAGCGACCCGGGCCTCGGCTCCAGTAAGTGAGGTGTGGAAATGCTCTTTTCTCACCTCACATTGATCGGAGGCTGAGAGGTCGCCGGCTGTTCTGGCTCGCAGCTTTGCGTCGCCCCGCTCACATAAGGCCACGGCTTACTTACAGGAGCCGCCCTCGGGATCACATGTGATCCAGGAAAGGTTCCAAGTCCTCAAATAATGTGAGTCACTTTGGAAACGGGCCACTTCCTCTGAGAGTGAAGCTCTAAGTTAGGTTGGTCTTAGTTTATGGATCATTCCAAATAGCCGATGCTAAGCTAAGCTGTCTGTCTCAGGCTGTGCTCCATCCATACCAATCAATTCTGACATTTCAGAAATGCTTCAATACGCATCCATCACCGAGACTCAGCTACAGCAGGAGTTTTAGTGCACAGCTCATCAGTCAATGCACTGGAAAAATGCCAATACACATCAGTGTGTTTAAAGTACGGCGTGGAAACGCAATTTATAATTTCACTTGTCTTTCAAATAGTTGTGATGGTAGAAATGTTCAGAAAAAATGGAGAGTAACATTTATGGGGGTGACTACTACAAAGCTTTCATTTAATAATTTAAGATGTAAAATGACAAGGTTTTATTTCCAAGCGTTCTCTATTATTTGTAACTCTCGTCGAGACACGTTTTCGCTCCTGCATTAGTTTTTCAGACGGCTTCACAACATTTCAGGTGGGAGGAAAAAAAAGGGCAGGGCCGTGTTTTGCGGTGATGGGGCCGAGGCCTGTGGCAGGTTCACATGTGAGCAAAGACAATGTGCTGGGGAAGAGCTACGGATCTCTGGAAGAGCGGGGAAGGAATCCCCCGCCGGGAGCAAACCTGGAAGTGATTCACGGACTGACACCACTTCCCACATGGGTTTGTTTTCTGTTGGAATGGTGGCACTGTGCACATTCAAGTGTTGCTTGGTGGGAAGTGGAACAGGCACATTTCATTATTACTTTTATTATTAGCATAAGTAGCAGAAAGGTTTTGTCCAGTTTGAGAATGGTGGTTAAACTCACCCATATCTCGCTCTGTCTGAAGGGAAGCTTTGGACCGAGCGTGGGGCAGCGAGGTATCAGCCTCATTAAGCAAATATTGACATTATTAAACCTTGCTAAACTGTGTTTCCCGGATAGAGGGACGCGTAGGAGGAATCACAGCTGTCCGGAGCTTTGATTGGCAGCAGGCCGCGATTGAAAAACGGCCAAAAAAACTTTATTCAAAGTTTTCCCAAATCAAATCCCATCTCCAAGCATGCCCAATGCGCACTACGGGCTGAGAGTGAGAGCGCAGCACCAGAAGAGCCGAGGGATTTCACAACAGTCGGCCGTCACCAGCTGCCAATCAAAACCCAGAACTCTGGACGGCTTTGATTGTCGTGCACAAACAGCCTCCTACACGCACTTCTGGCCAGAGCTCGGGGTTTTGATTGGCAGCTGCTCATGACTGACTGTGGTGAATTAGGATTTATTAATTTTTTCGCTGTGGCTGCTGAAGTCTCCTGTGCCGACATGTTGGAAGATACGTGAATCAGCAGTGTCTGATCTAAATCTCCTCTGCTGCTCTGTTGTACATGCGACCGCCCCCTAAATTGTTTAACTAAAACTCTGGACCGCTGAATGTGAACGGTACCGACCTTTCCCTTCCATCCAGACGTTGTCCTTCAATGGGAAACATACACTTCATTACATACTGCACACGTATGGCCTGAAAAAGAGTTTACCTCCACACACTCTCAGCCCGCGCTATTTGTCTGCGCATGTTTACATCTATAATGACATCCAGGTGGGTTATAAGTCATGGTGACACTTTAATATATGATAGACTGTAGGTGTGGAGCCTGGCTAAGTGCTAATAGCACCCTGAGGGGCCTCCAGGACGGTAATGACATTCTGCACTGACCGTATTAACCAAGCACAAGTCAGCAAAGCGAATGCACTGGTAATGAATCAGGAGCAAATGGTCTCTGCGGCTATTTCACAGCAGCACCGAGTCATGAGCGGGCCATGATTCCCGTCTGGGGCTTTTCCCGGCGCGGACCCACCTGCGGATCGCCTTACACCTTGTAAATGCAGCGAACAATGTGCCGTCGCGTCCGATTTCAGGTTTCTGGCGCGTCGGTGAGACCCGACAGCTCGCCAGCAGTTCTGTCAGAAGCATTAGGTCGTGACTGACCCGCGTAACATGAGCCTAATGCTGTGTCTGCGTTCGCCCCCATCAGGTCTGGTGATTGGCTTTTCTATGCCTCCGCCCGTCCTCGACGGCATCACGGGCGACCGAGTGATTGCCGTCCACGAAACGCTCAGCATCACATGCAGGTATGTGTTTGTGTCTGCTCTCTTCTTAAGGGTGACTCATGCATCATTTGTTTGGACGTTGTCCCCAAGATTTCACAGGCAGGATGTGTAAGTAAAGGCTCTGATGCTAAATTACCTTACATGTGATGTTGACCCAGTTCAGCTCTTGATAAAATACACTGCTGCCTACACAGTTGCTGTTGAGGAGAAAAAAGGTTCCGTAAAAAGTGAACGACATGACATCACTGTTGTTTATGAGGCCCGGGACACAGCAAGACATCATTCGTGCAACATAAATAAAGTCTGACATGCTCGAATTTCCTGTAAATAAACAGTCTAGAAGCAGCATCTAATGTAGATGCTGCGACTGTAAATCAGGACTTTTATTGTGTCTCCAAATGGAAACTTGGAGGAACCCTGCTCACGGTTCTTTATACTGTACATACCGTTCCTTTACATACTCAACAAGCATGCAGAGACTCATTGCTAGAAATTATGAATAAAAAAACAACATTAGTGAGACGCACAAGGAAAGGTCATGGGACGGTCTGCGGCTGCTTCGGGCCACAAATTGGAAAACTCATCCACGGCGATAAGGATCATGAGCAAGAAAGGCTGATCCTGGGGATGACACTCGATTAGAGCCCCTGTCATCCTGCGACAGGACGATGACCCAAAGCAGAGCTGGGGAAGAAGCAGCCCTTTTCGCTACTCCCACTATAAATCACAGGCGACGGGACTGAACCCCAACGAGCCTCAGAATGATTACGCAGGAGACTCAAGCAGAGACATCGCTGTTTTACACCGAGGCAGCGTGAGCAAAATGAATAGCCACGGTTTGTTTGAATGAAATCCCTGCACTGCCTTCTACTGCCAGACTTACAGTTTGCTAAAGCAGCACTAAAAGTGCTGTCTTTGGAAAGCAGGAGGCCCCTCTGGCTTTGCCAACACAAATATTTCATAGTTATTTGCAAGTAAACCTCAAATGAGCAGCACCAGTGAGAATATAGACGAAAGTAAGCCAGGTTCATTTTATTTAATTTAGATTTAACAGCGCTTAATTTGCTATAATCTACTGTGAGTAGATAGATGTTACTCACGCTGGCAGGATAATAATTTATTGATGTTCTGGACTGATTTCTCACTCTTCTCCAGTCTCCGCTGTAATTACACACACTTCCAATGTGGGTTTTGGTAGCGGTGGAAGAGCAGCTATCAGTTTGCAGCCAGGCATCATGATTCCACTCAGTCTTACTCATAAAGCCTCCGGGTTAACATATCCACCCATAGCTGAATTGATGTGACACGGCGCAAAGCAAACAAGGCCGTGTGGAGGCTAAGAAGGATTTACAGCATCAGTCACATACAGTCCGAACAGGACACCAGGAAAAACAGCTGATCACAAAGCTTCCATCAGCTTCAAACTCACGCCGTCCAACCTGTTTCCTGTCCTGACCTTCTCAGGGGACAGCGCACGCTGGCTTGGGCTTGGCCCGATAGGAGTCTGGTGGCGCGGGAGCCAGCGGAGCGCCAGGTTCAGCTGCTGACGACCACGAGGCCTGGGCAGAGGGCGGTGTCGGTCAGCGAGTGTCCGGGGGAGGCCGAGAGGCCGTACTGCAAGGAGCTGGTCCTGAGCAGGGCGCTGGGCAGAGACACCGGCAACTACCGCTGCTACTACCAAGACGTCAAGGTCGTCACGGACGCGGCCACCGCCGCCAGTGTGTACGTCTTCGTCCGCGGTGAGTCACGGCGACCATCAGCGTGATTCTGAATGCAGAACTGGCGATTTTAAGTCGGAGAGAGACTCAAAGCATGTGATAAAGGTATGAATAATACTATGTTGCTCAGTTGCGAGTGGAGTAACGCGAGCAGCAGCTGGGCCGGAGAGGAGATAGAGACACGGCCCCACGCTGGGCAGTCCCATCCACTCAGCCGTCCACCCGTCTGTGGCCGCTGTTTATTCCTTCTGACAAGGTGCCAAAACAGTTTCCACAGATTTAGGCGAGGGGCTGATCAGAAACAGACGGAGCGGCAGCCGTAAATTAGAGATGAGAGGGGGGACGCATGTGGATGGAGTTAGCCGGGCAGACGCTGACCCCGGCCTGTGCTGCAGGCGCTCCCCTGAACGCCCGCACGCGTATCTACGTTACGACCTGCGCTCACGGCGGCTCCGTACGCGTGCGCGCGCTCACATCCGCCATGTTCTGCAGCTCTCCTCGCCCCCCGGGGGCCAAACGTCCCCCCATCCGGAACCAATTGCATCCCCAAACTGCATCCAGTGGTGTTATATTTCTGTTGGCTGCACGCTTAGTACGGGTAAAGCCCCCCCCTCGCGTTTGTCTCGCAGCGAAAAGGCAGAATAAGGTAAATTGTTGACACCTTTACGGAGACGGCTCCCGTGGCTCGGAGCGACACACAATGAGGAGCGAGCGTAAAGGTGAGGTTCGTTCGACGAACAGCGTCGGCTCAGCTTGTGACACCCAGCGGAGGCCGACCCCCGGCCCCCCGCGTAATGCTGTTTACTGCGTGGGGAGTGGGCTGCCGCGTGACACGGTAATGGTGATAAAGGCAACGTACAGCGGGGCCTCCGGGGGTCATTATGAGGCTGTCAGAGATCCGTCTCCCGGCTCATGAAGTTACCTCAGTAATAGCAGCCATTATCCCAGCTGGTGGCGGAGATCCGACTTAACTGCCTCTCGTTCATTTCTGCACCCAGACCCCGAGCAGCCCTTCCTCAACGGAAATGAAATGCAGACCATCCCAATCACGCGGGCCGCGACCCACGTCACGGTGCCGTGTCGGGTCACGGTGCCTGATCTCAACGTCACTCTCCAAGCGGTTGGTTTCCATTCGTTTCTTTTTGCACACTCGTTTACGCTCGCTGATTTGAGCCTGAGCTTTGTCTCAACGCGTGCGCACAGTTCCCCCACGCGCTCCTGGATGAGAGTCGGATGACGTGGGACAACAAGCGCGGCTGGTCCATCCCCAGAGACATCCTGGACCGGGCGCCCATGCTGTTGGGAGCGGGTTGTGAGGCCACGCTGGGAGGCAGAGTGCACAAGTCCATCACCTACGTCTTCCACGCCACAGGTAAAAAAACACACACACTCCACAAGTTCACTCACAGCTACAACAACACGGGCGTCCCGGCACAAACGCTTCAATTAGGTTTGAGGCTAGAGTTTCTCACCATAATTCCGCACGGCGCGGCGAGCGAGCCAATTACGCCTTAATGCCGTCAGTTTGAAGAATCAGAGGTCATTATGTAATTTCCTTAAAGACAACTCCCTTTTCGTGTGGGACGTGTTCCAGCAGCAGCAAAAGAAAAGAGAGGAAAGGAGGAAGAAGGCGAAGGCGAAGGCGTAATTACATTTTGGGAACTTTTTGTTGAGGTTTCTTCTCCCGTACTCTGGCATTCGTTTTCCCCAAAGCAACGTCCTCATCAGTCAGAGGAAGAAACTGAGAGGCCATTCTGACTGGAACAGCTAATGGGGCGTTTAGCCCATCAGGCCATCACAGTCTGCAGCACAGACATCACCAGAGCTCTGCCTCGTTTCCACTAACAGCCAGAGGTGTCTGGGATGATGTCACGGACTCTGGCCACTATCCACAGCCCCCCTGCCTTCCCTCTCTCATCTTCAATTGAATATTCCACTTTAATTCCCGTCACTGATATGAGGCGTGGAAAATTAAATGTGCGAGCTTGTGACAGTTATAGTCGCATGGCTCCTCCGGACCAAAGGACAGTCATTTCCTCTGATCCTGTGCGGAAGGAAAACTGCTGACGATGTCACCGTGACCTCTCTCGTTGTCCCTCTGCCTCTGCCTCTCCCTCCTCCTCCTTTTCTTTTTTTTAATCAAACAGGAAGTGAGATTTACAATGTCAAGCTGCTTCCTGAGGAACCGGTGGAGCTGATGGTGGGGGAGGCTCTCAGCCTGAACTGCACGGCTCTGGTGGAGTTCAACGCTGGGGTGGACATCCAGTGGTCGTACCCCGGCAAACAGGTAAAACCCCGGAGCAGCTACTCACCCGTCAACGGGGATCAGTAGGAATTGCATGTCATCCTTTGTCTCGCTCCGCTAGACAAGCTGGGTGGAGACCAAGCCCCAGCGCGACGCTCTGGAGCACGCCACCAGGGCCGACAGCGTCCTGAGCATCCCCAGCGTGAACGTGACGGACAGCGGCCCGTACGTCTGCAACGTCACCAGCACGGACGCGACGCTCACCAGGCAGACGCGGGTGGTAGTTCACGGTAGGCTGCACACACGGGCCCCCAGCCTGAGGTCAGCGTCCTGAGTACATATATAATGAGTACGTAATAGGGCCTCCTGAGGCCTGCAGCCACAGCGTCACGTCTGGGAGCGTGCCCAGTGTTTGCTTAGCGCTCGGCATAAAGTGAGCTCATAAACGGGAATCACTGATTCTCGTGCTGATCATCTTAGCTGAGTGCGTTGGCTCCAATAACCCTGGAAACAGAGTGCAGGCGAACGGGAGCGCTGGCGTGGAGGTAACGTGCTAAGCCGCCTGCGGCCCTGACACAAAACAGACTAAATGAATGGAATGCCAAACATCATGGTAGCCCGTCTAACTGTTAAAAATGGGGCACAGAAGTCTCTGTTGAGCCAAAAGCGCTTTAAAATGAGCCAATGTCTCTGATGACAGAGGAGCCGTTCATCAGAATCGCCTACAGAACCGGGTCGGTGCTGGAGGTGACCGCCGGCCAGAAGTCGTTTAAGTTGCAAGTGAACGTGTCGGCCTTTCCCACACCTGAAACCCAATGGTGAGTTAAAACTCCGCAGAGCATTCATTGCGTTCACGTTCCAAGAGCACCATTAAGCCGCAGACAGCAGAGATTTGCTCATAGTTCCAGGGAAGGGCACCTTAGCGGCACGTCTGGTGCTGTAATGCCTGGGCTTCCTGCGTTGTTTCCAGGTATAAAGATGGAAAGCTGATAAACCAGCGCCCTGAGTTCAGGATGAAAAGGGTGAGGATGCACCTTAATCACGCTTTGGAGATCAAGGACGTCTGCCAGGACGACGCTGGACTTTACACCGTGGCGCTGAGGAACAGAGGCGCCGCGCTGGAGCGGAGGCTCAACATCACTCTGGTTGTTAACGGTAACCACCGGGTCGGTCTGAGTTCCCCCGGCGCACGTGGCGCCAGATGCTGCGCGTGTAATTTGTGCCGCGGAGCATTAGCGACAAATGCAAATTGCATTCAAAGTTATTTCACACACTTCACTAGCAATAATAATATGTTGCGTATTATGGTAATTTTTTTTGTTGGAAAAAATTATTTAGTATCACGACAGATTCCATATATGAGCTGTGGGCTCTGTTCTCACTTAGTGTATCATTATATTCCCCCCATCATAAGAAATGCAAAGATGACTATCGTGGATGATAAAGCATTAATTATGTGGGGAGGGAGAATGAAATTCAAAATTAATAAGACTAAGATGATAGTGAGGCATGTGACTGACTCTCTCCTTCTTCTCAGTGCCCCCACAGATTCATGAGAAGGAGGTGGCTGAGCCCTCCAGCCCCTACCCCAGCGGCAGCAGCCAGACCCTGACATGCACCGCCTATGGTCTGCCCACTCCCCGTGTCAGCTGGCAGTGGAGGCCCTGGGGCCCCTGCGTGCTCAGCAACAGCACCCAAAGCAGACAGTAAGAATCACACGCGGGGGGTCGAGGCGGATGAAAGCGGCGGAGATGAAGGGGGGGAGGTGGAAAAGGTGGAGAAGCAGCGAGCGGAGAAAAATAGAAAGCGTGTCTGCTCCGCGTCCAGGCGCTTTTTCTGCCTCTCCCACGCAGTAAAAACGCTGCTTGTTCCTCTGATCCGACACGGTTCCGCTCTCACACAGCGGCCGCAGACGCACACACACACGCACACGCACACGCACACACACACACACGCACACACACACACGCACACACACACGCACGCACGCACACGCACACACACACACACACGCACACACACACACACGCACACACACACACACGCACACACACACACACACACACACACACGCACACGCACACACACACACACACACGCACGCACACACACGCACACACACACACACACGCACACACACACACACACACACACACACACACACACCTGCTCATAGACATGACAGGAAGCCACCTACGGTGGGTGTGTTGGCTTGTTGCACGCCGCCCGCACACATGAGGTAACTCCACTAAAGAGCCTTCCAGCGTTCGCCGGCTCCCACCGTCTTCCTCCGGGGCGTCGCTCTGAAGCTGCGGCGGCCGTTGACCTTTACATGTGGGCATTCGGCACGAGTGCAGACGCGAGGCGGTTCTGAACGCAGAGGCCCGAGCCCGGCTCCGGCTCCGGCTGATCACTGCATGCGCGTGGAGCATGACATTTCATAGCGGAGGCGTGGCATGCGTTGACCTTTTGGTGAATGGGAATTGGATTTGTGTGTTTTTTAATTCGATGGCCATACGTAAATGGGTCAGAGCGGCACAAATGCACAGGCCTCCGTCCATTTATTACGGGTTGGTCCCGTTAGGCAGCACACACCGAACCAGCCTCCACTGCAGTTATATTATACACAAACAGCCCTGCTTTGATAATATCTGGGCAGGTAGTCGAATCCAAGGTTATTTTCAAACGCCATGTTTTTTTAAATTAATTCAATACATTTTATGAACTATCAAGAGCTGATCACCTCACGTCCATGCGACACCGAAGAGATGCAAAACGAATTTTCATTTCACGTTCCATTAGTTCTGTTATGGCGCTCACGCCACAGAAGAGACGCTCGTGCCCTCGCTGTTCCCGCCGTTGCCAGGACACCTCGCGTAATTGCGCCGGCTGTGGAATGCGCGCGCGGCTGCGCGGCTGCGCGGCTCCGATTTTTTCTCGTAAAAACCTCGGGACGTCGGGCTCGACGCGCTTCTCAATTCTCCGCCCGCTGCTCGGCTTCTGCTGCGCATGTCAATAGGAGCAGACGTTGTGACTGTGTCTGCGTTTCCCCCCCGAAGGGTGCGGCGGGACGGGAGGGGCCGGAGCGACGGCACCGGCGGCACCGGCGGCTGTCACCGCTGGCGGGGCGTCCACCCGGAAAACCACACGAACGAGCTGGAGTCCGTGGAGGCGCACGACGAGGAGGTGGACGGACGACAAAAGGTGGAGCAAAGCTGTCTGGTGGCTGTGAAAAGCAAGAGGAATTTGTCTCTGTGGAAATGAAATCAAAGTGAATGACGATCGACTGTAGACTTTAAATGTCGGTAAAAAGAATAATTATAGTCTGAAAAGCAAGACGTGCATAAGTTGACTGATCCTTGAACTGCGGCGTCCTCAATTCTGAGCTCCACAGCAAAAATGTGTCCATCAAGACTCATTTCCACCGTAGAAATATTTAGAACTGTGTTGCTCTGCAGACTTCCTGGTTATGAACACACACCCTAACAGGCATGCAGGGGTCACACACACACACACACACACACACACACACACACACACACACACACACACACACACACACACACACACACACACACACACCACCCTTGTGCCCCCTCGCTTCCCGCTCGTTGGCCCGTCAGCACAAAATTCAGTTCAAGTCAGCTGGTGGAGACTGGTCTGGCCCGGCCCGGCCCGGCCCGGCCCGGCGCCACACACTGATCCACCAGGTGAGCTCACTTCCTGTCTCCCGTCCCACAGAGGGTGAGTCGGCTTCACATTCGCAACGTCACCGTTTCCGTCGTGTACAAGTGTTCGGCGGAAAACAAAGCGGGCCGAGACGAGCGGCTGATCCACTTCTACGTAACCAGTGAGTTTCTCCAGTGAGTCTCTCCCTCCGTCAGTCACCAGCGTCCCCTAACGGCACCGCGTGCCTCCTCTGTGTCTTTAAAGCCGTCCCTGAGGGATTCGCGGCGCACGTCCGGCCCTCGGTGGATCCCCTGGAGCAGGAGAGAGCGTCTCTGTCCTGCACCGCCGACAACTACACCTACGAGCAGCTGCGCTGGTACCGCCTGGACCCCCGGGCCCTGCCGGAGGAGCAGGGCAAGCCCCAGGAGCTGGACTGCAGGAGCGTGCGCCTGTACGCCCACGCGCTGGACACTAACCTCTCATTCCAGGAGCCCTCCAACAGCTGGGTCCTGGACTTCACCTTCCCCTCCATAAAGCTGCAAGATGAGGGCCATTACGTGTGCGAGGCTCAGAACAGGCGCAGCGGGGACAAACAGTGTCTGTTCAGATACATCTCCGTCAAAGGTGGGACACAACAACAGACGAGAGCTGCAGACAGTGGCACGGCTGCACGGAGAGTAGTCCGTCTAATCACAGCTAATTATAGGGAGAGGCTCAACCCTTAGCGGTGGCTCCACACACGGTGGAGCTGGTGTGGAGACGCTGGGGGTTTGTGAATGCGCTCACGCACAAAGGCTGGTTCACGAGTAATGGAGGGATCGTTCGCATGCACGACACCAGTGTGCAGGGACAACAGAGCTGAGAGGCTGAGGCAGAAATAGATGTATGCTTCATTCATACTGTAACCTCGCGTCAGCGCCTGGAGGAATACAGATTTGTTAAAACACAATGTACAACAGCCTTTGTGTGTCCGTCACGCTGGTAGCACCAGTGCAGACGAGTCAGAGTGCTGATGTCTTCTCTTCTTATGATGAGAAGACGGAGAGAGTAGGGGGCGGAGAAGGAGGGGTAGGGAGGATCATGGGGAAGGATCATGACGAGGAGGAGGAGGAGGAGAGGGGGAGGAGGAGGAGAAGAAAGAAAGAGGAGAGGAAGAAGGGGGAAGAGAAGAAGAAGAAGAAGAAGGGCAGGAAGCAGGATGAGGATGAGGCGGAGAGAGGAGAAGGATAAGGAGAAGAGAAGAGAAGAATAAGCAGAAGAAGAAGAAGAAGAAGAAGAGAATAAAAAGTCCTAACTTCTTAGCTCTTATTCTCTTTGCTTATTAGTCGCTTCTTCATTCTTCTTCTTTGCTATCTTATTCTTATCGTTCTGTCTTCTCTGTTTATCCTCTCCTCCTCCTCCTCCTCCTTCTTCTTCTTCTTCTTCTATTTTTTTTCTTTCCAACGCCGCTGCAGCCTTGGAGGCGCCGCGGTACAAGCGCAGCCTCACCAACCAGACGGTGAACGTGACGGAGTCTCTGCGGATGGAGTGCGACGTGGAGGGGAGACCCCTGCCCCACCTGTCCTGGTTCAAGGACAGCCAACCCCTCCATCAAATGTCAGGTGCGTGAATGCGACTGCGACTACAGTCGAATGCGTTCGTTGTGGACGTAGTGTCCCTATAATTGGAGTGAAAGCGCAGCACATCCACACACAGGAACAGCCACCCACTACCAGTCAACGACTGTGTCCAGAACCAGCGTCAGGAAGACGTCGCCTCACATGCACGAACCCAAACACATGCATCGCATTGTTCAACCCCGTAGGCCGACAGATAGGAGTCATTAGCTTTCTCAGCGTGTATTTCTTCTTAATGTTTGAAGGACATGGGGGGTTCAGTGGGGGAAGCATGGACAGCTGATGGGCTCACTCAGAGGTTGCTGCCGGGACCCGGTCCGCACTCAAGAGAACGGGATGATAAATGGCTTCTGTAGATCGAAGTCCAGGGGTGTGACAAGAATTGTTATTGCAAAGGTTGCTGAAATAATGCTGTCAGCCTTTGTGTGTGTGTGTGTGTGTGTGTGTGTGTGTGTGTGTGTGTGTGTGTGTGTGTGTGTGTGTGTGTGTGTGTGTGTGGTGCGTGCTTGCCACTAATCGCGTTGTGCCTCCTCGCAGGGATCCAGCTGCAGGACTCGAACCGCACCCTGAGCATCCAGCGGGTGAGAGAGGAGGACGCCGGGCTTTACACCTGCACGGCCTGCAACCAGCGCGGATGTGTCCAGTCCTCCGCTGCCGTCAGGGTCCTCGGTGAGACACACACACACACACACGCACGCACAAATAGTGTGCTTTGCTTTGCTGGATGACATCACGTTTAAGTTGAGGACTGTGTGATTGTAACAGATCTGTGTTACAGATTGTAACACAGCTCCTCTTACAGCCGACTGAGAGTATTGTCATAAAATACAGCATATAGAGTATACGTGACTTCACTCTTCTGGGTCTTTGCCTCAAGGTTCAAGCGACAAGGCCAACATAGAGATCGTGATCCTCATCGGGACCGGGGTCATCGCCGTGTTCTTCTGGGCCTTGCTCATCCTCATTTTTTGCAACGTGAAACGGGTCAGTGTGTCTGTGTTTGTGTCACGGCGACGCTTTTAAGTCTCTGATTAACCGGTTCCTCCCTGCAGGTTAACCCGGCCGACATCAAGACGGGCTACCTGTCAATCATCATGGACCCGGGGGAGGTGCCTCTGGATGAGCAGTGCGAATACCTGCCCTACGACTCGTCGCAGTGGGAAGTCTCCAGGGACAGACTGCAGCTGGGTGAGTCGACCGGGATGAAGGAGCGCACGTTAAAAGGAGGAGGTGTGAGCGAGGAAACGCGCAGGCGGAGGAGGAGAGTGAATAGATGGATGAAACTAAATTATTTCTCCATTTCCACAATCCATAATGGCACGAGCTTGGCCTGCAGCCAGCGGGGCAGACCGCCGCCTAGTCGAGTGCTAACGTTAAATATGTGCTCATTTCTCGCCCGAGGAAAAGCATCTGCTCCGCGACGGCAACGTATGGGAACGTGTAATTTTCCAAACGCCACAGTTCAGATTCTAATTCCGCCCCCGTGCCCGCGCCGCTGCCAGGCGCATTTACATTTTGCAAGCACCCCTGCAGCTACCGACTACAGCTGTTTGCGTACGCCAGCGAGACAAATACCCATTAACACCAATGTTCTGCGCAGGGAAGGTTCTGGGCCACGGCGCGTTTGGGAAAGTAATTGAGGCCTCTGTGTACGGCATCAGCAAGAGCAGCAGTTTGGACACGGTGGCTGTGAAGATGCTGAAGGGTGAGCGAAAAAAAACACACACACGCACGCACGCACGCACGCACGCACAATCAATGGCTGTGATCTCCGGCAGCGATGCAATAAAAGCAATTCCACCCTTGAAATGCCTGCACATAATAGCGAGGCAGTGCCTGCATATGTTGCAACAGAACATCTTGTTAGTAACGGAATCCAGGCGCTGAACTGTCCCCTACACTGGTGCATTGTGAAGCAGCTTATCAACAAATAGGGCTCCAGTCTATGAGCATCTGAGGTCCTGTGTGTAACCTAATAATAATTTGATAATATGTAACTGTACCTGCAGCACATGTGCCTAATAAAGTGGTCCAGGACGTATCCAGGACCAAACGTTGTACGTAGAACGATCGATGCTCTGCGTTTCAGATGGAGCCACCGCCAGCGAGCACAAGGCCTTGATGTCAGAGCTGAAGATACTGATTCACATCGGTCACCACCTGAACGTGGTGAACCTGTTAGGAGCCTGCACCAAACCCAACGGTGAGCACCCCCCCTCCACCCTGCCGTAGGGGGCTTTATAGTTATCGTTTGTGGCTATAAATGAGCTCTCATTTTCCCCATTGTTGTTCAGGGACTGAAGATCCATCATAATAAGGTGTTTACATCAGTTTTTATCTCCTGCATTCACCGCAGCGCGTCATGAGCCTATTGATCCATAGATGTGTTTTATCTCTTCACAAAAGCAGCCGGCAGCTCGTCGTTATATGTGAAGAGAAAGAAAAGACAGTTTTATTCCTAATGCCTTTTTTATTGTTCACTCTGTAAGAAAACAATACAAAGTGTGGTGAACCATCAGTTGTCTGTGTCTGCAGGTCCGCTGATGGTGATAGTGGAATATTGCAAGTACGGGAATCTGTCTAACTTCCTACGAGCCAAGAGAGAGTTCTTCCTGCCATACAGGGTATAAAACGCTGCTGAAGTCATGGCCGCACATTAGAGGAGGAATAATCAGAGCCGTTCTGTGTATTTCCTTTGTTTACCGCCTTGAACAACACCCATAAATGCACTAAAACCAAGATTCGTCCGCTTTGGTATTGATTTGGAGGACGGTGCTTTGAATTGTCTCCCTGCTCAGGATCGCTCTCCAAAAACACAGAACCAGGTGAGACGGATGATGGAAGCCGGCCAGATGGACCAGAGGGCTCACCAGCCGCCGGGCCCGGCCTCCTCCTCTGCGCTCGCCAGTCACCAGAACCCCTCGTCCATCGGGGCTAGCGAGGCTCCTGCTCTGGAGAAGAGTGAGTCTGCTTTAATGCAGCAGGGTGAAATATTAAACACATTGTTATAAATGTAACCTCACTCCGGTTTTTCCTTACGTGGCTGACCGTCTTCAGTGGAGGACCTGTGGAAAACGCCGCTGACCATAGAGGATCTAATATGCTACAGTTTCCAAGTGGCTCGTGGAATGGAGTTCCTGGCCTCCAGAAAGGTTAACTTTATTATGAGCATGACGCAGATAATCAGTTAATAAGTTAAATCAAACATCAGCTTCAGAGACAGTGGGTTGGAGGTTGGTAATAAACCACTTGACATTTATAAACAGGAGCGTGCCAGTAAAAGCAATGCAATTAGGAATAAATGAAATGAAACCAAGTGTTGTGGAGCATGTAGCTGCTAAGAGACGGACGATCTCAGGAGGTGGTGGAGAAAAACACCACCACAGAAAGACCAGGCCACACAATTATCCCCCATTTATATTTATATATAAATATTTATTTGTTTCAAATTGAACCAAATTAAAAGAAGAGTTAAAGTTAAACAACGTGCAAAGTGCAAACACTCATTAACTAATCCCAAGGCTGGTACTTACTGTCTCTGAATAGCAACCAACAGGTTATGTTGTAATAAATGACTAAAATAAAATACGTGTTACACCATGATCACACTGAAGATTCAAAGGGCAACAACAAAGTGAGCTGTAAGTCATAATGATTGTGAATGTGCGCTGAGCAGACCTGGTCTGGTTTGACATGATCCATGCACGTCGTGACCCCGAAGGCGCGTTCGCCTGACAGCGAGAGCGATGTCGGATCTCCTGCAGCGATTCCACACAAGTCCAGTCTGAGACATAGTCCAGAAACTGGCACCGAGACACACACACACACACACACACACACACACACACACACACACACACACACACACACACACTGAGTTCAGCCGGTGATTAAAAGGCGCTACCTGTTATTTATTTACTCTGAGTCATATCTGTAATTCCTTCATCAAAGGAAACAAGGTGCAAACGCTGAGCAGACACACACCCGTCCTCGAGGTCGTGACGTATGTGTGGCCGTGTGTGTATCCACAGTGTATCCACAGAGACCTGGCAGCCAGGAACATTCTCCTGTCAGAGAACAACATTGTGAAGATCTGTGACTTCGGTCTGGCCAGAGACATATACAAAGACCCCGACTACGTCAGAAAAGGCAACGTACGACATCCTCGCTCTCACCAGCTGCTTTATTACCCATTAACCTCTTTATGTTTTTAAATCTCCTATATAGCAATTAAATGTGAATGCAGGTCTCATTTCGGTTCACGTGGCTGTCTTTAACTACTTGTCTGCTCCCTCAGGCTCGTCTGCCGTTGAAGTGGATGGCTCCAGAGAGCATCTTTGACAAAGTGTACACCAGCCAGAGTGACGTCTGGTCGTTTGGGGTTCTGCTGTGGGAGATCTTTTCACTGGGTAAACCAGAATAATCAGCACACACCGGGTTCACTCGTTTACGCCTCTAACGAGGGCTTCACCCTCCTCCACCTCCAGGTGCGTCTCCGTATCCGGGGGTTCAGATCGACGAGGAGTTTTGCAAACGCCTGCGAGACGGCGTCCGGATGAGAGCGCCGGAGACGGCCTCCCCCGAAATGTGAGTGAATAAACCGCCTGATTGTTCACAGCTTAAATGGTGAAAGGAGGGTTAAGTCGTGACGACGCTGCCCCCTGCTGGTAGATACGGCATCATGCTGGCCTGCTGGCAGGGAGAGCCCAAGGAGAGGCCCACCTTCCCGGCTCTGGTGAAGACGCTGGGAGACCTGCTGCAGGACAACGGTCTACCAGTACGTGCAGCGACTCGCGACGGGGCCGGTGGTGGGAAATGTCGTGGTCTGAGTTTGTCCCCAACGCGTTCTCCGCAGGACGGCAAGGACTACGTCCCTCTGAAGCACTCGCAGAGCTCGGAGGACGACGGCTTCTCGCAGGCCTCGTCGCGGCCGCCGTCTGAGGAGGAGCTCAGACTGCCCTGCAACACGTTGCCCACTAGGTACTACACTCCTGGGCTCCATCAGCATGACCTCACTGATACGTCATCAAGTCAGTTATTTGTAAGGGGACATTGTTGTGCTCTCGTCTTTTAGGTATTATAACTGTGTGCCTTTTGCCGGCTGCGTGTTTGTGGGACCGTCTACAATGTGCCAACCCAGAGTGAAGACGTTCGAGGAGTTGCCCCCGCAGAAAGCTCCGCAAGTAAAGCGTTTCCTCCTCTCAGGGTAATCAGCCGGTTAGTCGTTAGCTCCTCTGATGTCATCCTGCGTCTCATCCCAGGATAACCAGTCAGACAGCGGGATGGTTCTGGCGTCCGAGGAATTCCAGAGAATTGAGCACAAGCATCGCGGCGCCGTCTCCAAAAGGTTAATCACGCCAGAAGTCTATTTTTTAGTCTGCGGGTGTCTGTTATTTAATAATCACACCTCTATGGGTGCGTTACTCGCTGTCAAACATCCCACTGATGGTTAAAGTGAGGCCTAATGTCATGAGATACTCAACTCTTTACAGTTAGTGAGAAAAAGAGTCATGTTCTCCTGTGTGGAAACATTATGTGGCCTGAAACTGCAGCAGAAGTCTCCATTCATGCGTGGATGAGTAAGAGAAGTCAACAGGCTGAGTCATTTTATCAGTGAGATCACGTCTTTTCTTATCATTTGAGAAAAGAAGTATCAAAAAAGGTCTAAGGCAATTTAAAAAGTCACTGCTTCTCAGAACAGCGTGTAGGAGGAACCTTTGGCCGAGTACAAGTCTACGCACGCGTACAGTAAAAGCAGGAAAAGTCTGTCATTTACAGTGTTGTGTTCCACTGCTGTCATTCTAATGGGCACAAAAGGTCGCGTTAGATAAATCAGCCTCTGAGATGAGATTCGGCACTAGTGAGATGAGGATGAGGCTGATTCAGTCGTTTCCACATCCTCCAGTCATGTGGAGAACTAGATGCCATGACTCAACTCCCAGATAAAAAAAGAAGTCAAGGCAGTGAGTGTGTCCAAATGAACGTGACGTAAGGTGGGCTTTCATACATGCCTCCGTATTAAAAGCCATTATATTACATCTGCTTGTTCTGCCTCTAGTCGTATGGGCAGCAGCAGCAGCACGGAGCCTCTGACGGCCTCCCAAGGCTCCCCGGGTCGGAGCTGCTCCAGGCACCGTCCCAACTTCTTCAGCCAGCTGTCGGGACAAACCTTCTACAACAACGAGTACGGACACCTGTCTGAGGAGGGCTTCTGTGACTTCTTCTCCACGCCTGACGCCCCCTGCCTGGCCTCTTCCAACGTGTAACCTTAACCTAAGACGCGGCACGAATAATAGGATGGGCTTAAACCGGAGTGCAGGGGACCCCTAGTGTAGATGGAGATCAGGTTATAGATCCTTGCCACCATTCCTTTTTGAACACGCCCTGTTCAAACAGACTGATGTGCCTGCAATTCTTCCAACCAGCCACTGGGTGGCAGCATTACGTCAAAAACCCTGATTATTTTTACATTCATACATATTTTTATGTTTTATATAAAATATTCTTCTAATGTACAAATAATGAATCATATGGAAAGAAGTTAAAAAATATATCTCGTTCCGAAATGATTACTTTAGTAAGTCTTTAAGTGAATACTTGCCATTGTCAGGTCCATAGACTCAGAGTTAGAAGCTCTAAGGAACGCACAAGTTAACACAACCACCAGATATTTTTGGTATCTGTGTCACTGGTGGAGGTGGATATGCGACATAGTGAACAAGGAGTAAGTGATGGACACAAACAAACACAAGGACTGAATAAAGGCGTGAGTCACACCGAGCACCTCTTATCAGAGCAGGACGTAAGCATGATGACAGAGGTGACAGCTTAACACCCTGTTACATGATCACATCACGAATGACAACCTTCCTGTTGTTTACTCTCGTTGCCAGCTGACAGAAATGAGCAGTGCCAAAGTCCGCCACACACGTAGACGCACAATTACAGCCGCCAGAGATTAGGCGGCGATAGAAAATGGGAGGCGCAAAGTTTAATGATGAGGTTGACCTGAGGTTTTATCTGGATGAACTCAGGTAAACTGGTGTTTAACATAAAGCGGTGATTCACACCGACACTGTTTGGAATTTAAACAAGGCTTCTGAAGCAGCAAGTCTCACAAGACGGTTAATTAAAAAGAGCCTGTTTATAAAAAAGACGTGGAACATACAACAGTGATTTCTATGGTCCATTGCTCGAGAATTACAGAGTAACCCGAGACGGGAAACAGTAAACGGATGACCTTTAGTGTAGTAGAAAGACTGGTTCTTTATAAACGCTATCACCGCTATCGCCCTGGTAACAAAGAGCGTGAAGAAAGAAATGATCAGAGTGGAAAAACACATGTAGGAAAACAATGTACAACTTCATAAGCAGTTAACAAATGCATGTACCACGTGAACTACAACCGGTTCATCCCTTGGTTTTGTGTTTATTTGTACTGAAATGGAGTGAAGAGTAAAAACCAGGGCCGCTTCATCTACAAAGTAACGTAAGAAAAAATAGAAATCCTGGTTTCAGTCCCAGGCACAGAAATGAACACAGAATGGAGGTTATCCTGCGAGGTGGGACACGGTTTCAACACTGGTCCCGCAGACTGGATCAACACGTTACATAATACAAAATGACTATTACAGATAGTGTCACGTCCAGCCAATACCAAAGCACGGGTTTACAAAAAGTCAACATTTCAACAAGTCAACAGTGACATCAGAAACTACTCCGTGGGATTTCATTCCTTTCAGTCTGTAAATCGTTCAGTCATGGCGAAATGGTTGTAAAAAAAGAGTGTGGACAGAATTGCGTCATGTACATTTTTGATCCCATATAAAATCTCAAATACCTGCACAAATCTCGCACTTTCCTCTTCCTTCAGTCTAAAATTATCAGCTGCAGCCTCCAAATACCCTCACTGGTTGAACCCAATGACACAGTACTTCATCCCTACTGTAACAAAAGACCTTCCTTCCCCTCTGGACACCAGAGACGCAGGAAGCGGACATGTGATAGTCTGCGCATCAGCAGATGGAGCCCAAGGGGAGCGCTGGGAACGCAGCCTGGTAGCTAGATCCAGAGCCGGAGCCGCTTCAAGGGTCACGGTGAGAGAGCTGGTTGAGGACGGGATTTAGCTAACAGGCTAGAAACGAGCACTTATAAATAAATCAAGAGTAAGGTGTGTGAAGGGAACGGGGGGAGGGGGGCGATCCTCAAGACATTTTTCCGATCTGGATCTTCTTCCAGGCCTCTGAAGCGGTGAATATACAGGAGTCGATGATTCCTGCGACTGTGAACGTTCCTCCGACGATGGCGCAGATCTAGAGGAAGAACAAAACCTCGGGTCACTGTGTTTTCCTTCTCCGGCTCTATGTGGGTCACTATCATGTGGCTTTGATCACGGTTAATCACAACACTGCATTGCACCGACACATCAGCGCGCACTGGAATCTGGCAACGAGCGCCGCTGCAGCTTGACTCACGGTCTTAAGCCGTGAGTCACGCTCACATGTATGCGAGAACAGTCATCTCCTACCTAAACAACACAAAAGACAAATCACAGTGTAGCTCATGAGAAAAGCAGCCGCTTGCGTCTTGACCGCATTATCAGCCAGCGGGAAGCTGCTCTGATGAGGCAGAACCCGTCCAGGTGGAATTCCTCATCACTGACAGGATCGTTCGGGGCGTGGCAGCTGAGCAAGATTAAAGGCACTCAGGAAGTGGAAAAGACTCATTCAAATTTTTGGGCTCTTGGTCCGTCAGAACATTCAAACCCCCACTCACTGTTGTGATGAAGCGGTAGAGGGGCTGCCTCCGCTCCGTGTACTTGACCGTGATTGGACTGAGGTCATATCGGAACCAGATGGCTGGGATGATCCGGCCTGTGTGGCTGTAGGCCACATATTCCTAGGTGAGAGAGAAGAAAAACAAAGGCCTCAGAGCCGAGATGAGATCGTTGAAGGAAATCAATCCTCTTTTTGTCTGCAGGGGTGGCGACTGGGTTTATGAGTCACTACAGAATCAGTTTTGGAAGAAATCCTAATGATTCATTAAAAAAAGATTAATACTGAAATGAAAAAAGTTGAAGGAGGCTTCGACGAGCTGTGAGTCATTCTGTATCTCGACACATTCCATCCTGTTTCACCTGTACAACAAATCTGAGGAGACGAATGAATTGAGAACTGATCCGAGCCTCAGCTGGAATGCCGTCATGCTCTGGGAATGAGATTTCGGAATATTTGGCTGGAGCCCTCATCCTTCCAGCCTCCACAGCTGACCTGCAGCTATCGCTCCAGAGCCGCGGACCCAGCTGTCAGTCAGCGCGCTTCTAGGAAGCCGCTTTATGGTTTGTTGACATCCACGGAGTGTTTCCACTCGCCAGGGGTGAGCTTTCACTTCCGGGCGGGTGCACGAGCCAAGCTGGCGACGCGCGCTGGGGCCTGATGTCGGCTCTGTCACGCTGCTTCCACGAGGAGCGCCCAAAAAAATAAATAAATAAATAAATAAAATTCAAAAAAGGGGGGACGCCTCACCTTGTTGGCTACCGTGTACTGGTAGGAAAAGCGCTGTCGTCCTGACAGGTCTTCGTACACTGTTGGAACTATCTTCAGTATGTAGTCATGAGAGGCCAGAGCTGAGAGAGAAACAAAAGGTATTTTCATTTTTAAAAAGTCCATAAATAGATCTAGTTTGGATGGTGACGCCATTGCCTGCAGCCTTTCCATCTGAAACACAGTCGTATGAATAGTTTCCACTTGCTCTTGGATTTGAGAGCGGCCCGCTAATACAGTGTCTCATTTCATTGCATCACCCGTTACATAAATGTCACACAGTGCCTGCGACCGGTGCACATGTGCCGTGTGTACATACGATTGGACGCCAGCCGGTCGGCCCCTCCCAAAGCGTTGAAGGCTCCTTGAACCTTCTTCACCTGCGACACAAAACCAGGAAAAGCAGAGTGAGTACAGTCGTGGCGCTGCGTTCACGGCCGCCTCCGCTTTCTCGGTGTTCGCGTGTCAGTCCGGACCTGGAGCTTTTCCCCAAACGCCAGCTTGTGGATGGTGTGGGTCATGTCGGGGTTCTGGGGCTGCGCCGTGGCGCTGTGCGTGGAGACGTGGAAGTTCCCTGGTACCTGAAGCACAGGAAGTGTGTGTCAGCAACACACCCGTGAACAGACCGCCGGACGGAAAATAAATAGTAAACGCACTTAAACCTAGTTTTACATATTTACAGGTTTCCACGAGCAGCAGAGGTCGACGTATAACTGCTGGATTAGTCATTTTAAACGCGCTGGAAAAACTGACGCCATACATGACTTGGAGCTCTTGCACTTAACAATTAAAGCAGGAGGAGGAAGCAGGTGAGCCTCATTCCTCTCAGACAGATCATTTAACTGAGGCCCCAGATGAAGGAACAAAAGCTTAGACCTCACTGAATAGTGTGCGCGTGCGTCACTTATCTTCTCGACCTCCGACCTGAGCTTACTTTATTGATGGTGAACTCCCCCTCAAATCGACAGCCGCCCCCGTCGTTGAGCGGAACCTTCATGGAGTTGTCTATGTGACCCACCTCGTGGCGGCCCATCTCATCCTGGATGTCCAAACCCACCACTGCAGGAGAAAAAGCACGAGGGGGTAAAGACGCACGTTGAGGAAAGAATGATTAGCAAAATACTAAAAGTACTACAACAAAGTTGTAGTTGTTATTCATCAGTTATTCCTATTCATTTTTTTAAAGAACTGAACAAAATAATCTAATTATATCAAACATCAACATACAAAAAGTTCAAACAAACTGTGGAAAATCCTCACATTTGAGAAGTTTTAACAAAAAATTTCCATCATGGTGAAGGAGAAGAAAATGATCCCATCAGTGCTGGGCCTGACCCGCTACCATAAGTAAACACCCAAAGTCCAAACACAGCAGCTCTCCTGCCCGTTGCCCTGGTTCTGGCTGTGTTTTTCCATCTAGACTTCGCTGCCCCCCCCCCCTTCTCCTCATGCAGGCGCATGTACACACACGGGCCCTATTTTCAGAGCCTGCAATGCGTTGGCCAGAGGGAAGCGTCGGCCGGATCTGCCCTAAAACTTCCACATGTTGTCAGTCTGACCTTTGACGACGGAGGCCAGTTTCACGTCTGACCATTAATCCACTTCTCAAAATACCGCGCACGAATATAAAGTGTCTGAGCGAGCAGTTTGTCCTCTCTCTCTCATGCATTTAAAACTAGAAGTGCCTTCACGTTCGTGGGTGGAGGGGAAATTATCATAAACATGGTTCTGCTTTTCCATTAAGTCACAAATCAAGACCTGGAAAAGGTCAGTGGAGTGGGTCGCCTTTAATAACGAGGCGGATGCTTTAACACGAAGCCCGATGAAAAGGCTTTCTTGCACATTTGTAATGGACGACAACCTGCTTGGAGAACCGGAAAATGAGCAGACGTAGGTGTCAGGGAGGCGAGCGGAGGAACATGCGGCTGCACCGTGGTCGGGCCAGCGCCTGCACGAGCGTGAACCCAGCAAATAAAGCGAAGGCGCCGACCACACACGCGAGCATCAACCGCTTTAAATGGAAGCAGCGGGCGACACCCGCGCGTCCGCACACATGGCCGGCATCTGTCTGCCAGCCAACCCATGTTTGGATGCAGCTTCGCCACTGACTTGTCGTTGGGCATAGTTTCTGAGGGGAGTCATGAGGAGCAAATACCCGGGGGCTGCTTTTATTAACACACGTCCTGCCCGCTCCTCTGACACCGACGCGAACCGGGGCTGATTTATGTCAAACTCAGATCCCAGCTGTGCGGCGGCCATCGCGGACCAGACACTTGGCTGAAGTCCAGCCTTATCTGGAGCGCGCGACAACGCAGACGGATAAACAAACCATTACAGCGCCGATAGCTCCACTTTATCTAGTGCATCGTTCGTGTTTGGCAAAAGCCGCCGCGCTAAACGATAAGGAGGTCCAATTACTGCGTGTGATATGTGTATCATAGAAACCAGTGGGGGTGTAAAAAGGCAAACGCAGAAACAGAAAGTGTAATGCGGATAATTTAGAGTTGTATACTCACAATCACAGTGTAAGTTTGGCAAACTGATGTTTAAACTCACTTCTATCTTCCCACCACTGTCTTTATCGGGATCATCCACGTAAAGCTCATTTACGCTGGAATGAGAGGAAACAACAGACAAAACAAGGGGGTCAGGTGAGCTGAGAGCCGAGGAAGACGAACTGGTTGGAGGATGAAGACGCTGGCGTTTACCGTGCACGCCACATTAGCAGGGATTCAGAATCTGAGGAGAGAACATTTGTACATCTGTCGCTGTAATTTCCTCATCGCTACGCCCCGTCCAAGTCATCCCTTATTACACACCACAAAAAGGCTGACGCATGCACGCCGAGCCAATTTCCTGTGAGAAGCGCTGGCCCATTTTATTGGTCACAACACAAACCGAGGACAATGAGGCAGCCCCACTCATCCCCGGCTTCCTTTCTCATAGAGTTCATGCTAAACCTGTGTGGCAACAGAGGATATTACAGGACGCCCGGCTGCTGGTGCGATACCTACGTTTCGGTGGCTATGAATCCCGTCAGCTCCGACAGGAACAGGAAGAGGATGAAGACGCAGCAGAGGATGGAAACTGCGGGAAAAGAGGAGGAGAGTGGGAATGAACGCCGGGGCGCTTTTTCCACATTCATCTCAAATTACACCGATGGAAAGGCATGATGTAAACCAAATGTAGGAATGACTGACCTAAGCCGCCGACACTAATGAAATCACACACAAAGACGCCCCTAAATGCCTGCTTTAGTGGCGTTCTCACTAATTACACATTAAACAGCGGCATGGCAATTACAGCATATCTGCTCTCAAAGCGGTGATCTCACACTACGCAAGGACACAAACGCCTCATTTTAGGTAACATCAGCCTTAGTCACAGTCCACCAAACGTGGCGCAAACAGAGACGCTTCACATTAAGAAAAAGGGAACATCACCTTCAAATAATATGCATTTATGCTCAGTCAGAACCAAACCACAGAAGCAGAAGCCAGGCTGTCTGTTCCATCGAATGTGTCAATCTGATCGGGGTCATATAAAAAAAGCTGTCATGTGAAATCCACTAAAGATAAATATGGACGGAGCAACTGCGGTCTATCTGGCACAGGCCAGTCCGAAAGCGGCCGCTCAGCAGGTGAGGCCGTGTTTACGTGGCAACCGTCTCCAGGCACCGCGCTCACGTGGTCCTGTGGCGAGCGGGCGAGCGAGCAGGCGAGCCGTCACAGCAAGGCCTGTGGTCTGTGGCTTGAGCAACAAACAACTGGGAGTGTCGCTATGACGCATTCGCCGGGCGCTTCGGGTTCACCAAGAGACAGGCTCAGTAACTGGGCTAAGGCGCAACTCTGGGACAGGATTACTGGGTCAGAGCCACTCATTTCAACGGTTTCTCCCCACAGGCAGTTTGCTCTTCAAGGGGCTCGATCGTCTGAGTGGCTTTTAGCTAGCTCATCATCAAACATGGGATGGAACAAAATTAAGGCTAATTTCCTCCAACACAGCAGAGTTTGATGAGTTTAAATAGAGGAAATTATGACACGCAAAGTGAGAAGGGCACGAAAAAAAGAAAGGCCACAACATAAAAAAAGCAAAGGGTGGAGATAAGTCGGCCTTTAGCTGCCACTGACCCACAATGAACAAAAATGTGATTCAACCCGCGGCGCGTGAAACAATATGAGTTGTCAAATATCCAGATCAAGCCAGTGTTCTCGCCCCCAGACAGTGGATGGCGACAGGAAGGGAGTGAACGCCGCACAGGAAGAACTTCCATGGATTTCCTCCTGGGTGGAAACCGTGTTATGTTTAGAAAAGTCATTCTCCTCACGGTCATCCAGGAAGCAGGTTGTGCTCCGTTTGGATCCGTTTACCCATGCTGTCATGAGTGTGGTGTTGACACTGGCTTCTACCCTGTGCTGTCATCAGATGCCTGGTAAATAACCAGCACCAGAAAATGACTGGGACGGGAAAAAATGAGCCCCAGGGTCTCTTCCGTGTTCAAACAGTGAATAATCAGTACAGTCACTCGTGACACGGTGAGCTCTCGATGAGCTGTCGTTGCCTCTGATGACTTTCCAGAAGGTGCGGCAAAGCAGGAGCATAATCATTAACCTTCTTATCATAGTGGTGGAACAGGTCGGGCAGCGCGATGGCTGACTCAGGCTGGTGGCTTTTACCTGGAGACAGGACGCGTCAACGAGCGCTTTCAGTTTCTGAAACGGCTCATCTCCAGAAAAGTGATCAGCATTTTCTCAGATGCGGCCATGCAAATCACTTCCTGCGTTTAACTTTGAGCAAAACCAGAACTAGGGATACTGCTGCACATTTAAAGAAAGAACACTCCATAATTTGCATTCAACTCAAACACAATGAACCAAAACAAAAGAAAACTAAAGTGAGGTTTTGTGTGTTGGGCCTCTGGCGTGCGTGGGACTACTCACTGAAGGCTCCTGTGTACGTTGGCTGGGTGAGATCCTTTGGCACTTTCCTGTAGATATCGAATCTGAGGAAAGGAAGGAAACGAAAGAAACAAAACAAAAAAAAACGGGAGAGAGTGAGAAAATGTAAACAGAGTGCTGAGAAAAGAAGCACATTGTGTACCCATCAGGCCCTGTGCGATATTACAGCAGAGGGGAGGAATGTTAGCTCTGGACCCCTGCCATTACCACAAGACGTAGACGTACACACACACACACACACACACACACACACACACACACACACACACACACACACACACACACACACACACACACACACACACACACACACACACACACACACACACACACACACACACACACACACACACACACACACTACAGGGTTACACCTCTTCCTTTGAACGTGTGGCTCTGCTACTGTGGCCTGAACCCGACAAAGGTCAACATATACAACAGATGAATGAAGGGACAGGGAGGAGAACAAACACTGTATACAATAAGAGCAACACATTCCGTCTGACAGACTGTGTGAACCTTTGGCGCCACACAGATTGTGTGTAAACCATCGAGTCAGGTGGAGGAGGATTCTTCCATCTACTGTCTATCTGGGGGGACGAGGAGCAGGACCAAATCTGCTACTCAACACTAGAAGTATGTAGGTTCGAACGTGGCTGCGCATGTCCTTCTTGGGCAGAACATTTCGGACCCTTAACTCCACCTGCAGCTGTGAAAGCCCACCCTCGTCTTACGCGATCTCCTTCCAAAACACACATCTGCTCGTGCTCCTTCCACCGACAGCTGCCACAGAAATCATCCGGGGCCGAAGCGATGCGGCGCGAGGCAGAAAGCAGAGGGCGGGGCTTCCTGTGCGGCCCCGCGCCCGCCGTTTGGCCTCGCCGCCTTTGTTTCCACCCACCACTCAAGGACGGCACAATCCCAAACCCAAACACAACCCCCCCCTTCACTTCTGGTCCACATCCATCTATAACTTCCTGCATCCAAGACCCTGGAGCATTACATCACTGTGTGCTATTAACCAGGCAGGATATATAGGGCAGGCAGCATAAAAAGGTTTGGGAGGGGAGCTCAGGAGGGGGTTGAACTGTATAAAGATCAGAATAACACCATCAAACACTGGGTGTGGAGCTTTCTACACAGAGGCCGTGCACCATCATGTGAACACTACTAAAGTATCATTCACTTTTTAAAATATTAACGTGCGGCTGCGAGAGTCACTGTAGAGAAAACACACGGGTCACGTTGTCAGGGAAACAACACCAGCTCCTGTTTACACTCTAAAGCGCGTTTGTGGTCAGAACAAAAACAAGAAGTGTTAGTACGCTGGTTTGTTTGGGACATAGTGGTGAGTTAGTGGCAGGTAGTGGTGACGCAGGACAGAACCACCAAAGCTGCTGTTGCAGTTTTGCACTGCACCGAGTGTGACGCTCACATAAAAACACACACAGTCCCAGACAGACATACGTACCGCGTTTAACATGCTAATAACACACTAATAACACGTCTGTACACTATGAGAGTAACATCATCCCACAAATACATGACAGACACTGTGTAATCCCATTATTTGTCACGCACTCCTCCATCGCATAGACACATTATTGTGCTTTGTTATGACAATGATGTGACTAAGCTGTTGTGTTCCATTAAATAAAGGTCAGGTGATCATAATGACACCAGCATTGTGTCGCGACACACACCAGTCCTACTGTTTAAAGTTAAACCTCCAAAATGTCAAGAGGTCTGATATAAAAAAGGAAATACAACTGAATAAATAAATTAAACATTCATGAATCTAAATGTTACCTAAAACCAAACTATTTGCTGATGTCATTATTTAAATGCGCTTGTTTATTTTTGTTTGGATGTCAAGTTTCAATAAATTTCCTCAGCTCAGAACGGGGCTACTTATGCTGATGCATATTAATGTCTGCTCCTGAGAGTTGACCTCTCGCTCCAAGGTTCATTTGTAATTTTCTGAATTACAGTCAACACATCTCGTCCTGTCTGCTGTGACAACATGAAGTGAAAGCATGAGGCCACTTTTCAAGAAAGGGACCTTCCTACAAAAAAAAAAAAAAAAAAAAAAAAAAAAACAGAAAAAAACGGTACCTTGAAAATGAGTCACAGTTAGTCACAGATTCATCCATGTAATGCTGAGTAAACCTGCTAGTTTAGGCCCTTTATTTGCGTAACATCTCCACACGCTATAGGAAACAAGTGATTTTACACAGGTTCCAATCCATAGCATCAAATCATCGCCTTACAGTAACATCGCCCACCTCTGTCAAGGTTAGGCCGTGACAAAGCTCTCAAGTCATGTCTGCATCATCACGCCAGCTCCAAAGAAACCTACACCTGTAAACAGATGACACACTGAAGGCCAATTAAACTTCCAGATACAAGCTTTTCAATTGCTCGATTGTACTTTGAAGGGAGCGGCCGATCAGTCACTCTGAATGAGGTTAGGCTTATTATTAGAAGCTGACATTAGCCATCAATCATAAGCTACAATGCTGTAAATAATGCAGGTGAGGCTGGGCTTTAAATGGTAGACAATACAGGAGCATGAATGTGATATTCGGTTTAAGCCATGGGATCATGTACACAATGACCTGCTCATTACGTCTTCCGAAACTAAATGTGGCAATAAAAACAACACAGGTGATGCCAGCTTAGTCTTCCAACAGGTGTTTGGTTAATGGGTGGGATGTTGTTAAGTGCTGGATTATACACTTGGATATGTTAAAATATATTATTACTTCTTTATATTATTATTTTATTTAATATTAATATAAACAAAGGAGGGAAACACAAAAAAGGAGGGAAAGAGTGTGTTCTAGTCACCATTAGACTATAGTGGTTTCAAAATAAATTTCTCAAAGGAAAATATAAAAATTTGGGGGAAAAAGGTTAATCTTACTTAGTGAAGTACTTTAGTAAAGACTGACATTCATCCAGGTTGAGATCCTCTGGAAGTGGAGTCATGTCAAATAAATGTCATAATTACTCCTCTAACAGGTTTGTTCATGTAGACTCAAACTTATCAAGGACTTTGTTGTGGCAGGTTCTGACAGACAACGGCAATAAATGTCAGGAGAAGATCAGAACCAAGTGCTAATAAGTTTACAGAGGCTGACAATCATACCGCTATAAATAGTGAAACAGGGAGTATATTAATCTTCAAGCCAAACAGGTACCAAGATGCACTGTTACTCAGGCTTCAGCGTCTTCTGCCAAAAACTACAGCAGCCACTTGTTTGAGATGATAATTAGACCATTATACAATAAAATAACGTATTAGAAAGTTGTATAACAGGAGTAGGAGTGAGTGACGTTGGGCCGAGTGAACGGGTAGACAGCTCATTAACTGGTTGAGGCAATTCAACGATACGACTACAACACGGCCTTCTGGGAAGGCAGCATATCGCATCATCTACAGTAATACAGGAATACACACTGCGGTTCTGTGAAACTCGCCTAATAGCTCGACGGAGCTATTTCTAGGTGTCGCAGAGCAAGTTTCGTGTGACTCGGACACGGAGTCAGTGAAGCGGCGAACAGGACATGACCATCTGCTGGCCCCACGACACGCCCACAAACATCGATCAGATACTAATACAGTGCAAACACGGTTACTCCAGATCCTGTACGCTGGTAAATGGACTCTCGTGTTGCAACACAGCTGAGGTTTCAACAAAGGGCAAGTTTTAGAAATGTGTAAGAGGGAAAAAAAAAAATCATCTGCTGACACATCCTTTACATCCCCTTCGCAAAGACGAGTATAATAATCTTTACTTTTAAGATATTGGTGAGACATGCAGACGAACAAACAAAAAACCTTTATTGAAATACACTCCCTGGCCACTTTATTAGGTACACCTGAACAGTCTAATTCAATGCAACACAGCAACATTGCTGTGATTCTACTTTTAAAAAGTTATAATCTACGATGCAAGTAATATGGTCAGGATATACCACGTGTGTCACTCTATTAGTTCCCTGCTGTGGCCGAGCCATGTGACTTTTATTTTAATATGCATCATAAATATGAATAGATACTGAAATGTGTCGTATCCTGCGTGGCTATTAGCACACAGTACCTGCCCACTAGTAAGTGCCCTCTTTGCAAACATCCTGCTCTCTATGCTCAGGGTGTGTCCACTTTGCTTTGTCCCACAGGTGTGACTGTTAGTTCTGTGCTGGTTCAACAAGTGGCCCCATCAACACATCACTTCTATGCATCTGCACAACAACGTGTCTGGTGTTTGTCTTCCTGTTGATTGTTTGGCTGATGAGTCTGGATGTGTTGACTCATCTTTGTATATTGGACCTATAAACACCCGCAAAACGGGGTCACCACGTGTCATAACATGCACTGTTGTGACAATAGCGGTCACCCGCATCAGATCAGTTCCACGTCGTGCAAACGTCAGGATGGAGACGGAACTGTGCGCACACGGCGAACACCTGGGAGTCCCTTCACCGGCTCAACAAACACAATGCAGCCCATTCATGCCCGGCGTGAAGCGGCTCTGTTACAACCTGGACCCGCTCACTGGGAGGCGATGCTTTGCCCACCGCTGATTCATCCAGGACCCACCGACGCCACGACACCGCAGCCCAGCCTTCGCATCTGAACACAAACGAACGGAAGCCCCGTACTCACCTCCTAACATCGAAAGGCATGATGATGTGCACTTTAAACAGGGGGATTAGCGGACAAAGCTGGAGCAACGGGCCACCCCACAGCTCTGTGGCGCTACCGGTTGTTCATTGGTACCGGGCTGACGTCAGCTTAGGACGCTTTGCAGAATCTGATTGGCTGGGAGCTACTTCCGGTTCCCCATGATTCTGCTTCCTCCGGGAGCTCCGCATAGTTTGAAAGTTTTAACAAGTTATCTATGACAGTGTTGCTCAAAATTATATCAAATACTATTAAGTACATTGTTCTACATTGCAATCCTGTATAATTTAGTTAACGTTTAAAACTAAAAGCGTGTGATTTTTGTGACAATACAGTGTCTGCAATAAATTAATAACATTTTTATTATAATCTTTATACGACACGTAAATTTTATAGAGTATGCTTGAGATTGATTTTTTTGCATCTAGACACATAAAGAGCCAAATTAACATTTTTTGCAGCGATTCATATTGATCCTAAGAGTAACACAAATGCAGCGGAATGAGTTGTGAAAATACTACTGCTGACTATTATCTATTTAAGATTAAAAGCTGTGTACAATATATTATACAGGTAAAAAAATGTTATTATGTACCACTTTTCTTTTTTTCTTTCCTTTCTTCTCTTTTTGTTATGGTTGTGTGTCCCTACACTTCTATGTACATGAAGCGAGACATCACAACATAGGACAAGCCCTGTGTTTTCCCACTGATGTTTCAGCTGTTGCCTGTAGCGACAATGACAGTAAACAGGCAGGGATGACAGCAACCACCATGAAGACCAGGCCACAGGAAATGCCTCTGTGTCATCTCTTTTCACTTCCCTTTCTGGATGAGAGCTCTAGCTGGTTACGGACAATAATTATGGGAATAAAAAACAGCAGCAAGTCAGGCTCTATTTTCAGACATCAGTTGTCAGCTCTCACATGCATATTGACAGAACAGGAAAAATCTAAATTTTGATTTCTGACTTTTTCTATCATTTCTACTACTTGTGACAACCACAAAGAACTGATGATGCTATGCTTGGCTATTAAAACATTTTGTAATAAGTTTGTAAAATACACAATTGCTTCATCAGACAAGTATTGTGTTATCTGTCTGTGTTCATGTCTTCTTCAGGTTTGTATTTTTTTTTTCCACATCTCCTGCGCGTAAGCCTGTTATCATGACTGGAAGCGAGACGGATTTACAATGAGAACAAAATGTTTGGGTACAGACTGTTTTCAAAGTATGACGACCCTCCTCCGCTGCACGGTCACTCACATTCTTTCTTTATAGCAGGCGCTTCACAGTTGACTCATCTCACACGAGTGTGAGTTTAAACCGGTTGGAGAGTTTTCGCACTCTGTTGTGACTGGTTATGTTTCTGTCTGCCCCCTCTTTACTCTTTCACATATCACATCCATTTTGTTGTCTTTGCGGGTATAGAAAAACAAATGGTCAAAGCAGGTGGATGTGGATTCACCACAAACTAGTACTCACCTGCTCAGGTTACAGTGATCTGAAAATGACATCATTTGGTCATTTGAAACCTGCAAAAGTTCTAAAAGACTGTAGGTCATTATCAGACCTTTATTGGAGGGGCACAGTTGCAACGCTACCTGGTCTTATTGTGCTTAGTGAACTTTGTTTCACAACAAAACAGCTCACCTAGTTTTGCAGTAAAAATCACAGAGACGCCAACACACCCTCTGCTCACCAGAGGCCGGTTGTTTGTCAATAATGATCCTCTCACTTCCTTATTGTGAGAGAGAAGTACTGCCCATTCTGAGTCAGCAAAGCAAACCAACAAATAAAAAGGGTTTCCCAGGGTGATTGCATATTTGCATTTTGAAAACATATTCTAAGTTTGGGAAAAACACCTCATGTGTGTATTTCATTTAGGTCACGAATGAATCAAAAGTGAGCAGCCAGGACATCTCCATCTGCTGCTGTCTTCCTGGTAGACCAGTGTTTTGTTTCTCAGCAGGTGGAAATTTACTGGATGTCAGATTTCTATACAGCAATTAACTTTTATGGTTAGCCTTTGCTTTCGGGGCATTGAACATTATGCCCCTCTGACTAATAAAAACAAACAATAAACCTTTATGGCACCGATGGCAGATATTTACCTATTATTTTGTTATTTTGTCAACTCTCAGTTGAAGAGGCAAAAATTAAAAGGAGGCATGAAGAATCTAGGATCAAATTCCTTATTTACCGCATTTAGCATTAATTGTGATTAAAAACACATTTAGGTAACAAATATATAAATCACCTAATCAACAAAATTTCTAAAACTATTCAAAAAGTGTATATATAATACATTTTAGATGTGCGACTAAGCTCACGTCTGGCATATGTCCAATCCAGAACTATGTGGGGAAGCTGATACTTTCAAACGTTTTACCAGAAAATTCTGGAAAACATGGACGCGTTAACACACTAGTCTATGTAGATTTTATTCGTTAACCGTCAAGAGTCAGAGTCAAAGTCAAGGAAGAACGAAACAAAGAAAGAACAATAACAAAAACAAAAGTGGTCCTCCCCCCACCGTGAAAACTGACACCGCGTGTTCACGTACGTGCAGTACGCCTGTGGAGAAATGTTCTCTTCTCGTGCACGAGCCCCGCTTGTACCCGGGTGCACTCGGGGCGGGTGCGATGACGTGCGCAAGTTTGGCACGAGGCCGCGAGAGGCAGCGAGCTGACGTCAAAGGCTTCCTCTTCCTCGCGTCTCAGCGGTATATAAGCGCTGCAGACCGCGGCCAAACACAGAAGCCATTCACTGTAGAGTGGACAAACGGAACTTTTGAAGAACCACGGCCACCAAGTAGACTGAAGACAGGACAAGGACCAACTTTTAAACTTTTTTTTTCTTGTTTACGTTCGTTTTTTTCATGGGAAGACGCTAGCCGGAACAAAAAGCTCTCCGCTTCATAGAGTAGTTCGGACAAGGCTTCTTCGTACCCGGTCAGACGTCCTCCGTACAAGCTTTATGTATTTGGATCTAACATTTCTATCCCGCCGTCCTACTATGGTCATAATGGAGGTCCCCACCATCGACTGTGCGGCCCTCCGTGGTCTGCTGGAGGGCGACGTCCCGGCCTGTCTGCTGCTCGACTGTCGCTCCTTCCTGTCCTTCAACTCGTCCCACATATCGGGCTCCACCAACGTGCGCTTCAGCACCATCGTGCGCAGGAGAGCCAGGGGGGGTCTGGGGCTCGAGCACATCGTCCCCAACGAGGACACCAGGCACCGGCTCCAGTCCGGGGAGTACCAGAGCGTGGTGCTGCTGGACGACCGCAGTTCGGACTTAAGCCAGGCGAAGAAGGACGGGACGCTGACGCTAGCTGTTGCCGCCCTGTGCCGCGACCCCTGCGGCGCCACTGTCTTCATCCTTAAAGGTAAGGCCGGAGCTGGCACCGGTGCGGACCGAAGCCACGCGCGATCGTTTCACTGTATCCTGACAACGGCGCAACAACCGCGGATTACAGCTGTCACCGCACCAGCTGCTGCTCCGAAATAGCGCCGTTGTCACCTTTTTTTTTATAGAAGCGCGCCTGTGATCTGACCTTGCTGCCTTATTTCTCCCCTCCAGGAGGATTTGACACGTTTTCCATCGAGTATCCAGACATGTGCACCAAGCCTTCCCCACCTCAGGGACTCCATCTGCCTCTGAGCTCCAGCCATCCTGAGAGCGCAGACCCAAACTGCAGCCCATGCAACACCCCTTTATATGACCAGGTAAATGTCTTTACTTTAAAACCAAAACAAGATCAGTGCCAGACATATTTGGCGGTGTCTAAATGTTTTATTTTCTGTCTCCAGGGCGGCCCAGTAGAAATCCTGCCTTTCCTCTATCTTGGGAGTGCCTATCATGCGTCCAGAAAAGACATGCTGGACATGCTGGGGATCACGGCGCTGATCAACGTCTCCGCCAACTGCCCCAACCACTTCGAAGGCTCCTTCCTCTACAAGAGCATCCCCGTTGAGGACAACCACAAAGCTGACATCAGCTCCTGGTTCAACGAGGCAATAGAGTTTATTGGTGAGTGCAGCCAACGTGTTTTTTTTTTTTTGTTTTTTTTTATACCTTACCTGAGTGAGCGGCCGTCACAGCTGTCACTCACTGAGCACAACACAAACAACCCACCCCCCTCTTCCTTTGCCACACTCTGGTTCCTGGATTTAAATTTAAAAACAAAGTTCCCTCCAAAACTGACCAGCTGTCTCAGCACAGGCTCCCCACTCCACCACAATAGTGATTACATCATTGCCACCTCAGTGGGGGGGCGAAGGATGCCCCCTCCGAGGCAGCAGCCCCAAACTAGTTTTGTAGTGGATCGGCTGGCTGGTTTTCAATGGCTCCCTCTATGCTACTCTTTGTTCTGAATGAACAAAGGGCAATTTCTCCTAACTCACTGTCGGCCTTCCTCTCGCATCCACTACCCCCAGCGGGCATATGTCCCCTTCTTTTGTCCATGGAGGCTCCCTCCTTTGGGACTAACCCCCACAAGCTAACACCCTGCACCTCCTATTAAATGGGTTCCTGTGTCTTAATGAGCGCAGTTGAATTTAAATAGCAACTGAAAGTGTTGCAAAGACTTTTGTGGTTGTGCTTTCCTGTTGCAGGCAGCGTTTTAACCCTCCCCCCACTGCATTTTATCATGTCATGTATCTTTACTGTTCATTTACCTTTCTTTGCTTCTCTTCTGTTTTCCCCCAGACTCTGTGAGAAACAAAGGCGGCCGCGTGTTTGTCCACTGTCAAGCCGGCATCTCCCGCTCGGCCACCATTTGTCTCGCCTACCTCATGCGGACCAACCGCGTGAAGCTGGACGAGGCCTTTGAGTTTGTCAAGCAGCGCCGCAGCATCATCTCCCCCAACTTCAGCTTCATGGGTCAGCTCCTGCAGTTCGAGTCCCAGGTCCTGGCCTCGTCGACCTGCTCCTCGGAGGCAGGAAGTCCGGCTCTCGGCGGCAACAACAGCACTGTTTTCAACTTCCCCGTCTCCATCCCTGTGCACACCTCAGCCGGCCAGCGGTCATTCCTTCACAGTCCCATCACGACGTCTCCCAGCTGCTGAGGACGGTGCTGCTCAGACTCGGACTGATACTCAAACAGTGACTCTTGCAGTGATAATTGCACAAAACATTGTCCTAGTTGTGGTTCAAGTAAAAGTGATGCAGGTGTCACTAGAAAGGATGGGACTCTGTAGGTTGGTCTTATCATTTCGAGGGGAGATGCAATGCCAGGTAGTATTGATGTTCCTAAATGTGAAAGTTGCCCAGCTATTGTCATGGATGACGCGGTAAAGGGCTGAATCAGGATGTGTCTGAGTATTCTTGGTTTATTTTCATGAAGACAAACCGCTTTTGATAATCACAATCAAACATGGCACAGGAGTTACTGCTACATTTGATGAACAAAGAATGTGTCCTCCCTTCTCTGTATCTCGTGACGAGTTGAATCAGGTTTTGGATTCGCATACCTGCATTTCAGGACAATATGATGCTTACACACTGGGGAAACCAACCGTTAAATACCTCACGTTTCTGTACTGTACTGCAGTGCTGAGCCCCAGAAACCTCTAAAAAGGGGCGTCCAAGTCTTCAGTGTCTTTATTCAAATATTTATTGAACTAAAGTAATATATTTCTTTACATGTTTTTTTTTTAATCTGTCTGTTTTTAATGTTTTTATACCGTTGAATAAATATCATTGGACTTTTTTTACTCAATCACAAGTTTTCTCATTTCATTTATTGCCAAACATTTAAATGAACCTTACTAAGGATAGGTTGTTTAAAACTATTTAAGAACAAAACTTGATATTTGTAGACATCTGCCAATAATCGACAGTCAAAATAGTTTCTGATTATTCTGAGGGTGGACTGGTCGTCTCAGCTTAAGGGAAGTCTATTCTGATGCTTTTTAAAAACTAAAAAGGGCCCAAGATTGAACATGTGACCCACTGGCATATGAGACAATTTTACACATTCTTCCTGGATCTTTCCATGTGATGGAATCTAATTAGAAGTCCACACCAGGATTTCTCCGACGAGGAGCACGGTGCCATAGTCTCGGCCATTGTTCAGGCCACGCTCCTACTCTGTGAACCCATGTGAGGCCGGGGCAACGGCGGGAGGCCTGAAGAATCAGCTAAGTAGCCCTCCCTCTGCGGCCACAATAGCAGCAGCTGCAAAGCGTTTGGGAAAAGTGCGACAACTAAAGAGCTTTCAGGGCTCAGTCAAGCGCCCGCCTCGAGTCCCCTTCCTCACACACCAATGGGGAGGCGGGCACACAGACGGCCATGAAAAGGACGGGAATATGTTTGCCTTGCAAATTAGGCAAAACATTGGCGTCGACCTTTTGTAGGGTGTGAGAAAAACGAGAGGATGCTTCCTCTGGAGGTGACGATGATGATGATGATGATGATGCTTCAAGAAGTGTTCACATCCTGTGAAAATTTACATTCATTCTAGGCGATGATGGACCCTATTTTCATAAAATGAGCCGCTTATCTGAGAGCAAAGCAAACCTTTGGTTGTAAAAAAAAATCTTTGCATGTGACGATCCTCTGTTATGAAAGGGCCATTCATTTCCTCAGCAGCTTCCTCAGACAAGCTGTGGTTAGTGACATATGCGCCTCTACCCCCACCCACCCAGCCCAGCTGTCTTTGTGCCCTTAGATTTCCTGTTGTCAGGATAGAGACTAAAAGTAGTGTGTGTGTGTGTGTGCGTGCGTGTGTGTGTGTGTGTGTGTCTTTAATGATGCTGAAAGCGTTTTTGGAGGTTAAAACCCTCAGTCAACTGTTGATGTGTGTGGGAGAGTCAAGGTGTTTCTGCTCCAGTCCAAACAAAAGCCTTCAAACTTTCCTTCCCACCCGCTTTAGTCGAACCCTCAAACTCTCTCAGTCGCAACGAGCCATTTGCCACTTTCACCGCGTTGTCAATTGGATCCTCCGTTTAGCAGCTGAACTCAGAACCATCTTCAAAGTCATTTTAATTAGCACTTCCCTGAAGAAACACTGATTATCTAACGTGAGAACTGCTGCCGTGAAAGGAAGCGCCACAGCCCAGAACCTCCCTCCGATAACGTTTACTTTGGATCCAGTCTGTGGGAGGTGGTGGCGTTCTGTCACTTTCATCTTCTCTCACACAGTCGTTGGACACGTAAACATTTCTAGAATCAGAAGAGGGGTCTTTGTTCTGTGCTCATTCACATGTAATGTTAATGTTGCTGATCTAATGTGACTATATCACAATAAAATAACAGGACATCATGAAACAGTGTGTGAAGGTTCATCTGTGTCTTTGCAGGCCTGCAAATACAGCGTCAGCAGGGGTGGAGCCATAAAAATAACCCGCACACACAAACTTTTGTCTTTGCTGATGTATGTGTGACCATGCGGCTGTTGGTCAAAGCAGACAAGTGTTTTTTTTAAACCTCATGGTTTAGAAATTCATCACATCAGCATCTCTTAAAGGCGTTAACAACAAGCGCTTTCAGAGCATTGCAACATAACAGTAGACCACAACGGTGCCCACGCGCTTTAAGTTGACTTCCTGTGCAAAAGCAGCAGAAGGTGTGCAGGTGACTGGCAGCCAGAATGCTTATTTTACTCTCCTTATACTTCATCCTACCCTGAATCTGGATTAAGCCCCTCACATGCACACGTCCAGCCTGAGAAGATTGAGTCCAGGCACTGATGTCATGGCACAACGCTCACCTGCGCTAAATCGCTAAGTGGATTAAAACAGTGACGGCTGTGGCTGATGCTCCGGTTTGAACCTTTGCATTAGCACAGGGTGCAGATACACACACACACACACACACACACACACACACACACACACACACACACACACACACACACACACACACACACACACACACACACACACACACACACGCTGTGCAGGCATTATGGTAAAGCAGAGGCAAGGTGAAGCTTTACTGTAAATGATGCCACTGTGTCAAAGAGAGACCTCAGTGCATAAACCAACCTGTTTACAGAAATACTAGTGTGAAAACTCCAACCCCACATCTCCAGCAGGCCTCCTCTACTCAGTGCATTCCAGAGCTAAGCCCCACTAGAATCCCTGAAACAGAAGCCAGACGCGCTGCTGTTGCGTGACAGGAGCCGAGATAAGGTCAGATCTGTGGAGCGATAGGCGAAGCTGGAGGAATGTCAGGACGTTACGTATGGGGCCGCGCTGAAGAGGCTTTTTCCTTGCCAGCAGGGCTCCCCTTCCTTTAACAGCCCCGTCTGGAATGTCAGACAATGGTGGAGGAGAGACTCCAGACCGGATCGTTCACGGCATCTTGGGATGTTGTATAATGCTGCTGGTGCTGGGCCTCGTTGTTCCCTGATTCACCTATTTAGACAGGAGCGATCATCACTCTCATGGAGGTTAATAACCGACCCTCGGGCAGAAGGGGGGGGGGGGGGGGGGGGTGCACCAGTAGGTTACTGGTCTGAGGTACGGCACCCCTGGACCGAGCTCCCACTTTCCCACTCACCCGGCGAACAAGGTTGTTTTCACAAGAAGCAGTGAAATCCTGTGCGGAGTATTCGAGGAATGTCTCTGCGCCGCCTCTAAGCTGGTGGATGGTATTACACCCCAACGACATCCATCCAAAACACACATCGGCAGACATTGGGAATGATTTGCTCGGTTTGTTGCAGGGAGGACACTGAAGGCACCCGGCGAGGCGCTTTTCTCAGGAAGCGCGGCTGCTGATAAGCCCGTGTCGTGCAGGCTGATCTTTGTCTTGAAGGCGTGACGGCCCAGTTAGAGCAGAGGCCGTCCTACTTATGCAGCCACCGTGTGTGTGACGCGTGTGCATTGACACGATGACAGATTTCCTGTTAGTCCACACATCTGTATCTCCCTCCACATCTGTACTTCTTGTGCCTTGATGTGTTGTAAATGACTGTTTAGGAGATCTAAATCTAGATTCTGTGGTAAGTCCGTATTTCAGGCTGTGGAGTCACTTACAAAGTAGTTACTGGCTCGATTCATAAAAGGCTCTGATGTGTACGTGAATGCAGATGGAGCTAATGTGGGTGGGAGCAGTGAATGGATCAGCTTTGTCTCACACTGAGCGTGGTCTCCTTCTAAGGGTAGCGTGTGAGCGCCATCTCATGGAAGATGATGGACATTCATAGACTCGACTAAAACCGTTTGTTCAGCAGTTACATTCACTCAGGCACCAACCCAACAATCAATCAATACAGATGATCAGTTAATGATATAATACAGACTAATTGCTGGGTAAAACTAAATTAAGTACATTATAATACATTTCATATTAATAAAATCTTACTTCTAAATTGTAATGTGACCAAAGGACCAATCACCTCAGTTACTTATTTACTTTACTCCTATGTTAATGTTGTTTTTTCATGTCATCTATTCAAATTCAAACTAAAGTTGCTCAATTACCATGAGTGTAGTGACTAAAACATGCTGAGCTGAATAAGGAGAATAAGGTTGAACTGTGGTCGGCTTCAGTGAAACAGATTCAAACAGTTGATTTTAACCAGTGCTGTTAATGAGTAACACTGTTCAGTGGCATATGAGAAATAAAGTTAACCATCAACTTTTTAACTAAATTTAGAAAATACTGGTGAACTGTACATCCGTTCTCAAACTTGAGCCATGTCCACATTTACAGACATTTACTGTTTGGAGGTTTTCAGCTGCTGTGGATTCACTGTAAGTGTCCTCAGACAGGAGCTCAGCCGAGACAGATTTGATCTGCTAGCAGCACCAGGGGATCACTTAATGTCCCAGTTGATCATTTGTATGGATATAATCATTTTTAATTATCAGACAGTCGCACCTGACATAACATTCGGCTCAATGCTGAAGACGTTCACATACATGATACTCGCTCTTTTAATCTGCTCCATTTTCTTTTTTGAATTTAGCTTTTTCTGTGTCAGAGATGAATGAACGAGCAAATACACGTGGGATTGCTTTTCATTGCCAAACGTGTGTGCTGCCAGATTGCATTCTCATCTCAAGGACTGGAATATTACAGCGCACGCCCACTTCCCCTCTTTTTTTAGAAATTATCCTGCGGGCTGCAGCTGAAGTCAACAGCCCTTCCTCTCCGTGCCAAGTGCAGATTTAACGGTCTGCAGTGACACAAGCACACACACACACACACACACACACACACACACACACACACACACACACACACACACACACACACACTGCTCTCCATGTGCCAGAAGTCCTTCCCCTCTCAGGTTGGGCTTCATTGGGCAGAATGAAGAGATAACAATAGACACGTGCTCATGTTTACGCTCCTTCAAATTTCAGGCGGGCTTTGGTTCGGTGTCTAACATTACACATGACCAGGGAACCAGTATTCACACCACTACAAGAAGAGACCAGACCGCCTGGATAATCTGTCATACTGAGTAGACATTTTTTGCATGGCAGAGAACATGGGGAGCTGCCAGTCTTCAACGCAGCCTGATGCTTTTGGTTTGAAGTTGCCTCTTTCCAAAAAAGAAAACAAAAAGATGCTCAACTGCAGAGAAGAGGGTAAGACACACTCTATTCATTTCCTCCACCTGCTTCAGTTCACCTCCTCCTCATCTGAAAACAAATCAGTGGCACATGTACAGTAGAATTTGATGAATACTTACTTGGATGCTTGAAATATTACTATAAAACCAGACTTATGTTGTGATGTCATTTGTGATATATTAAACCTGTAGTATTTATTTCAATGGACAATATACGATACTGTTTAATTAGTAATAATACAAACACAATAATAAGATAATAAAATGCTTGAAACACGCTTCTATTCAGCGTCGCCGCATCTCCTGTCAATTAAACCTTGTTATTTGCTGTTTCAAGTGGACAGGAAATGCCTGTCGCTCATTTGCTGCTGTGTGGCTCAGAGCGGTTCACAGAGGCCTCTAGTGGTGTCACGGCTTTCCCACACTCCCACCGCGTGATGGGAAAAGGCCCAACTGGTGAGAGAATAGACAAAGGAAGTGACTGGACAGGAAGCGATGTCATCCAGGAGAAGTGAAAATAAACTGTTCATTATTTTTACTATTTATACTTTTGGGCAGGATCAGATTATTTGTTACTTCCTTTTTGCTCAGCGTAGGAAAACCCTGCTTCCAAGATAAACGTACTAAAAGATAGTAATACTGTAACACTGGGAGGGTTTGGTGGCTTGAGAAAAAAGAATTCAAATTGACAAATTCAAAACAACTGCTGTTGTGTCATTAGAAGTCTAACAGCATAGAAAGTTACTTTACTGTTATCTCTTGTGCCCAGTGTCAATACAGTATGATGACTGACATGTGGGACATCGGTTTTGTACATACCAATGTGCACCGCTAGGTGGCGCCACTATGTTACAGAACTAAAGGAGCAGTACAAAACCTGACGACTTCATTAATACGGCAGTTGCGGCCAAACGAAAACCTTCAGGTCCTCATATTAGTATTATAGTATTAGAATAAGCATTGTTTTTTATGGCTCAGACGTTGAGTCGCAGTTGAGCAGCAGCTCAGTGAAAGTGTGTTTGACCCAAGCAACAGGTGTGGTGTGTCACGTGCGCTGTGGCCTGGGCTTGTGTTTCAGCCACGGCGGGTTCTTTGTGAAGACGGACGGTGTCACGTAGTTTATGTTCGGGCTCCGTATTAGCGTTGTTTAGCATTTACCCGCTAAACCCGCGTCGTCAGCGTCAGACACAGCGAGTGGACGCGAGAAGAAAAGAGCAGCTGCGGGATTTAAAAAAAAACAAAACAAAAAACGCACAGTGTCGCATTTCAGCTCAGACTCGACACGTTACACCGGGATCCATCATCGCGTCTGTTTTCACAACTCGCGTTGCTCACAACCGTCTCCCGTTGCTTTGTTGGACAAAGTATCCGCAGTTGCACGTCTATGAACAGTGAAATCAGGACGCGTCCGGTGCGTGTTTGCGGCCGGGGTGCGTTCTCTCCCCATGTGATGAAGCTCTTGGGTGGCACGAGGCGAGGCAGTTAAAGTTTTAGCACCATCTTAAATATTCAATGAACGAGTGTTTTTACGAGCTTGTGAAAAAGACAAAGGAGACCGGAAATAAGAGGGCTCAACCAGTATTCATCTGTAAATTATCAGACAGAGCAGTGCTCATACATGTTTAAGCTGTTCAAAATTTAAATAGATGCATTAAAAAACAGCTTCAATAACATTGTTTGTTTAGTCTTAATACAAACGCTTTATTATTAATTCAACATGTCTGACTACTTAGAAAAATCACTTTCCCTCTTCACTCAACTGCTCGAATCTGGCCTCAGACCCCAGAACTTTCCCATCGTCGTCCCAGCTTCCTCCTCTGATGTCCCATGTCCCACCACAATAAACAGCTTCCACTCTGCTTCTTGTCTTGGTGTAGACACGTCTAAGCAGGGGAGAGAGTTTGGGGCGTTTCCAGTAAAACCGTTATCCGGATGTTTCCAATGAAATCTGTGCCAACATGCGTGGGAAGTGCCTGAAAATGCAGCTTTAGAGGCAGAAGTCACACAGTAGCCGGAGTGACTAGAAGTCTGCGTGTTAGAACCGGTCACTGTCCTGGAGCTGAGCCTTAATAAATATGAGTGAAACCCAAGAGGCCGCGCTGGCAGTGCTGGGAGACAAGAAGCATGTTGTTCCACGGCGCTGTTAACGGGGCATTAGATCGACTTTAGGCAAAGGAAGTTCTTGTATTTACAAGTTCCTGAAATAGCCCCGTCACCAAGCACTCTCAGTGTATCAGTGTCCTGTACGAGGCGGGGGCCCCCGCGGAACTTTCCCACACGTGTCACAGGCCAATGTCATGACGAGGGAGTGGGGGCTCGGGGAGTGGGGCGGGGGGGGGGTGGGGGGGGGGGGGGGGGGGGGGGGGGGGGGGGGTGGTCAGGGGGACAGAAAGGAGTCATGGGTGACAACAAAAGGCCTGGATGGCGGTTGACTTGATGACGTGGGCTGCAGATGGGCCTAGAGTCTGACCTCCATGTTCCCGCTCTTCGAATCAAACGCGGGACGCCCTTTTTGTCGTCCGTCCCGTCGATTCGTAGGAGGGGGCGCGCAGACGTCCCAGCTGTAATCCCTACCTGCCGTTCGCCCGTCGCAACACACGACGACCCCGCGGGCATGAGATCGGCTTGCAGGGTTCCCACCGGCTCACGTCCCTCCATGAGAGGTGCCTTTGATGTCTGGTATGCGGCGCGTCTAAGGAGCGCGCCCTCGGATAGCGGATAGTCCAGGGCACATTCCACGTTGGCCACGATGGCAACGCCGCTCATGTGGCTTCAGATCAGAGAGCCGCGGATGCATCGTGAACTTAGGGATCACAAGTCACCGGAGGGCTGGTTTTTCCTCCATTATTTGTCTCATTCAGAGGCTGGAGACATTTGATCGCATCTGACGCGTCACCCTATACGTGATGAGAGTTCACGGCGGTTCATCTCTCATCCGGAAGCAATATCTCCAGCGGATGCGCTCACTGAAGGGCGTCCATGCAGAACGGCGTGCTAGCTAGCAGAGTCGCCGCGCACCTCGGCTCCAAGCCGCTCCATGGGAACCGGGGGAAGGATGGCAGCTGTTTCCCTGGAGACACGGACTAACAGGACCCGCTCCCTAATTACCGACGCCCACCCGAGTCAGCGGCGCGGCAGGGAGCGCGCTCCGCTCAAGACCCTCCGCGGCGCCGAGAAAGGGGAATATCTCTCTGGCTTCACGCCGGGGCTTTTGTTCTGAGAGAAAGGCGAAGCATGCGTAGAGGCAAAAGGGCAACGGGGGAGGACGCGGGAGCTGGGAGGGAGGCAGCGTGGGCACGGTGGAGGCAGTGCTGGCACGACGACGGCAGAGCCAAGCTGACAGGTAACGACGCCGGAATGGTTCTGAAGACAGCCAGGTTGTGCCTTTAGCGTCACGGGCCTCACGCTAGCGGCTAGCACGGCGACAGTGGACATTGTTGTCGTCATGCCACATGCGATAAGTCACCGCGCTGGCATTCGTTAAGGCCTTCAGGCCCCAGAATCGCCCTTGACACCAAAGAGAAGATGTTACTGCCGGACCTGCCGGGGCTCTGCTGTCCTTCGTGACAGCTGACGTGAGTGATTCATACTCGCGGAGCCCCGGAAGGAGAGGCTTGACGCGTGTCCCACACAATGTCAATTATAGGTCCAATTATACGCGGCACAGTCCACAGAACCAAAGCGGCAACAATTAGCTTTGGAGGCGCACGCTTGCGCAACATCGTGGAAAAACACTCATTGCTTATGGTGGTAGTGTGATTTTTTCGGCTATCTTTGGTAACATTTGGAGCTGAACAAGCTTCATGGGGCCTCCGACCTGCAGACAGGAGCTGGAGAGGGAGAATGTAGACAGACATTACTGCTCTACTGTACAGCAGGAATGGAGAGGAGTGTGGAGGAAATCTGCCATCATGCATCGCGGTACCTGTCCCTATACGCCCCCCCCCCATGGGACGGGGACACGCTAGCGTGACAGCTGCTGGCTTCGGCTCCTGAGCTTCTCTCACTTTGTGGAGTCTTTTTAAGCAGAGGGAGAAAAACAACATTATTCTAGGATTAGATGCGTCCGTGGTTGGGCCAGGTGATAGTAGCGATTGTTTCGCTTCCCCTCTTATAACCTCCGGCCTCCGGCGAGCTGAGTCGTTGAGCCCTCCGCGGTTAATGTCCACATCACAATGGGTTCCAGCTGTGTGAACATTTTGTTCCCCGGCAACGAACAGAAACAAAAAAAAAAACACCCCGATCTGTTAATATTGGATTCAGGAAACAAACCAAAAACTTTACATACTGTTTATAGGTCTATATTTTTTTCTGACGTTGCTCGTGATAGTTAGTGTGTGATGTGATATCACGCTTTTATAGGGAAGGCTTCACAATAAAAGCTTTGCGTTGAGTGGTTATGGCTTCTTAATTGCTTTTGTGTGCATATTCAAGGGAACCGGCGCGCTGTAATGTGATTCACAGTACAGTAAGAGAACCCAGCTCTGCTTGTGAGGAACATTAACTTTAATAAACTGCTGCCTTCGCTGATGATGATGATCAACACATGGAAGGTGTTGAACAAAAAGAAACCGATTAAACCAGCTAGACAGCTTCAGCTGAGCGCCGACCTGGACGGCTCAGCCGCTCCCCTCAAACCGTCCGCTTTCCTCTAATGAGATCCTGGATCCGTTTCCCTCCGAATATTTGAGAGCAGAAGCCGTTTAGAGGTTTTAGAATTTTGGGAGCCCGGAGGCGAATTCTGAAAAAGCCTTAAATTGCTTGGGAAGCGATTTCCTTTTGAACGGTGTCATAAATGCTAATGATGTTAACAGGCTTAATTGGGAATCTTCTTAGCTGTAGGTTTGGTTTTTAATACAGGCCACAAGAATTCGGCGCTCTTCCCCCGGCACGCACGACGGATTTAATGCAAATACGGCACAAGTCTCTTTTTTACAAGTGCGGTGCGGCAGTAAAATGCTGCGGGTCAACAGCATCCACGCTGCCTTCATAATATTATCCCACAGACAAACCCACAGTGACATCAAACCTCTTTCATATTTACATAAACATGTCTTGATTTAGCAGATTGAATTACGTTGAAGGCATATCCCCTTTAACGGTCGCCCTTCATGTTTATTTCTGGAACGGTGCCCAAGAGGCCACGTGGACTCATCCTGCTGCTGCTCCCTCTTTGCTTCGAGTCCGGGCAAACCTTCAAACTTTGCGACATCGTCCCCCCGACAAACCCGCCGTGGGTTTTTCCACGACGTTGCACGTGCTACTGCTGAGTCACCGTTTAAAAAGGGGGGGGGGCACGGGAGAAAGAAGCAGCGAAGACTGAAATCTTGTTTGTTTCTGAGCTCTCGTGACACCTCGTAAATCGAAAGGGAAGAAGGGAGGCGGGGGGGGGGGGTTGGGGGGGGGGGGGGGGGGGGGGGGTGCTTTGAGTCCTGCCACCCCCCAAACCTGCGCTCGTGTGCTGAGGCACTGTGCAACAGGCGCGGAGAGGCTCGGACGTGTTGTTCTGGGACAGGACTACTTCCTGCGTCTCCTTCGGCGGCGCATCCGCTCCTCGTCCCAGAGAACGCCGAGACAATGGAACAGATGGAGGAAGAGCACCGTCCGTGCATCTGGTGTAATGCGCTGAAGGGCCATTTTTAGCGCGCCTCCCGCTGACACAGAGGCCTAGAACAACACGCTGGCGGAGGCGCGTCGCCGTTTCATCTCCCACTGCTGCACGCCAGAACTTTAACGCTTCATAGAAAAGATGATGCTCCGTTGATCGGTTTCCTTACAAAAGCCTCAGCTGCACCAGCGCCTGCTTCCATTGGGTTCTGTCAAGAGGAGAGGTCATTTAATGTGAGGAGCTGGTGCGTTATATAATGCGGTGATTTAGTCTGCTGCAGTGGAAAATGAATCAGGAAGTTCCTCCCATCACAGCCAATGTCTGTGTCCATTACAGTCACGCTTATGAACATCACCATGGACGTGTGGAGGAAACAGACCCTCTCCACCTGGGATGGCTTTGCCATGTGTTGTCCACCTCTCTCATTTGTTAGCAAATATCTTGTGAACATAATAAATGTTGCATTCGTGTCTAAATATAGAGGCAGACAGACTAACAGCTTGGACTGGCAGCATAATGAACCCTTGCAAAACCGCCGAAGCGGTGACGAACGAGCTAATTCTCCATGTACGTATCAACATCAGCGTTTCCCAGCGAGCGCGACTGAAACCATCTCAGTCATCGAGGCCCCGCGTCCATAATTGGTGTTTCTGATTTGCCGAAATCTTAAGTTGCAGGAGTGAAACCAGGCGTGTATGCATTTGTCAGGAGAAGATTGCCACAGTGTTCGCTCTCATGATCCGAGGACTCCAGAAATGAAAACAGTGTGTGAGGACACCGGGCACATGGCGAGAAACGCCCCCTGAAACGGCTCCAGTTAAAGGCCAATGCAGAGCTGCTGCGATTCCAGCCTCGGCCCTGTTTGTCGGGGGCTGTTTTGCTGATGCGACTTTGGCGTCGTTGCAAAGCAGGTGTCTGCCTCCAACGGCCTCCGATGAAGAGAGGGGCGCAGCTATTGGAAACACGTGTTTTTGTGACCAGGAAAGCGCCGTTGTATGAATGTGTCTCATTGTGCGGGGCCATGTGTGTTTGATGGAGACGGCTGCGTTCACATCGAAGGTGGGTATGACTCACTTCACCCATTAGATCAGTGGCTGGGGTTTGGACGCCAGCCCTCCCCTGATACTGAGGCCACCGCAGCCCATCTGCTCAGCATTTCTCCGCTGCCTCGCAGCCGCTGGAGAGCATTAAAGCGCCGCCATCGGACGCCGCGCCGTCCAAGGAACCGCTCTCACGTGCTCCTCCTCCGCGCGGCGGATCCCCCCCCCCCCGCGCGGGGCCCGGGCGGCCGCCGGGGGGACCCCCGTGGGAGCGCCGCGTCGCAGATGCTCGACGCCCAGAGCGGAGGGAGCCGTGCTCTTCGCGTTTGCATCCAATTAAAGCAGAAGCGCAGATGCGGCTTCTTGACGCATCCCGCTCTATTTCTGTAGGTGTGAACCGCGGCTCCGGTCCCATCGTTTCAGCGTCTCGCTGGATGGTGGAGCAGCGGGAGTCCAGGTTGAAGGCAGGTTTTCCTTCCTGTCACCGAGTCGACGGTCGGACCAGAAACGTGGGCTCTGATGCATCCACTCCGGGGGCGTTTCGCTTCTGTCACTCTGTCCGAACCTTTACTGACGCATCCGCGGTGACAGTGACCGGACCGGGGGCTGATGGGTTGTTTGTCTGAATGAACTGAGTATCAGAGATACAGCAAATCAACGGCGTGTGTTCTGAATGCGGATGTTTCGTGTCCTCGTTAAATAGATGAAGTCTGGCTCCAGAGCTGAGAGTTTAGAGGTCAACTTCACATCGAGCCAGTTTGTTTGTTGCGACGTGCCGCCTGTGTTGACTCTTGGCTGGAGGTTGTGGCTTCCATGGACCAAAGTGAAGCCACAACGCTTTGCTGTACACTGTGCTTCTTGAACGAGTGATTACGAGGCAATTAGTGAGTAGACATGTTCGCTGGCCTTGTTCCATCCATTTTACCTCCAGCTTCATGTTTACCCGATGCTGAAAACGATCCTGAAAGTACAGTTATTTGCCCTTGGAAGAAAATCAGCGCAGCGATCATTAAGCCTTCATTAACACCCCACGGCGCATTGAGGCGATGAAGCGAGCATCGGGGTGGGGGGGGGGGGGGGGGGGGGGGGGGGGGGGTGTCACTTGCTACTGCAGCTCTGCTGTTTACAGGGGGAGGCTTGATTGCGAGCCTCGTATTCACTTCCTGTGTTAATCCCCCCACTGATACAGCGGCTCGATCGTTCTGAGGCAACTGTGAGGGCGTGAGGGGAATTTTCACTTCTGCCTCGCTTCTCCCCAAACACCATTCACTCCCGGCTCATATGAGGAGCCAATATTTCCTGCTAAAACAAACACTTTTGTGTCTGGGTCATATTTAGCATCCGGCCATAACTAATTGATTTGCGCTCACGCTGAAGGAGATCGTTGTGGAAGCAGGGAACTCCTCTGTGGTGGAGGACTAGGATCAGTTTCTAATTAGTCCCAACATGAACATCCCGCTGACTAGTTTCCATCCTCTGCTGAACCAGGAGCCTCCGTTAGCCAAATGTCTGACACGCACAGCTGCAGAATGGGAGATGTGCCGTCCGGTCACTCCCTTTCGCTCACGGTCTCGGACCCGCGAGCCCCGAAGGCCGCGGCCCCTCGGAGAGCGGGCCGCTCCACAAGACAGGAAGCAGCTTGAGAGAAGCCAGCAGTCGAGGCTGTGGGAAGGCAGAGGACAGGGTGGGAGAGAAGGGGATTTCCTCATATGGTGTTTGGGCTTTTATCAAAAGGGTGCAGCCCTTATCTGCTTATCCGAAGTATAAATACGTGATTAATCTGGGGCCGATCGCCTCATTATGGTGTGATTGAGATTTTAAAAACCTGATAACGTGGAAGGAAGAATGATCGCTTTATAGTAATGATTTTTTTTTTTACTGAATTTAGACTTTGGATGATGCTCAAGAGCACCAGAATGAGCTAAACGAGCACAAGCAATGGTCTTGTCTTGTCAAAGTTGCACGAGGCGGTGAACAGCCCCTCTCTATGCAAATAGGCTGGCATCGTCCAGGCTGCGTCCTCCTCAGGCGACGCGTTCGTCCTATCGACCACACGCTCGGCTTGGCCGAACTCCCGTATTAATCATTCAGAGGCTGTGCCGTCATTCCGACGGGGATCTCTGCTCACTGTGTCTTTAAAGAGGGGAGCCTATACTCCGAGGAAAGGAGGGGGCTGCTGTGCGCCAGTTGGAGGTGTCTGCCTGTCGCAGCGGCTTGGACTTGACATTAAGAAGAGCGCGTCCATGCTCCGGCGCGGAGATCTGGCGCAATTTGGAGACGCGGACAGTCGGTCCGAGCGGCTTCCGGGCGGATACTCATCACCGCGAGGATTCATGGACGGACACAGAAAGGCTGCGTTTGAAATTAACTTATCGGCCGGTGCACGGAATCTAAGGATATAATGGGGAACACGACGCCTAAACCTTTGATAGGTGAGACGTGTAATTCGTTTATCGCGCACACGCTCGCGCCGATGCGCCCATCCGGGCCGGTCGCGTGCTCCCGGCGCGCAGGGACGCGCTCCCCGGGGTGTGATTCCCAGGGAGCGGGTCCGGGCGAGCGGGCGCTCCGGGAAATTCACTTTGTACCTGTCGCCTTCGGTGATGGCGCGTTGGCTCAAAGCCGATGAGATGCGCGAGCATAGAGAAAGCCAACGAAACGAAGTCATATTATCACTTTGTATTTAGAAGATGCCAGGAAACTTTGAACAGACCCCGCGGAGGAAACGTGCCCAGATGTAGATGCGTTTTACAGTTGAACCTAGTTATTTGCAGCTACCTCCATCCTGTTTTGCATTGTTCTTTATTCCAACGAGACATTGTTTGAATCATAGGCTGAACGCAACTGCCACAAAGTCACACAACTACAGCGTTCACATTACTGTTGGGTGATATTCTGCAAATATCCCACGTACTTAAGCTGCCACATGAGGCACCGTCTCAAGTGATTAGCTGAGAAGGACTCCTGGCCTGATTGTGAGCCGTGTCCTCGCATAGAGCGTCATTATGAGGCCTCAGACCATCACACTCTAAAACACTTTGTCATAACATCTAAAGCGCATTACTTCATAATCAGTTCCTCACATCGCTCTGATTTAGCGTCTGTCACCCCCCCCCCTCTCAGTGGCTAAGTGATGTGGTTGCTGCCACCAGATCCAGCTGACGTAGGTTCTGGACTGAGAGCAGTTACTCACAGACGGCTTGGGTTCTGCTGCCGACACTGGATGGTTTTGATTAGCACGGTTTAATCGATAGGATGCCAGTAGTTACTCAGTAGAAAGTGTGGATGCGCACTCATAGTGGGCTTCGCGCTTCCACCTCGAGCCATCAGTGGACGACTTACAGCGCTGGACACATGCAGCCTGTGTGAGAACAAGAGAATAAGAGCCTGATGATCCCGTGGCCAAAGATATCTCTGATGAATGCATGTAATCAGTTTAGATCGGGGGAAAAAGTAGGAGTTGTACGGTCTCATGATTGCATTTGTGCTCTTTTTCTTTCAGTTGGCTCAGCACTGGGAGACACAGTTCCCATTACCCCATTGTTGATCTAAGAGTAATTGCATTACGTGTGCTGCAGACACATAGACACATGCTACGAGCCTGCGCTTCTCGAGGTCAAAGCGAAGCCCTGCGTGACCACCACATGTCTGATCAGCCTCTGTTACTGTGCATCGCTCGCCTGGCTGGTTGTAGTGGTGGTGGTTGGGGGGGGGGGGGCACCAGTTGGTTGGTTTTTACATGACAGTCAAACGTGCCAAACGCATAAAACAAATACCCAGCGGTCTCCAAAACACCCGGAAAGCTATTTAACAATACTTCCAGCTGAGGTTTTTTTCTCTGAAATTACAAAAGAACCCTCTAAACCATCTGGTCTTCCCTCATCTATGCAATAAAAAAACGATTCTTAATGTGTTTCGCAAGTTTCTGCAGCGTTTTCTGCGCGGCGAGTTTGAAAATGACACAAGAGAAAGATGGAATTTAAAAACCTTTGGAAATCAGATAAGAAGCGACAGGAGTGCGTGTGTGTGTGTGTGTGTGTGTGTGTGTGTGGTAGCGAAAACGCTTTAAAGCCACCGTGCGGTGCTTTAAAAAGCCATTTCTATTTATTTCCACCGTTACTGTTTGGCTTCGTTCGCCTGCCAGCGAGCTGTGGCCGTTCTTGGCGCATCGTCGCCACTTGTCGATTGTGAAATCGCGTGAAACCATTGGCAGAGCGCGCGACTCTGCATATATAACACAAAGCCAACAGAACCAGTAATATTAACCATAAACAAAGATGCTCTATGGAGCATAGAACTGTGGAAACAGCATCACATCATGGTGAAGAGTCCTTTTTAACAGTGACTGTTCTGCCCTTTACTGTGACCTGTTGTTAAAGGCCTTTCACCCAATAATGGCCAACAAGCGTCTCCATTAGTCTTACGTCACCCTCCCAGTGAGGTAACGGAGCCCCACAGACTCTCCCCCCCCCCCACCCCCCCCCCCCCCCCCCCCCCCCCCCCCCCCCCCCCCCCCCTCTGGAGGAGAGAACCAGGCTCCCGCACATCCTTCCACACGTTACAGATGTTCCCGCCGCCGCGCTATAGTTTAGAATATAATCAGTGATAATGTCTGATTTCGGAAATGTGCTGTGGAACATTTCGCCGGGGCAATGCCTCCGCTCCAGATCACAGCGAGGTTTGAACGCAAGCGCAATCACTCCTGGGCCCGGAGGAAGGCCGCCTCCCGCCGCCTCCTGGAGCCCGGCCAGTCTATACCATAAACATCCATCCGCAGCGCTGTATTTATCTTATGCTGGAGCCAAACAAACACGCTCTGGTTGGAGCCCGCGCTCGGGTTTCGGCGTCCGCTCCGCTCTGCGAAGCGCCGACGGGACACGGACTCCTGAGAAGATCGGATCAGGGGTCCTTTTATTCGGGCATGTCTTCGCCAGCTAGGCAGCGTGTGATTCATTCTCCACTTCTGAAGATAGCTTTGGAGGAATGAAAGGGGCTATTCAGGGTTTGTTTATGCTGTAGGCCAAGGGTGTGTGCAGCCCATAAATAAGATTTAGCCTTATCTAGGCTGACGACGTCTTGTTGAGGTTTTAGGTTGTTTTCCTCTGCTGCGACGCCACTAATATTAACCTTAGATCATTTGGTCTGGTAGGCGGACGTTCCCACTCATCCATGTTTTACATATGTATGCGGTAAGAAGACTGATTTTCATTTCTTATAATGTGGGTTACAAACCATTTAGTTCCCCCCTGAGCAGCGTGGGAGACGACTCTGCCCCCTCGTTCTCAACATTGCTTTGACCTCATCTGAGTCGCAGACATAATGTTCACATTGACCAGGTTGAGTCACTCGTTTCCTCTTCTCCTCCTCTCGCTGTACCCCTCGCGTTTGTGCTCCCGCAGACGCGTCTCTGCAGCCCCGCCCGGTGGCCAGCCGGCAGTACTGCACCCTGCCCAACCACGGGCCCACGGGCGTGGAGAGGCGGAGCCCGGCCGGCGCCGGCGCCGGCGCCGCCGCGGAGCCGCCGCGCTTCCACCCCCACGCCAAAGGCAAGAACATCCGCCTGGACGGGCAGCTGCGCCGCGCCACGCGCAGGAGCAGCTTCTGCAACGGCGTCACCTTCAGCCACCGGCCCGTCCACCTGTACGAGAAGGTTGGTGCCGCCGCCTCCGCTCACATGTTGCAGCGCACGACGGTGACGCCGCCGCTGTGCCCTCAGGTGCGCCTCCGCTTGACCGGCGTGCACACGGGCTGGAGCGGAGCCCTGCGCTTCGGCTTCACCAGCCTGGACCCCGGCGAGCTGGACGCCGCCGACATCCCCAAGTACGCCTGCCCCGACCTGGTGACCCGGCCGGGCTACTGGGCCAAGGCCCTGCCCGAGAGGCTGGCCCTGAAGGATAACGTGCTGGCGTTCTGGGCCGACCGCCACGGCAGGGTCTTCTACAGCATCAACGAGGGCGAGCCCATCCTCTTCCACTGCGGCCTCAGCATCGGATGCCCGCTGTGGGCCATCGTCGATATCTACGGCATCACTCAGGAAGTCACGCTGCTCGGTGAGCGCCTCATCCTGGTGTTTAAAATCGATCTTAAAGCCATTTAGACATAATTGAGAATCATTCACACATCACACATCATCAGGCAGGCAGACGGTGTGTTTTGTGACTCTGACCACCCTGGAACTGCGGGACCCTATCTATATATACACATCCGCAGCTAATTTAAGCAGCCTGATTACAGCTCACAGAGCAGCTGGTTTCTATACTCTGCAGCAGCGGAGGCCGGTGTATAAGTATAGTATGAGTACAGTGCAGTCACTCATGTGACATCAACACACAAACAGGTTTCAGGCTGCTCGCCCCCCTCCCCCCCCCACCCCGGCTTCTCCTGCGCCGCCGCTCTTACCGGGTGCTGGCTGTGTGTTTACCCTCCGTCTGACGGGAGCCGTGGCCATGTTTGGTCAAAGCAGCGGATCCCAGGAGCTTTGGTGGGAGGCCAGCGCCTCAGCATCACTAGAAATAGTAACGCAGGAATGCATCATAAGTCAGGAGGAGAGTGGTGGCGGCAGGCGCGTTTATAGCAGCGCCAGAGATTCAGATCTAATGGGATCACGCGCCGGGAAGATGATGGGAGGAAGTGGGGAGGAAAATAAAAACGACTAAACCAGTGCATAAATAAACTGTTGACTGCAGCTTATTTGACAGAGAATATCTGTGTCCTGCCCTCTCAATGAGTGCTGAGCATCTAAAGTACCCTAATGAACGCCAGTCAAGTCACCAGACACATGCTGTGACTCACGCCCGTCTCTCCCGCCGCAGAGAGCGCCTTCGCCGAGAGCGTGGGCTCCAGCTGCCTGAGCGCCGCCCGCCTCAGCGCCTACCTGCCCCAGAGCAGCCACGACTCGGCCAACTACAGCAACAACCGGCTGGAGAGCGACCAGGCCGCCGCCGCCAAGATGGCCACGCTGCAGCTCAGCAGCTACGCGCAGCTCATCCCCTCCGCCTCCGGCGCCGCCTCCGCCGCCCCGCGGCCGGCCCGCGGCCCGCCGGCGCCGCTGGACAACGACCTGCGCTTCCACCCCGTCCGCGGCGCCGACGTCATCCTCTCCGCGGACCGCTCGGCCGCCTGCACCCAGTTCCTGGACAGCAGCCGCACGCTGGTGTTCAGCGACCGGCCGCTGCACGTGGGCGAGGCCCTGTACGTGGAGGTGGGCCACCTGGGCCTGCCCTACTTCGGGGCGCTGTTGTTCGGCCTGACCTCCTGCGACCCGGCCGGCCTGCACGCCGGGGAGCTGCCGGCCGACCCGGAGGTGCTGCTGGACCGCAAGGAGTACTGGGTGGTGCACCGCGGCTTCCCCACGCCCTGCTCCGGGGACGTCCTCAGCTTCAGCGTGCTGCCCAACGGGGAGGTGCACCACGGGGTCAACGGGGTGGGACGGGGCAGGCTGCTCTGCGTGGACTCCTCTCAGGTCCTCTGGGCCTTTTTCACCCTGCACGGGGCCGTCAACCGACTCAGGATTCTAGGTAAGCTTAAACAATTCACTCAAACTTCAGATTTTCCGTGCATGTAAATGTCCGATCTCACGCTCTTCGCTCCCCGTCCGTCTGTTTACGAGCGTAGGCAGCCCCCGATTCCCAGACGAGAGGAATGCGCCCGAGTCGTTTATATCTGCGACCCAGCCGACCCCCCCACTCCCACACACACTCCCATCGGTTCACATCCTGAGCGCGTTCTCCTCCGACAACATTCTCCTCGAACAGAAACGTGTAAAAACCGGAGCCAGTGTCTCTGGGAGCGCGTTGAGGACGCGTCACGATGCGATGAGCGCGCGCGCATGTGCCGTTTCCGTGTGTGAGTCTGATTTTGTGGGGCGTGTGTTGACCTCTGCGACACAGGAACGCAGCAGGCCAGCCCCCCCCCCACGTCCCCCAGCACGTCCCAGAGCAGCAGCCCGGACGACAGCGACTCGGACCTGGCGTTCAGCGTCAACAGATCGTCCTCGGCCTCCGAATCCTCCCTGGGTACGTTCACAGATGTTGACAGTGAACACATGACAGCAAGCCTTGACAATGTTAATACAACACATGTACTGCGGCTTAGAGGTGTGACAGTGATGGGCCTCGGTAAATGTTTATAATGAATAGACCCTAAAATGAATCAGAAAAATGCACATTAACACACTAAGCTACATGCAGCACTTGTTCATGTTTAATGTTTAGAACATTCTCTAAACCATGAAGCACTTGTGTGTGTGTCAGCACTTCTTCTAAACCAACTTTATCCTTGTCTCCTCCTCCTCTTTCCGTCCAGTGACTGCTCCCAGCTCCCCCCTCAGTCCCCCGGTCTCCCCCACCCTCCCTGCCTCAGGACCGCCGCCCCCTGCTGGCAAGAGCGGAGAATGCACCATCTGCTTCGACCAGGAGGTGGACACGGTCATCTACACCTGCGGACACATGTGCCTGTGCAACGACTGCGGCCTGAAGCTGAAGAGGCAGATCAACGCGTGCTGCCCCATATGCCGGCGGCCGATCAAGGACGTGATCAAGACGTACCGGCCGTGAAGCCCACCGCTCCTCTCTCTCAGGCTTTGTCTTTGACTCTGACAGGAGATAGCCACTCCAGGCCTCTGCGTGCCTACAGCCCGTGCTCTATGGGTGAATCATTTCCTGGATCTCGACTAGACGCTTCCGGCACAGGACTGTGACTGCGCTCACTCAAACTGTATACGTGAGCTCCTATATTTTGACAATATGAAGCGTGTGCTCCTGTTCCGTATCCACCATGTGACGTCCGTGCCGAGCATCTGCCGATGGATCTGCTGCCAATGCTCCGTCCTCTTAGATTCGCGTGTGCTTCAGCAGGGCCGCAGTCTGCGGCTCCCAGTGCCTTAGATCGTTGTCACCTTGTGTGTAATTATGCGAACGACCCCAGCCATATTTTTCAGCGTGCGGCCCTGACGGTTAACGAGGCACGCGGGCATTTTGCGAAAGGTGTAAAAAGTATGTGGGAAGATGTACAGAAGCGTGTGTGGTAGTGTGAAGGAAGGTCTGTAAAAGTGAACAAAAGAAGTGTTTTTGCACATTGAGAATCTATTAAAGTGGATTAAAATGATTGAAGTATGTTTTTGTGTCTGCTACTGAGGAGTTGCTTTATTTAGAGATCTGTTTCATTCACACATCTGCTCATTATCCCTGATGTCTGAGGACAAGAGCAAAGGTCCAACCAGACAGTTACTTATTTAGAGTCACTTTTTCATCTTTAGGTGAAATATTTGTTTTGCAGCTCGTATGAGCGCAGTCACACTGTTAACGGGAGAGTTCATCTTTAGTCAAATTTGTGACTCCGTTCCTCAAACACAGTCCTGCTGTGCAGGTCACTGTTTTTCAGGAACAGACTGGATCTTACAATAAGGATGCACCAGGCCTCATAGAGCATATTCAATTTCCTCTTCCCCTCTGCTTTTTTTCAGCCTGTAATATAAATCAGACGGCACTAAATGACAATATGTACAGACGCTCGCTACCGGAACACATCTCAGACCGTACATGGAAGAATCACAAACGTAGATTTGATTTGAAAACTGTGGATAATCCACGGTTTGACAAGATGTTCTGTAGATGGTTTCAAACTTATTGCATTTATTACAAAACATAAACAGAGCTCCGTTTGTGGATCCATGACAGCGTAATTTCATTAAACAGTTCTGCTCTCCAACTTACCGTACATGGCCAACGTGGCGGCTCCATCTTCCTGTCACAGCTGGAATGCAAGATAAAGACATTAGACTTAATAAAAATGTCATGTCCTTTTAGATTTGATCTCATTGCCTGCGGAGAAGCTGCATCAGCTCAAAGCTAAAGCCTCCTCGTTAGATCTGCAGTGATTTAGCACAAGCCAGGACCTGAAACAGATCTTTCATGTGTTATATATGGAATGATAAATCTGGAACATCTCACAGGCAAAGCAGGCTGGGTCCATTAGTGTGGCTGAAAACCTGCCTGTTTCTAGATCCACGTCGTTCCTCCTCCTGATTCTAACTGTCCTGTGTGGAGTTTAGTCACCGACTGATGGAGAGGTGCTCAGGACTCGGCGTCACATCAACAATAAGATGACTTCAGCGAGCGCCCGGAGAATCTCAATAGGACAATACGTTATGCAGAGCGTGGAGTCGGTCGTCGCACGGGCTCAAAGCCAGTGACGGTGGCCTGTTGGTCACGTTGGGTCTGGATTAGACTCCCAGATGTTTGCAGGTAATGTGCTGGTTACCAAGCTGTGCACAATGAACGACAAACGTTTGTTGAAAGGATGCCTCGTTAGCCCAGCAACGATTGGACGCGTGACGATCTGGAGGGAATTTGTACAAATGTGACATTGGCATCAGCAGGAACGTGCGCCTGCATGTGCACTTTGTGATTAGTCAGCGTGTGATATTTAGACCGCGCCCTCCTCCCTGTAGGTGTGTATGCCATTACCTTCTCCAGCCCAGACTGAGCCTCACTCTGTTCCTCTTCATGGAGGAACGCAACAAGGGTTTGTCTCTAGACTTCCGCGATGTCCTGACACCTATCGCTTCTAAAAATGACTCTTTCTGACAAATGGGGGATTTAATGAAATGAAATCAATGGGAAACTGGATGAAACCATAGAGACCGAATCAACACCTGCAACATCTGAAAATAGACACAAACACAAGACATGTTTTACATTTATTGTCTCACTGTGAATTCATTACACATCATCAAACAAAACAAAAATATAATCACACGTAATTTTATCTGTTCAGAAAAAATTAATCATCTGATAATTTGAGTTATGTTCCCACAGTATGAGCCAATTTCTCTTATTTTAATTAGTCTGTGATAAATAAGGTGGATATTTTGGGTTTAAGAGGATGGAAAAGCCATAACAATTCATCATGTAAGATAATTTAAAGCAATGTGCTAATTTAACAGTGTGAGACGTCTTGCGTATGTTTTATGTAGTATTTAAAAGCCTGGGGTTTGTGATTTAGGCGCTGCTTGACTTAATGCTTAACTTAATTCCGCCGACGCACAATTTACAATATGTTCTCAGTTATAAAACATTAACGGCTTCTACTTGTGTGATTATGTCTCCGTGGGACGCGTGAAGGCGCTATTTCCACGCACACGAGACGCTGACTTGGCTCCAGTGACAAAGCAAAGCAACTTGCTGATGGCTGCTGTTGTCAACCAATTAAAACAGCCTGGACTACTTTTGTACCGCCCAAATACTGTAGATGCCCCGCTGTAATTTAACGAGACTGATACAGAAAACGGAGCTCAAAGACTCAAAGTTTTGCGTCACCTCACAATTAAAAATCTCTAAACGTGTAATATTTTGAATCTCTAAGCATCCCGGCGCTTCCCCCTCCACCTCCACCTACCCACGGGCAGTTTTTGCCACGCTCCTCGGACGCTGCTCCTTTGCCCTGCATGCGCTCCGCATCCTCACATTTCCATTACGCACAGGAGCGCGCTCACATGCCACAGTACGCGAGCCGCGCTCTCCTCGCAGAATGGAGCGGCGCGCAAGGAGACTGGTAGAGGACGCACGTCAGTGAAACACGAGCTTCTGGCATCTTTATCACCTTACAAATTAACTTATTCGATTTCCCCTGCGTGCGTAAAGTGCATAAAGCCGCCATGGTTCGTGTGCTCCTGCTGCCTCTCCGCAGAAGGAGGGGTATGAAGAAGTTCGAGACTCCCTCCAGTAAAGCGCTGGACTTTTTTTGCTCCACTGGACGCCGGAGGATTCCCACCATGAGCGCTGCACCCTGAGGGGACATGGATCTGGAGGCGAACGGGTCGAACTGTTTGTCCAGGAACGACAGCGACCGCGGAGCGCGCGCTTCCTCCGGCGGAGCGTCCACTGCGCTGGCCAGCGTGCTGATCTTCACCATCGTCGTAGACATCCTGGGCAACGTCCTCGTCATCCTGTCCGTGTATAGGAACAAAAAACTCAGGAACGCAGGTGAGAGGCTTTAAAAAGGGGCTTTTAAAATGGGTCTAAACGAGAAACTGCAGAACGGGAAGAAAAGGACATTTGTGTTTAAAACTCTTTCAATTATTTACATGCGTTGAGCCAAGTGGAAGAATAACTCCGTGACCTGAATGATGGGTGTCCTGCTCCCCCGCCTCTTCATTCATATCTGGTATTATGTCATATAACGTGTGGCGTGTGACCTCTGGCTTGGACAATCAGGCTGCTATCTGAAGGGAGCCTCCTGTCACAGTGTGATGGAGTCTCCGCAGCCGCGCCAGACTGCCTTCATATCTCTTCATAAATAATAACGCCCTCTTCCCTCCATCTGGCTTCATCCTTGGTGTCTCCAGCCCAGATAAATCACGTCCCTCGTCATAGCAGGACCTATGGAGCCACGGCGGCAGACTGTCACATTGCTTCTGCGTCCTTTTGTACGGATTTTATGTTAGACACATTTGGACAGACTCGATGTGGCCTGACAGCAGCATGAAGGCGAGGGAGATGTTTGTCATGGTTATCTTAATGCCAGTTTTTCTTCTTGGCAAATATGTCGTCCTCATTCATCGTCCATGTTTTTTTTTTGTGTCTCAGACAGGTGTTGATAAAGTTTTGTTTGCAGAGCCCTTGAGTCTTTTATTCATCCAGCAACTAAATAATTTGTTCAGACTATTATTATAATGTGATAAAAATCACACTGCAGATTGCTCATTAACTGCATGTAATCACCTCTGAACAGGGCAGAGCGCTGGGTGGGAGCCTCAAAGCGGAGGAACTGGGCAGAACATTTGAACCGAAAGGTCCTTGAGATCAAGCGCGTCACCATCAAAAAGTCACCGCTCACTGATCACAACATGGTGCACAATGCGCCGTGATGTGTGAGAAATGAAAAGAGAATGAGCTGTTAATGACAATCTCGGGCGCGTTGCGTAACAGAGAGCTCCCCCGTTCACCGACCGGACGCAGTTTTGGGGGGGGGGGGTCCAGGATCCCGAACAATAATTTGATTATCCGGAGCAGGAACGACACAGCCGACTGGTCTCAAACAAGAGGGCAGGAGCGAAGGGCCTGCACCCAAGTCTTCCTCACGCTAGCGCGGTGGGTGAAGGCGCATCTCGTGTCCCCGGCCATCAGCAGAAACCTGAGACGCCACAGGAAATGAAAGTGTCCTCCGTCTCATTTCCAAGAGCATTCTCAGTCGACTGGAGTTGTTTTTTAGCATCATCCTATCAACAATATTTCCTCTGTTCGTACGGAGCTATTTATAGGCTTGGGCTCGTTTTGTATGAATGTTTAATACTTTAAATTCTCCAGAAGGACGTCAGGGGGTCGGCTGAGGATTAAGAACAACTGTAGTAGTTTACTGGTTCTGTGATAGATGGGTCGTCTCTGAGCTGAACCTACTGTGTCCCACACACGGTAGAATTCAGTGAAAGCGTTTTGCAGATGTTATAATATATTCAAATACTTCATTACCTGCTCCTCTTTGCTTCGTGTGCCCCTCCTCCACCCCAACACACACATACAGAACAGATGCCAGTATATAAGTGTTTGCTTTTATATTTATGTAATTAGTGTAGAATTGGACCGTACCATTCATTCGTATGTATGTATCAAGGTCCTGTCGGCTGAGCCAGCGCAGGGAGGATCTAATCAGCGGCTGCTTGACACTACATTTTACAACTGCCGCTGGGTGTTACACTAGAGTTTCCCACTGGGATTAGTCACACGAGGAAGAGAGAAAGTAAAGGATGAAGAGGAGCGAACCGGGGATAGGATGAAGGGCCGGGGCCGTGCGTGCAGCCTGTGCCTCGGTGTGTGAGCTGGGCGGGGAGGGGGTCACGGGGAGTGGACCCGCTTGAATTTTCATGCACTGAATCCGGTGACTCTACTTTCATGAATAAACCCGAAAAGCACTCGAGTGTCCGGCGGAGGCTTAATCGAGTCAGTGGACCTGCTGACTCAAAGCAGGAGCCAATTTGAATTGGCAGCGCGGATCCATGGGGAGCGTCGCTTAGCACGCCGCATTACACGCGGCTTTCTCCCCAGACGGAAACACCGGCGCGTGACATTTAGAGAATCGATGCGGCCCAAGTGCGGAGGTGGGACGCGAGCAGACTGGGATCATCTGGTAGGAGCGCGTATGGGGAAGACGGACACGGGCTGATGTTTGCATTGCATCTAATCTGGGCCAAACTCCCTCCCGTCCTGTCGGCCGCGTTTCGGGGACCGTGACTGACAAGCGGTGATGTTTTGGGCCCAGTTCATCGCGGGCTGCACCACCAAAAGGCAACTCGAGTCAGATTAACGTTAAACTTCTTAGAAGTCCTTCTCTGGCCCCTCGAACATGACTTCATGAAGTCGTCTCTGCTAATTCATCAGCGTTGATGCCCTTGCCAAAAGGTTATTCCAGCGTGAGCATGATAACATTACTGACTCAGTTGAACGTAATCTAATTTGGAACATGCACTCGAAGTAATAGGCCTTCGTGCTGTTGACATTCGGCTGGATTCAAGCGCTCCTACACGTCGTGTTTATCTTCTCCTCAGAAGGTGCATGAATGCGGCCGGGGTGAGTCAACGTGGAGGTTTTCCCGTTTCCAGTGGTGGGATGTAGATAATGGCGAGCTCTCCATTTATTTCCAATTTCTTCAATCCTAGTGTTCAGAATGGTTCAGCCGGCCTGCATCGTGCATAGGTATTTGTGTACTGAGGCTGTAATAATGTACTCATGGTTTATTTGTGGAGGGGGGTTGGCGGTGACGGTGAAACATAAATACGCTGAATCCAAATGTCTTGTTCTGTTTAAGAGCCGAGCGTTGTTTTTCTACTATATGGTTTCAATTTATGCCGCGTTAGCCCGAAAAACGTTGCGTGTGACAGATGAAGAGGGGGATGAGCGGAGTCGTCGCCCGGCTCCCAGGGGACGCTTTAAAGCGGAGAACGGGCTGATTTGAGGCAGCGCCTCACTCGACTGACAGCGAGAGACTGGAGGTTCCCATCGTCACAGAGTCGTGAGGGCTCCGAGGCAGCTGTCCCTCGCCGGCCTGGAACCAATCAGCACCGGGGCTCAGCTCCATGCAACGCACTTGTTGGTAATAATAGCTCCCAAAGATGTGGGCAGGCTCCACCGCATAGCGATCCAGCTGTTGTTTGAGCGGCAGCCAGTTGGGGTAATGAAGCCGAGGAGAGGTAAAGCTTCGTCCGGTGTTTCGCTAATGGATCCCAGCGAACCTCAGACAGTCATCTGGCCTCGCTCAGCGGTGCTTCGGCGCTTACCTCATCACTTTGCTGATAAGGGGGTGACAGCGAGCCGCGCTGCTGGAGGGTGACCCCCCCACCATCCGTCCGGCCAGAGCACATGATATCACTGAGCCCCATGATGTCAGCGAGGGCTCAAACCTCAGCACGACGACAGACGCCCACTGCGAGCAGCGTGAGCGTCACAAATGCAATGTGACAGACTCGCCCAGCGAGCCGGCTCCAGGACGGGCGGCGGGCGCTTTTATTTTTAGCTCAGCGGCCTTGAGAGGCGGCTCGCACTGTGTAGTAGCTTGAAATTTGTCCATTTGCGAGCACCTGCGTCGGGGCCCGCGGAGACACGGGCGACCAGAAGTGCTGTGGAGGAGTCAGTCCAGGGGGGGTTTAGCATTGTTTGATACTTCAAGTGAGGCAAGAAAATTTAAATTAGAACGGTTGCTAAACAACGCGCTGGAGCCGTGTTGTCCCTGTAGCGACGGGATTAGACCTGGCTTTGAACGCCGAGGACTGATGGCCGGCATATGTTTTAAATCCCATTCCATCAGATCTGCCAATCAGCTCGGCCCGTTCACCATTACAGCTTCAGGAGGAGGCCCACGGGGTCCACAGCAGCGCGGACGCCCATTCACTCTTCCTTAGTAGCTTCAGCCGCGCGAATGCGTTTATGGTGCCGTGTAAAGTCGGTTTATTCAACCCGAGTCTTTATATGCTCGCAAATCGTAGCGGGAGCACACAACAGGCTTCTTGTATCGCGACGCATCTCTTTATGGGGAGCTAATGCCTGCTCTTATCTGGCACAGCCCCCGCTGTGTGATTTATCGCGCCGCTCTCCCACCCAGAGCGGCCGCGCTGTAACAACATCACATGTCATTTCTCCCTGATTCATGTCGTCCGAGCAGATCCGGGGTCGCGCCACCATCAGCTCGGGCCTCGGGAGGACCGGAACCGGCTTGGCTGGAACCGGACACCAGACATCAACCCCCGGTTCTGGCTTTTGTTTCGTTTAACTCAGTGCTCAACTGCCTGCTGCCTGAGGCCAGAATGTTTTTGAGCAGGAACCGCATGATTGGAAAATTTTATTGGGACAGATACAATACGCCCAATAAAACACTGCTCTTACTGTTGCTTGTGTGTAGCTGGTTTTATGTTAGGAATCGATCTAGTCCTTCCTCAGAGGTACATAATGTGTCACGATCATCTGTGCAGAATGGGATCCATCCTGTGGGTGCATGTGCTTCATTTTATGGCACAAATGTTTACTGATCAACCCGTTTGTGGTTCTTGTGGACGAAGGCCAGAGATGTACTTCCGGTGACCCAGATTCTTTTAAGGAGTTTAACCCAGAGCACAAAGTAAGTTGTGAGCCTTAATTGTACCGGTTGCGATCTGATATGTGGGACCTCTCGTTCCTCCAGGCAACCTCTTCGTGGTGAGCTTGTCGGTGGCCGACCTCGTGGTGGCGCTGTACCCGTACCCTCTGGTCCTCACCGCCATCTTCCACGACGACTGGACCATGGGCGACCTGCACTGCCAGGCCAGCGGCTTCATCATGGGCCTCAGCGTCATCGGTTCCATCTTCAACATCACGGCCATCGCCCTCAACCGCTACTGCTACATCTGCCACAGCCTCCACTACGACCGCCTGTACAGCCTGCGGAACACCTGCTGCTACCTGGGCCTCACCTGGCTGCTCACCGCCCTCGCCACCGTGCCCAACTTCTTCGTGGGCTCGCTGCAGTACGACCCCCGCGTCTACTCCTGCACGTTTGCCCAGACCGTCAGCTCCTACTACACCGTCTCGGTGGTGGTGGTCCACTTCCTGATCCCCCTGCTGGTGGTGTCCTACTGCTACATGAGGATATGGGTCCTGGTGATTCAGGTGAAACACCGGGTCAAACCGGAGCAAAGGACCAAGCTGATGCCGAGCGACGTGAGGAACTTCCTCACCATGTTCATGGTGTTCGTGTTGTTCGCCGTGTGCTGGGCGCCGCTGAACCTCATCGGCCTGGCTGTGGCCATAAACCCTGTGAAAGTGGCGCCCAACATCCCCGAGTGGCTCTTCGTCACCAGTTATTTCATGGCGTACTTCAACAGCTGCCTCAACGCCATCATCTACGGCCTGCTGAACCAAAACTTCCGCAAAGAGTACAAGACGATCCTCCTGGGCCTCTGCATCCCGCGCCTGCTCCTGGTGGAGACCTCCAGGTGCGCTACCGAGGGCCTGAAGAGCAAGCCGTCGCCGGCGTTCACCAACAACAACATGGCCGAGATAAATGTTTGAACGCGCGTGCGCCGCGAGCCACTCGGTGCCTTTCCACAAAGACGTGTGCCATGAAAAGAGAGGACCTGTGGCGGTCCGTGAGACGGTGTCGCTACATTAGCGCCAGACAGAGCGGCTGCACCGTTAGCGCATCCGCTAACCGGCTTCACTCACGGTCACACGGCAGAGCGTGCGCGTCACGTGCACGAGGATGAATAATGTCCGCTCACACAGTTTCTGAATATGGGCACATCAGCGACACAGCGGAAATAAATTAAAACAACATTTTATTCTGTTGCCAATGTGTCTTTTGGGTGTTTTAGGTTCCAGCAAGTAATGAAAAAGCCTAAAGGTTTGTTGTTTCCTTTGAGTGGAACCATTAAATCTAAGTTTAGATGCAGCCTTCTTATTACATTCTTGTGTGAATTTGGAAGGATTAAACGATATTGCCGGGGTTTTGGTGATTGAATACATTAAGGATTGAGGTATGTGCCGCTTCTGGAAGCTGCAGCCTGAGCTCTGGTGAAGTTTGAGCACTATATTAGAGCCATAGTTGGCGTATGAGTGTCTCGTCCTCGCTGGGAGCGTAGGCTGAATTATTTCACCAGGATGCTGTCTCGCCGCCGCAGGCTTGTCTTCTGAGCAGTGCTGCCCTCACAGAGCACACTGGGAAGACTGTGGGAGCGTTTGCCCTCTAACTGGCTTCTGCTTTAATGGAAAAAGACATACCTTGTTGTTTGTAAAGCTAAATTCCCTCATTGACTTCTTCTAATGAACAAAGCTGCCTTTTCACAGCAGATGCACTGGGCCTTGAACGCTTAGAGCCCCCAAGTGCTCGCTTTCAGGCCCTGAATGATTTAGGTATTTGAGAAAATTATAGAAGGAGGGAGAAGAGATAAAAACAAAACCAGCCTCCCTGTTTATGAAATGCCTGGAGGACACGATATGCAACAGGGGCCAGAAATGTAATTTCGTGATAGTGCAAGTGTGCCTGAGCGCATGTCACCCTGGCTGAGATGAGCTCTGACAGCCTCCCAGCGTAACTCCCAACCAGCAAATAAACTCTGAGTGGTTCACCTCACAGGAAGGCTCCGAGATGTCATTATGACACGGCCCTGATATGATGCGCTGTTACTAGAGCACTGAAGACATTGAAGCCACATTTTTAAGTCTAAATATTCTTATCGCGTTTCAAATTTCCACATTCATCGTCTGATTTTTGTATTCTGCTGTGCCGCGGCCTTCTGACGAATTAAAGCCTCGGCGTGTGATGGAAGATGCACAAACAGCGATGCGACGTGAATCCGGGCTCAGACTGTCACCGGGCTGCAGAGCGGCTCCGCTCGCGGCCTCTGGAGCCGCGTCTCCGATGCAGAAGGGACGAGGCGACCCACATGCCAGCGCAAGGTCAGACACAGATGAGTGGCTGAGCGGCTCGAGGGAAGATGACAGTGTTTGGCTTCAGCACAGCAAAGAGTCACAGACTAATGGAGGGGTCAGTGCTCTGCTACCTCCTCTCGCCTTCCGCGTTCACCTGCACTTTATTCGCGCACTTTGAGGCATCTGAAGAACGCTTTGACATTTGGGGAAATGCATTTGGCTTTTTAACTTTCCTGCCGAGCGATCGATAGCATCCTGACGCGTTAGGCGGCCAGGGACGGGCTGGTGCACCGGCATGTCTGAAGCTTTTATTAGCACTTTGTGCCGGGTTTGTTTCATCCAAAAACCAAAAACGCCAATTTGCGGCAACACCAAAACAAGTCAAACTGCAGCTGCATGTTTTTTTCTGTTAGAAAACACACAGTGCCTCTCTATAGGCAGTAATTTCAACGAAGGCCTCCCAGCTTCAGCTAAATCATGTCAGCACGTTCACATAGCCTTAAAATCATCATTTCCATTTTCACATGATGTATTGTATTAACACAACGGACTCTTTTTGTCCAGTGAATAAATAAATCATAGTGGAGGCTGAGTAGCTGAGTGACTAGTGGCACACACAGCGTGTCATTTGCCCGTGGTTTACAACAACAGTAGCTTACAGTGACGGTTTTATTGCGCCCATGTTCAAGGACGCCGCGATCTAGCGGTGCCCTATAGGATCCATCATAAAGTCTGACTTTATGCTGCTAATCTCACATACGTCTGAGCATTGGGCCACTGACACATCACCTGCTTCATATTCACACCTCACACTAGGTTACTTAAAATGATCAATTTTATGTATTTTTCCAGATATGTGATATAAAGAAGGTATCCTGATGTTTTTTGTTAATTAATATGACATGCTGTGGTTCTTTTACTGTTCACTGAGTCAAAGAGCATTTATTGCTCTGTTTGCACAGGGGAGCAAGATGTAGTCACAACTGGAGGTTGTCTGAGGACGTGGTTTCACGCTTCTCTCACAGCCGGGTATTTACTTGCTAATTTCCTTCCCTGCCTTGTTGCATGTGAACAGGAGAGGCCTCACAGAAACAAATTCCCATTTGTGGGAGATAAAGATTATTTCCACAACAGCAGAACCCTGCCGCGAACGCAGTCCCAACACAAAACGGATGAGCAGCGAGGCGTTATATGGCCCAGCGCTACCATGACGTGATGGTTTTTCTCCTCTCTGCACAGAGGAATTTCTACAGTTCTCGCACATCGCTGCGTTTTACAGCGGTAGGGTCTCACTGTGGGCCTGCTGCCACAATAGCAAGTCTCCTAATGGGTTTGTGCATCAGGTTTAGCACTGCCTGTGAACTCATGCATATGATGTGTTCCTACATGGCCCGATGGGCTGGGGGTTGCAACACTACCAGGAGGCTTTAGGTGTGGTGGGTCCAGAAGAGCCAGTGGAAGCAAGGTCATGATGATGATTCTTGACTGACTCATGTACTGCTGAGGCGATTATGGCTGAATTTTTGAACTCCAGTTATTTCTACTTGACTAAATGTTTCCACGTCTAGCGTGCCGCGCTACCAAGGAAGTACACAGGCTAAAAGGAACAACATCCAGCTGCATGGAACAGTTCAGCCTTTTATAAAATACCTATTATCAGTTCAATATATCGTTCTTCTGTAAGACTGCTGATCATACTGTAGTTATGCAACAATAAAGGAAAAAGCTTCTGTGTCATGTGAATGTACAGTATTTAAACTGGATTGAATAGGTTGATATAACTTGGTCACTGCAGGTCAGCGAACATGTGGCTGGAGATGAAAACGATTGTAATTAAATTTTAGTTTGACGGGAAATAAAGTAATAGAAAAGTAATAAAGTATTTACTAGAAACTTTAAATTTCTCTTTTGGTTGAAATATAATAGATGTATTAATAAAAACATGTTGAGTTCAGTATAAATTAATCTGAAGCTAGTAAGGAGACATTTTGTGAGAGGTGAGTATTTCTGTGATTTATTTTGATGATATTTAATTAAGCTAACTACTTTTTACAGTGTTCTTTATTTACAGTTCAACAATTCAGTGACTCACAAACTAGGAGTCCCATGGGTGATGAGGGCATTGATGGAGGAAGGAAAAAAACAAACACATGTATTACTTTTTTAAAAATATTTTAGGTTTGAATAATTTTATATTTTTATAATTTTATATTTTTGTATGTTTGTTGAGTTAAATCTTTGTAAAGTTAATTAAATGTACGATGCCATAGACGTGTTGATTGTCAGGAAGGAAGTACTGTTTTTAATACTGTTCATTTCAATTTACAACTGTAAAGACAATTATATGCCCCTGTGTTTACATTATTATTAGTATTTGTATTTCCAAGGTTTGGTACTACTAGACAAAAGACAAAATACTTATTAGGACAAGGAAAACTACAGTATTTGGCTGTTGTGCACAGAAAGGCTGATTGACTACTAATATAAAGTTAGGACAAGCCTCTGTGAACTAAACAAGGGTATAAACAGCATTGAACCGACGTAATTGAGGGTTATTGTTGGTCTTGTTTTAATGGAAACTTCCCTTCGTGTAACGGTTTCCTGTTACGATACCCCACATACTTTCTGAAGGACACTGTGTCGCTTGGTCAAAACAACAGGTGTGGTGTGCGGGCTGCCTCGTGTTTGACACAGAGCAGTGTTGACATGTGGAATGCAAAAGGCATTGCTAGGAGAGACACAGAGAGCGCCATGGGAAATACTTCCCAAAGGTCAGAGGTCGGGAGGCATAAGGAAGGACAACGGAATATTGAACTTCCAATTGAAAACCTCTCATCCAGATCTATACACGACGATTCTGCTGAGTACACAACGTTCGCCGGGCTTCTATTTTAGGAACTGTTGTTTTATTAAAGTCCTAATCCAACCATAACGGAGTGAACATGTGCAGCCAGCGATCTATTCCCCAAAGCTCACTACAATAAACCCAAATTAATTTTAGTTTTGCATCTCTTTCCAGAGAAAACACGGCTCCGGTGAAATGGACGGATGCAATTTTGAGATTTGAGATTTCATTACTGGTGGCCTGTTTATAAACAAAGGTCACTGTTTATTTTGCAATTATTGCTACAATTACAGAAACAGCTGCATGCATGTGGGTTGTAGCACATTTTGACAGAATAATCAGTCTGATTGTAATCATTCAGCCTGTGTGTGCCCCAGTCTCAGAGGCTGACGTTGACCCAGTTTGGAGCTAAAAACATTTTTATTTAAAATAAACAGATTAACAGAACTTTACTATTATTTTATTGTGTTCAGTTTAAGATGTGTTGATGTTTATTTTTATTTCACAATAATGGTAAACAACATTCTAAATATCACTCAGCACTATTTGTAAATTAGCAGATAACAGGCTGCCCTGCACATTTTTCTTTTTAATTTTTTTTATTAATACGCACATTCACATCTCCAGAGGTACCTTTTGAGTCATTTTCATAAACGGTACCTGTGTAGAGGGACGATGCTGAGCCTCCTTTCAGCTGCCTTAAGATGTACAGTGGTTTCAGAGACAAGATCGAACCACATCTGCGTAAAAAACAGAGGTGGTGTCAAGAACCAGATGTCTTGCAGTCTGTCCGAACTAGAACCCAGTTTTACAGCAACTATTAGTTTATCCACCTCCTGAGTTAACACTTTTTTTTAGATTTACACCTTCAATGATTTTATGAATAGTCCAGCTACGCTGTAGTATCTGTAAAATACAATGCTTAGTGTGAACGGACACAGTCTATGTATCAGTGGATTGTTCTCAGTGGTTGTGCCTGGCTGATTTTCATCTTTTCAAATGAGACGTGTTTTAGACAACATGCTGAGCAGGGGACCACTGAACAAAGCCAACTGGAGCAGAAAGTACAACTCCTTGACACTCAGCCTGGGAGATTTCCACCCAAATGCAGCAAGTACATCCACTTAATGCACACACTCCGAAGCATGTTTGATTTTGTTAAAGAAGTACAACGTCACTCTACTCAGGAACGTGGGATGCACAAGCAGATGCTGTACACATGCATGGTGCATGTATAGCCACTGAGGAAGCAGAGGCTATGTCATGTCCTCCTCTGTCACCAAAGACGTGACTTATTTAGGAATGCAATAAATTAGCCATGAATAATGAACTTATTTATTTAAATCCATCTTCTGTTTGCTTCTTTCTTGGAGCCTGGTGGCAGGAATAGAAAGTACATTAATATGTCTATTTGTAGCCAACGAGTAATAAAATAAAATAAAATAATAAAATCAAGAAATATCCATCACAGTCACAGCCTGCAATATAATGAACCGTAACAATGACATCATTCAATGATACTGAGTGACTGTAAAACAAATAAAACATCAATGTAAAATGGCATCATTAATGTTGCACACATTTTTCCAAAATGGATGAAAGATTAAATGTTCCATAAGTGTTGATGAATCTTCAACCATTAGGGATGATCATTACTGACCCATACTAGCTGGACTTTCCATTTCTTAAGCTATTCATCATTCATCATGCTGATGAAGTCCAGTTGGAATGACTGAGCTTTCGGATATCCTCACCTGAAAGCCTGCGAGTATTTACGCACATGGAAATGTTTAAACAGACAGTTAAGGACTCGGTTTTTGCTGTCAACATTTGTGAGGAATGTCTTCTTTCATTTTTCATCAACATCTGTTTAAAAGGGGTGACATTTGGACCTCAGGCAAATTTTAGTGTGACTCCATCGTTAAACTGTGTGGGCGCGGGCATGCAAAGCTTCCTGACCATCAAATTAGTTTTCTTGCTCTTAAAAAAACATTTTAGGACATATTAGTAAACACATTAAGGTCATTTCAGGTCTTTCTCTTTCAGAAGCTATTTGATGATGCGTCATGACAAATATTACTAACAGCATTAACAATGGTTATGTTCTGCTGTTTAGGACTCACTAAAGCATGACAGGTTGACAACAACAATTCACTAATGCCAAAGACTTAAATCATTTTATCATTTAACGAAAATAAATACTTAATTAACTAACACGACCAAATAAAACTATTCATTAATTTGTACAATTTAAACACCCTGTAAACTTCACTTTGCATGCTAATTATTCTGTGCTTGAATGCATGCATACTGACTAATGAACGTAGCTATTTATACTTACGTCGACTACATTTAGTACTTGATTATTCTTCCGCTTTTACTTTGTTTAAATTATTACCCCGGCATGAATCTCGCGAGATATCTGGGATCAAGTCATGTGACGGCCCCGTGACTTCATGCGGAAGAGTCTTTATAAGTCATAACATATCACAACCAAGGGTTAACGCGATCGTTATTCGCTATTCGTTATTATTTCCCCAGTTTCATTTTTATCACGCCTCATATCAGTCCAGCAATGGACGGGTCTGTCAGAACCTCCTCAGACGCTGCATCTGATCCCCCGCCTTATTTTAGAGGGTAAGAAGCAGCGCTGCACAGTTAGCATTAGCATATTAGCCTCTTAGCTCAGTCTGTGGTGACGATTACCCACAAACCCGATTGCTGGTTTCGTGCGTGACATTCGTTTTACTAAACGTGACGTAGTCAAGGAGCCCAGTGTTCAGCTTTACCGTGCGAAGGTCGCTGTTTTCCTAATCACCACTAATGGCTCACGTCTATTCCCCTACAGGAATGAAAGCTCCCTGGTTTCAGCTCTCAAGACGCTGCTGTTCTTCACCATCCTCATGGTCACTCTGCCCATCGGCCTGTACTTCACATCCAAGACGTACATCTTTGAGGGTAGGCGCTCACGCATGTCTGTGCTCATGTTTTGTTTCAGTGCCAGCACTGAAGGAGGACGCTGACACAATCTGCCCACTTCACTAATTCCCAGTTGTCATATTGGTCCTTTGGAGCTGTGATTCTAATATTGCATAGCTAAAATTTATTAAAGGCGATTTGACTGTAAACTGTTCTCCACATCCTTGTCCCAGGTTCAATGAAGATGTCAAGCTCCGACAGCTACTTCTACGCAGCCATCGTTGCAGTGCTGGCTGTGCATGTGGTCCTGGCTCTATTTGTTTATGTGGCCTGGAATGAAGGCACGCCTAAAGGGAAGGGCAAATACGATTAAGGCGTGTCCACATTAGCTTGTAGGACTGGCGGGGACAGGCAAGCAGACAGACAGACGGGGCATAGATCCACAGTGCCCCCTCCCACCTCTTTCTCACACAATGGGCTCCAGCACTAAACTCATCACCATCCAGTTAGCTGTTCTGCTTGGAGGCCCTACTGTTTTCAGGGGGTGCTGGAGGCTGTTAGGTGCGTTTTGTTTTGTTGTTGTTTTTTTCACCAGTCTCAGCCGGCCCGCTTTCTGTCTTTTGTTACTTTTATTGACTGACGACAGCCACTATTTAAAGAGGCCTTGTCATAAGATGCCATTTGACTGTGTTGCAACTCCCTCCACATGTACATGTAGCGAAAGATATTTGGTTTTGGACGATGCACGCGTGTTGATGTGCATCAAACGTGAGGGATTTGATTTCAAATACTCTTCATCTATATTCTGAGAACTGTGGCTGTCCTAAATGAATGTTCGTCTCTGCATATATTTAATGATGATTCACGACTTCAATTAAAAACCCGCAACATTCTTAAATTTCATTTTGTGTTTTGGAACAAAATCTTCATGTTGTCTGTCCTGGAAATAATTGTTTTAATCCGTTTGAACGTGTAAACAAGGACTTTGTTTCTGTTTTGAATGTCTGTGTACTTTAGTGAAACAGATGTAGTGAAATAAGATAAAGCTGTCTTTATGATGATGATGATGATTTTGGGATGTATTTGGCATCAGTGTGAAGAAGATGAATTGTAGAGTTGTTGAAATAAAGTTTTACAATTAAATGAATTAAGTTTTTCATGTCTGCTTTTTGTTTTAAATTATACCCCTTTTAAAAAAGCGAGCTAATGTAATATTTCATGACAAATGACTCTTCACGATACAAGCTGCCTCACACATGTCTGTCTCCTGCCATCTGTTGTAAGAGCCATAACAAATTAAAATGTGTGCATTTATGAGAGCCTTGATTTCTGATGAATATCAGCTTGGGTTCATTTTATATTTGCATGTGAGGGGAACAAATATTTCTGTTGGTTGTTGTGTAAATAGATGGACTTATACAGTGCAAGTCTGTCACAACACTAACAGGCCTGATATGCAACAATAAAATCGAGAAGCAAAAACTATAAAAATTGATTGCCTGAGTCATTCACTTTCAAAAATGAAGCTAGTTTATTGTGATGAATATTTTATATTGCGTGCGCTAAAAAGAAAATACTTTCTAAATTGATTGCTCTTTTCCCCCAAGCCTTATACAGATTATGTGTAAAGAATCAATGGCTCTTCTCTGCTGAGACGACAGTGCGGAAGATACCTCAGTGACCTCTGCAGAGCATCGCAGCTGTCACATGGTGGCAGCAAACATCTTCACTCTCAGACAGCTCAACGCAGGAGTCAGGACAAGAAGCCACGGATGTTAAGCCATAATGACGTTTTCCTCTTTAGAAACCATGTCAGCAGCTGAATCCTGAACACACTGTGTAGCTGTGTCTGTTGCCGGAGCTGAACGAGCCTGGTGTCTGTGATGAGGTGACGGGCCTGCAAGCAATCAGACTGAATCAGTCAGCAAACATCAGGAACCTCGGATATTTCATGAGCGCAGCCTTGAAGCACTGAAAGCACAAGGGCAGGCTTTGCTCCTGGCTCTTTGTCATTTATCGCACATTAGCAGGTTGGGTGCATCAGTGTCAGTGTGATGCAGGACAGGCCAGAGATTGTTGAAGCCAAGGATTCTGGCTCATTTACATATAAACAGTACATAGTAACTAGTTAGTAGGTTTAACTCAGTAGGACGGAGACAGGATTTAAGCTATTTTATCGGTTCCCTTTATCCAGCAGATGGCGTCCCCAGCAGGCGCCGCCTCCAGACAAGCAGATTCAGTACTGAAGTGAAAGTAAAGCGAGAGGGCAGTAGAGTACTGTGCTGCATATGGTGCAACGGCACATAAAAAGCATTACGGCAGCACACAGAGCTGAATCAAGTAGCACAATAACTCATCCAGACACACACAATTATAGTAAACAAAACCAAGGCAGCGCGTTATTGTTTTAGTCTGCGCTGTTGTTCACCAAGAAAATCTGCTAAGGTCCTATTCAGACAGTAATTACCAGGAGAAACAGCAGCATTGGAGTGTTATTTATGTACCCCTTGTTTTTAATGGTTATCTGGATCAGGGGGGCTGAAAATAATTAGCGTGGAGGTTTCTACCAAGACCTGCAGACACCATGAGTATTCATCTTAACTCACATGGACGCCTTAGCTCATATACTGTATGTGAAGGCTACTGCCTGGTATCTGTCCTCAGTGCACCTTTAAAAGGGTTTCCACCTGTAAGTTATTTCAATAATAAAGCATTTAAATAAATGAAGTAATAAAGGAAGAAATTTGTCCCTAACACATAAGAAAAGTTAATATCTTTGTAGTTATTTTATCTTCCTCGGGTTTTATTAACTGCAAGTTATATGTACAGTATAAATAGAGGGAAGGTTCTAGGCTCTATTTTCACATTGTTGAATCGCTGATTCTATTTTGTTTTGTTTTATTGGATGCGTGATAGTCATTTTATGTACAGTAGACGGACAATTTAAGGTTCAAATTAGGTTTTATCCTTGGGGTAATTTACAAAAACAAAACACTGTTACTGCAGACAGCAGTGAAAGCACACATCTTTAGTCATTTATACAAAAAAATAAGTAAAAGCACATTTCTAAAAGTTAGACATGTATCTGGAGGCGTCAGATCTCGAGTCACGTCTCTCTCAGCAGGCCGCAGCTACAGCCCTGAATGTTGGACTTACCATAGTCAGATTTCATTTCAAAGTGTTGGATGAGCATCTAAAGTAAAGTGTGCTCATGACAGACGTCTGCTCATCTGTCAGCAATGCAAAAACACATATTGAGCTTTTCTCAGAGATGGCCACTTTATTGTATTTTAACATGATGTATGTCCTAAAATAACTGGGAGTTTGCTTTGGTTTTTAGCTTCACTTGTAAAAATAGATGGTCCATTTTTCACAATACAAGACTCCTTACTTAGTGATTTATGGACATATGAGACAGATATAAAGGTTGTATATTATATAACATAATATAATATTTGAAATATATTATTTCTAGCGCTGCATCCAAATAAAGTAACACTTACAGTATGACTAGAATGTGTGCTTTTGTTTTGAAAATCATTTACCCACTCTAACAGTGACACAGTGGGCACTGACAGGAAATTAGAAATGTACCAGCCTGTGGCATGAGAGCGCGTCACCGTCGCCGGGCAGCAGTGTCGTGGGTGTCATGCTTTCCATTCCAGGGGTGTCTCTGCGCTGCGTCGTGATATGCAGACAGGACGTGTTTATTCCTGCTCGGGCATGTCAATTATAACAAGCTGCGTTGTTTGGATCTTTATAGACCACTAATGGTTTCAAGTCTGATAATAATAGATATTCATGTGTGTCGTTACATACAGTATGGTATGAATTACACATATTCATCTAGATACATGGCAACAAAACTTCATGGTTGGAGCTACCGTTACCAACAATGATTTGGTTTCTACTTCCTGTGTCGATTGTGATTTATTTCTTTCAGAAATATAAAATAACAGCTGCAACTTGTTTTTTTTTCCTGATAAAGACTTTTGAACGCATAGCTAACCTTGCAAATTTAAGACAGGTTTATTTTAAGCAGATTTACAAAGATGGTTGTCACCAAGTGCTTTATAGAAAACAAACGACACAGACACAGATATAAACAAGGATAAACAAAACAATGTGCTTATAATTACGTCCTTGCTGGCTGTCGCAATAAAAAAAGAGACAGTACAAATGTGGGAACTCCTGAGACCAGTGCAATTTCTTTTTGAGGCGCGTCCTGGAATCAGTTACAGCGACTCCAGTGTCCAATGTGTTGTCAGGAATTGCACAACGTTTCACTTCAAGTCTTAGCAAGTGAACTATGCTGCTTGTTGAAGCCCTTAAAACGGTTAAGGGAAGTTATATTTAACTATTTGTCCTATCTGATTTCCCGCGGAGAGCTGCCAAACAGCCCATTGCGCCGGATGCTGCGTTCGGGCAGTGACGCTTCGATTGTTGATTCACATTTGTTGCGCGCTGAAAGAAAACTCAACTCGGCATAAAAACCTGAGCGGAGCAGACAGCCCTCCTCTTGATTCTCTGTGATGAAAGTGAAAAGAGGAAAGATTCATTCCATACAAGTATTAATTCAATTCACCAAACCGCAGCACTAATCAACACTGGCTGAATTTATTGTGTTTCCACAAATGGTGCATGATAAATCACTTGCGCTACAATCTATTCTTGAATCCAACCGAGTCCTTTCAAAAGGCAAAATGCTGAACGCATTATAAAAAGGCGGGAGGTCTTTGATGAGGTCTGCGATTATTAGAAATGTGCTCTAGAACGTCATCAGCCTTCACACGTTACAGTACAGCTGCGGCTTCTTCGTGTGCCCTTTAAATGTCACTTCCCCCCCGAGCTGGAATGAGTCAAACCTGTGCCATCTTAAAGAGGAGGGGGCGTTTTAGCATGTGTGAATGTGTCCAAACAGCAAGCGATCCCCCTCGCTGCAACTTAAGACCCCTCAGAGAAACATAAACCTCCTCATATCTTCAGATCATCTATTCTAGTCTTGCTGTTGCTATGTTTGGCGCCGCGGCCGGGCCTGGCCTGCGTGGGTGACCCGGGGGCCGATCCCGCTCCCTTCTTCGCTTTCAGGTCGCATTCCTCTGGCTTGCCGCTGCTCCTTTCCACCGCCAGGTTGTCCTTATTCTGCTTGTAGGCCGCCTTGCTGTGGTAGGGGTGCAAGGACGAGTCCGCGGCCTCCGACAGCGGCGGCAGCGTGTAGCCGGGCACCGGCGGGAAGCCGGACGGGACCTGGTGGAAGTAGTCGCCGCAGGCGGGCGCGAACGGCGCGGCCGCCTCGCTGGGCTCCTTAGAGAAGCTCTGGGGGGAGCGGTCCCCTCGGTGGAAGGAGATGCCCTGGCGACACTTGGTGAAGCCCAGGTGGTAGATCTCGATGAGGTTGAGCAGCAGGGACACGCTGGCGACCCCCAGCATGAAGATGATGAAGATGGTTTTCTCCGTGGGCCGGGAGATGTAGCAGTTCACCACGTTGGGGCACGGCGGCCGGTCGCACGTGTACATGGGCTTCAGCTCGAAGCCGTAGAGCAGGTACTGAGCCACGATGAAGCCCACCTCAAACAGGGTTTTAAAGATGACGTTGAAGACGTAGGTGCGCAGGAGCTCCCCCTGCAGGCGCACGCGGCCCTTTTCGTCCCTCACCAGCGCCCTTTTGTGCGGCGCGTCGCCCAGCAGCGCCTGCTTGTCCGCGTGGCTCGCGAGCTCCCTCTCCTTCTCCTTCTGCTTGTCCTCCATGCGCACCAGGTGGAGGATGTGTCCCAGGTAAATCAGCGTGGGCGTGGACACGAAGATGATCTGCAGCACCCAGAAGCGCACGTGGGAGATGGGGAACGTGACGTCGTAGCACACGTTCTCGCAGCCGGGCTGCTTGGTGTCGCAGGTGAAGCCCGACTGCTCGTCGCCCCACACCTTCTCCGTGGCGGCGCTGAGGACGAGGATGCGGAAGATGAACAGGACGGTGAGCCACACCTTCCCCACCACCGTCGAGTGCTCCTGGGCCTTTTCCAGCAGCTTCCCCAGCAGGTTCCAGTCCCCCATGGCTGTGCGAGCTCAGACCTGGGACCAGAGAGGCTTTAAAAAGTCCAATGCAGACACGGTCAATGCAAATAAGTAAATAATTTTAAATTAAAAATGTCTAAGTTAAATAACAGTTAAGATATTTTAAAAGTGTCTCAAGGAGTTCAGCTGAGCTCAAAGCAAATCAGTCCCTGGGGGGCCGGGCTGGGGCACTGAGTCGCCTTCTCCACTTGGACGAAGGCAAGATTATATTTACTTTAGGATGGTATAAATTTGGTGAGTGTGGACAGGGGGGAAGGCAGGCTTCAGTCGTGATTCTGTGCCCACTGGCCCGCTTGACCCGAGCCTCCTGCAGTGTGAGTCACACAAAGTGAAATCAAACACGGGGCAGATACGGTGGAGGTATGTCCTGGAAACGGGCGAGTAATGTTAGCACCGTCAGCCTCGCTATCACATTGTTATAAATATATTCTACTCCTGATGGATGTGCTGTACAGTAGCAGACCGACTGAGGTCTGTACAAATAGACAGAAAACAGGAGCTAAAGGCTAGATTGATTGTTTTGTTTGTGTTTTTCTGCTCAACCTTAATATATGGACCCTTCTTATATTATTATCTAGCTGTAACCCTTGATTGAACAGTTACGCTCTCTGCTTTCCCCAAGGTCCACACAGGATAAACCCACCTCAGCTTATACGTCCCCTGTGGTGAAGCTTTCCATGCCTCCGAGGGTCCATGGGGCCGCCCCTGCTTCGCCGACAGGCCTCAGCAATGCCCTTGAATGGACGGAAGACGTGGACCCCAGCGAGACACCGGCTTGGTTCCACACCAACAAATCCGCCGACCCGGTCTTCAGTGTCCAAATACAGCCAAGGCAGGACTCGGGATCCGGGCCCCAGGCCCCGGGGTCTTCCACTGACACACACTCAAACCTGCTGGATGCACTGTGAGCCGCGTCCGGCCCGCCGTCCCTCCAGCCCCCCTCCCCCACGGTTAAATTTGGCACAGTGCACCCTCTCCAATGTAAACTATTAAAGCCCCTCTAATTGCTCGGCCCAGTGAGTGACAGGGCAGCTGACCAATGCAGTTGCCTGCTAAGTCCGTCTGGCCACAAGTGCCCCTGGGGTCTAAATATAGTGCAGGGGTCTCTCCTATCATGGGAGGAGGGCAGGATTTGGAGATGAGTTGCCACTTGCATCTTCAAGTCACACGTCGTGATGACAGGAAACAAACACTCTATTTGACATCAGTAATCAATCTTGCGTGAAATGATCAGACAGTTTATTATTTTGTGCACACGATATCAGGTTCCAACCCACTGCTCTGTATATTTTTATTGGATTGCTTACGTGGCTGTAAATTAAAATATATACATTGAGGCGTATCGACACCAGGGTTTCTGTTTGCATTACAGGTTAACTTCATAACAAACCGGCGCATGAGGCGTAACATTCTCGGACAGACACTGAATAATACAGTGAAAGCAGGAAAAAAGCAGGTGCAACTGTCAGAAACTGATCGAAAAACAATTTTTTAAGTCAAAGCAACAACCTTCAATCTTTACTTTATATTTTTAATTTATAGCACCAATAGTTTATGTTACACAATAACTTATTATAAGCCGTCTTTAAAAACATTGCATTAAAATTGGCAAATAAAACCTACATGTGGTTTGGTTCCTACAACTTTATTTACAGGAATAACTTAACTCCAACACCAGCTCTCACTCAGACTAGATTACACACAATACAGAGTAACATGATCTAAATGAAATCCAGCATTTTAACCTTTATAGTAATCTCTGCCTGTTTATACCCTTTGCAACAAATGTAATAAAGAAGCTTCTTCCACGTTGTCCAGGCTGAATTATTTACTGTAGGCGGATTTTGTGTCATAAAACCGGCCAATGCAAGAAAAAAAAAATCTGCTGGGTGGTGCTGATGTCCTAAACAAATGCTCGCATTCCCAAACAGCAATATTTGTATTCTAGGTTTTATTTTCCCCGGATCGTGGATTCAACCGTATGACAGCGAGCTGGGCCTTCAAACCAGTACAAAGCCCAAACAGCTCCGCTGGCCCGACTCCACCGACCACCCCTGCGGTAGATCCAATGACTCCACACGCTACAGAGCAACTGTCACGCAGCAGAAATACTAAATGACGGATCCTCAGACCAACCCGCTTCCCACCGTGGAAACGAAAGCGGCTTCAAGCACAGATAACACACAGAAACAAATGAAGGTAAACTTTGACGAATGGTCAACAGCAAAGTCAGTCGTGTTTGATTTTGTGGTAAATGAGCTAAAACATATTCCAACATCTGTACTGTCCTCAAACCTTCATTACTGGCTCTGAAAAGTTCCAACAGCAACTAATACTAGAAAGAGGGGAAAAAATAACATCAATCACCAAAGGTTTGGCAGAAGGATGTATAAATAAATGTTACTGCTGATTAATCTAAAGAAAGACAAAAGCAGATTCCTAGAAAGCAGAGCACCTCTCGTCCTTCTCTCCCGGGCTCTTTCTGGTCACGGCGAACTTCGCCTTCAGAGGATGCTCCGCTATCAGCTGATTGATTTCGTTTTGCCTATAAGACGACAACTTCTGACTTATCCAGGCTGCTTTGGATTCGTCCTCGGAGCCTCGCAGGCACCGCTTGCAGGCCCTGCTCACGAGGTAAACCACCTCCGCCAGGTTGAGCAGCACGCACACGCCCGACACGGCCAGCATGAACACCGTGAATATGGTCTTTTCCGTGGGCCTGGAGACGAAACAGTCCACGGTGTTGGGACACGGATAGGAATCGCACTTCACTAAACGCACCATCTTGAAGTCTGGGTAGATTAGGTAGAAGACGTAGAGAAAAGCCACCTCGAGGATTATTCTGAAGACGATGCTGATCATGTAAGTCCACCACAGGGCGCCGGTGATCTGGAACTTCTGGTTCTTGATGTGCTCCAGCTCCTTGGGGCTGCCGCGGCCCGCTCTCTTCAGGGTCTTCTTGTCGACGTGCCGCCGGTGGGCCACGTGCATGGCCACCAGCAGGGCGGGCGTGGACACCAGGATGAGCTGCAGGGCCCACAGGCGGATGTGCGAGATGGGGAAGAACTGGTCGTAGCAGACGCTGTTGCAGCCGGGCTGCTGGGTGTTGCAGGTGAAGCCGGACTTCTCGTCGCCCCACACGCTCTCGGCGGCCACCACCAGGACCAGGATGCGGAAGATGAAGATGACGGAGAGCCAGATGCGCCCGATGCCCGTCGAGTGCCTGTTTACGCCGCTGATCACGGCATAAAAGGCGCCCCAATTCATTTTCGACTCCAGGACTGTAACAAAAGACATTCAAAATCAGTAAATGGATACAGAGGAAGGTGCATATCTAAATTGGGACCGACCATCGATAATAGGCCCTAAAAATGTTTTCTTTTTCTCATATTTGCATCTACAACTCTTTAGGAGGTTTACCAGGCTCAGCCGGCTGTGCAGGCAGCGTGAGCAGCCCCGGGTCCGAGGCTGACCATGTTGAGGCGCGGCCCCAGTGTGGAGCTGGATTTGGCCCGGTAAGGAACAACAGACAAGAAATGCCAAGGAGCCCGGCGTGCGTATAAGAGCAGGGGCGATGGCCTGCCGCCGTCACAGGACGCGACGCCACGAAGCCAATTGCAAAACAAAACCGAGCCATGTGATCCGCTCACCCTGTATTAATACTGTACTCCCAAAGTGGCCGCCAGCCCAGTTACAGGCTGACCGTCAGCAAATTTCTCCCAGGAGCGAGCGAGACGCCCATGATCGGAAGACATGTGAGACCTTATTGTTTGTCAGGGAAGCTACAGACTTGAGATTTATGTGACTATTTCTGCAGCACATCATTTAAACAGCGCCTCAAATATTTGTGGGGTTAAGAAAGTTGGGAATGCCATCTTTCACACTATATGTTAGTAGAATAGAGAATATAAATGATGTGTATTTTACCTTCAGCTGAGGTGGTACACACAGTGTGTACAAATCAGGCAGAAATCAATTCAAATAGTGTGTTTTGTATGAAGCCAAAAGGCTGGATGGAGAACACCATGCGTCTGGAAAATGCTAATCATTCCTCCGCCACTAGCCACTGCCCTGCACCGGAGCAGTCATATGCTCTTATATAAACTATTTACATACAATGGCCGCCTTTATGTGGCTGCAACAAGACTCTTTAGAATTCAGTTCAAACGCCTCGACTTCCGCCCACCCCGGGCAAAAGGAGGAATCTGTGTGGACACAAAAGGCCTCAGCCTGCCGCATTATTTATTGTGCTTGGCAGGGCAGGGGAGCGAAGGAAGCTTTAGACCTGAGTCACTGTCACCGAGAGCAGGGTCACACACAGGTTTGTACGTCCAAAGGGATCAACACAAGCACGGCTGCCTCTGTGATCTCAGTACTGCTGGAGATAGGACCTTGTGCAGGCAGAATGCATGCATGCAGCTAATGAACATATAGCATTTACAGTTAAGTTGCTACAAAGAACTGGTTTTATTTCAGAACCAGTTTCATGCATAACATTATAATTATGTTTTGACAATAAATATTAATACACTGTAACCCTAGATCTACTTTAAAGCATTTCGCTTATGAAAGAGCCAATCAGCACGTTGTAAATTATGTCAACAATGATGAATGTAAACTTGCCCTCGGACCTGTATAAACAGATAAAATCTACAAATTTTAAATTCCTCGCAGCGCTATCAGTTAGCATTTCACTGTTTATTCTGGTCGAAGTCGAGCCAAGAAACAATTTACAGTAACTGCACGTGAAGTGAAAACACAATGTAGCCATTTGTCACGTCCTATCAGATGACCCACAGCGAGCCGCTGAGCCGTGAGCACTTCTGCGTCATGACAGATGCAGTGGGAGGGTTTGGGTGGTCTGCTAATTCCCTGAATGAACTAAGCCCCATTTATGTTCCCGCTACACGAGATGCACTGTGGTACAGTAAAGAGGCGGAAAGCTCACGGCGGTGTGTGAGGCATCCTGCAGTACGAGAACGCAACCGTAACCAAACAGACGAAGACTTAAACTAAACGGAGATCAGGTAATCTGACTGAACAGGCGCCGTCTGGGGCTGCGTTTTTAAATAGAGGAACATCCTAAAAATAAAACAGCACGCAGCATAACTCGATTTCTACATTATCTCTAAATGAAACGTGTCACGTGTCTTCTCTTTTACTATATTACAGAGACCCAAAGAGAAACGTCTCAGTCTGATACTAACATTAGGTTTGATATTTAACAGAAAGTTTTACTGATGTTGAACCTCCCTAGACTTAAAATCCACATGAAAACAAAATAAGATGATTATACTAGTCCAGTCGTTTATCTTAAATAAAGTCTCCCAAGTTAATACTCTACACTTATACTGCTAAGGGCCAATCACACAGTTTGTCTAAGAGCCTACTGTGTCTAACATGGGGTTTTGTAGCTGTTTGTCAGTAAGGATCAAGGTTCCCTCGGTTCAATCTTGATGTGGATCCCAAGAAACAGACATGGAACCACTACATTTGTCAGGGAAGATACAAACTACACAAAATGCTTCTTATGGTATGTATAGCAGGAGATGAGGTGTTTCTCCCAGTCAGAGTAGCGTCCTCTTGCTTTGAGTTGAACAGCTCCTGAAGACAGAAGTAAAAGAAAAAAAAAACAACAACATGGAGGAAACTGTGGTGACGATGCAACACGTTACTGCAGACGGACCATCTGTAACATTGCTTACTCAGACCAGTGTTCTTGAGCTTGCTGTGTGTAGCGTGTCCGTTCTCGGCCAGCCTCAGTGACAGCGGCGCGCCCCGCCTGGAACGAACAGAACGTGACTGCTCGGGAACATTGCTGTTCCTCGAAGCCACTCCGAGGCTGAAATTAGATACTGCAACACATGTTTGTGACTTTTTGTTGAAGTACCTCATGGCTCCAAGCTTTCCTTTCTCCAAGAACAGCTCAACTGTAACTCTGGGCCCTTGTGGGTAAATTCTGGCATAGAGCGTCCTGTGGCTGACCATCTCTTTGAACCAACACACTGCCTCCTCAGACCAGTGTGTCCCATTCGCAGGCGTCACCTGGGGAGAAAGACACACACCACAACCGTGAAGCGAGACAATTTATTTCCCTTGTCACTATGTAGATGAAGCAGTGACTAATGTTTCAGTCTACACACACAACATTATGCGTTTGTTACATGTGCAATAAGGTTTATTTATGAAATAGACGTCAATCAGCAGAAAAGCACTCACGTTTGCTAGTGAGACCTGTACACATTGAAGTGGAAGGACGGCCATGTCTGGCGTCAGCTCCTTAATATCTACCAGTGACAGACAAGCGGTGTCACCAAAGTCCAGCCTCTTCACCTCTACACTGATGGACGGACCACCTCCATCGGCATCAAAACCTTTGAATTAGAAGCCAGAGGGAAGAGCAGCAGGTTCATGAACCATGTGAAACTCCCAAGTGGCTGCAGGCAGACAGAGGGACGCTGCTACCATCTAGAGGTTTGCCCCAGCAAAGCCATTCCAATACACATAACTGGACCCACCTCTACTTACGCCACATATCTTGGTCACCTGAGCCCGGCACCATTGTTCTTGCTCAGGGAACCAAGCCATGACTTGGGTTCCAATGTCTGGAATGTTGTTCTGCGAGGCATATGAACTAGTGGCTTTCCAGCTGCTGCTGCTGCTGCTGCAAAAGAAAAAAAAACATAATCACAACCAGAAACATGTGGATTATTAAAAAAGGTTTTAAAAAAGAATCTACAAAGAAAGCAGTAATGGAGCGAAAGGATGAATGGCCCTTTAAGCTCTCTGTTGAAACAAGGCTGAGGGAAAGCAGGCGAGATCAGAGTCGAGCGACTCGACTCACCCCGTGATGAGGCTCTGCAGCTTCGGGATGCAGTCTGCAGGCTGGATGTAGAAGCTGCCTGGGCTGATGACATGAGACACCATCACTTCCGTCTCTTGAAACTTTTTGATTTCAAACTCTGGGATGTTCGTCCTGTTCCCGGCGCCCATTTGAGCCGGAGGTCCGAGCGCGTCGCTTCGGGGACTTTGGGTCTCGCATTGGACGCCTGCGCAGGAGTCGGACGTTGGATTCCGGCCGCGCGGTTTCTCCAGGAGGCTGTCGCCACGCTCCACCCGCGCCACCTCTGTGAAGATGTCGCCGACGTCCCACAATTCAGTCTTTGTTGCGATCACAGAGCTGTAGGTCAAGGAGCCACTTGACTCCACCCGTTTTACTTTGAAAACAGGGGCTTGGTTTTCAAAGTCTGCACACAAAGCTTTTGGCGGCGGTGAGTCGCCCAGATCATCGGTCACAGCACGACTCAATTGGCACTTTTGTGCTTCCATGTTAGGTGAGGTTTGCCGCGAAGGACTTGAAGTATTCACGCTTTTAGTGCACTTTAAGGTTTTAGCTTCGGTTCTGAGGAAATGCATCATTTGGGTGGATGCTTGTTCTTGGTGTTGCACCACAGCATCATCCCCCTTTCTCCAGCTACTTAGTGGGTCCACTTTCATGGGTTTAGGGTTACTGACCCCTGGGAATACAGCTTGTGCGGGGAGGAGCAGCGGCGGTGGCTCCTCTGCTTCAATCCCTGCACTCTGAATAATGGCAGGTGACAGAATCACATCATTCTCTTGGCATTTCTCCTCGAGCCTCGCAGCTTGTTCTTCTCCCCCAGCCCCTAAATGACAGGACAAGCTCGTAGTCTGAGCGGCTCCGCCGTAGCTGGACGGGATGCTGCACATCATGTCATCATCCTGGATCGCTGCAGACGGGGAGATGAGGAAATGTTTTAACAGCCGAAGGGACAGCGTGGCTCCAAGCACCTGGACTGCTTTCGATATGGAGCTCACCATGAGCACATTTTGCAACATGGGCCCAAACTTGAGAACATCTGTCTTGAGTCTCCCTTTGTGTCTGACTGGCTGTGATTGGTTGCCTCGCTCTCCGTTTTTGACAGTGGGCCGGACTTGTGGCTCTGTAAAGATGGGAAAAGCGTCAAGATGCTCTGGTTAAATGTCTGGGGAGGATTCCTCATTTGCCTACAGATATAGACAATTTCAAAAGCGATTCCTTTCTAACTTACCAACAGTTCGGCCCATTAGTATCGATGACAATCTGTCAACAGTTTGACATTTCATGTCCAAAGCGCTCAATAGTTCATTGAACACAATGGTTGGAAAAGACGAATTCAAGAAGCTTTGGACGTCTTCATAGGCCTGTAAAATATTCATATAACATTAAAGTAACGATTTGCTTTGCTGATTTAATTGTTTTAGGATAGGTAGTGCTGAGAAGTTGTAGGAAATTTAGCGTTTTGTTTTATGGTACGTAACTATATTGTTATTTTCATAGCAGCTCATATAGTTAAATAGTCCCTCGTAGAAATAAAACCGTTTCAGTCAAATGTTTACATTTTAGCGTGTCTCGTGGCTCCTAGCTAATCGGACCACGCGCGCCGTGTTTGCTAGCTACGTGCGCGTGCAGGACGAACTCGTGTCACGTTTACCTTGTTGGTGAAGGCACGAAGGTCTCGTTCCAGCGCATCTCGGGCCTTTTCCAGCTCAAACAGTTTGTGGGTCAGCTGCACCTTGTGGGCCACGACGGAGGGAGGCGGCTGCTGCTGCGGAGGAGGACTCACGGCCGGGGTCATGCTGCTAACGCTACGGTGAGTTGCTAGTTGCGAGGGTGAAGTTGGCGTCCGATTTTAGCCCCGGGGTCCGTAGTTAAGGGGGAAGTTGAGGGAAAGATCGATAATTGTGAAAACGAACTATTTTGCTATTTTTCTACATGTAGAAAATTCATAGCTAAAGAAGTTATTGGAAACTATATTTGTTTATTTTATTTAATGGACATTTTGGATATTAATTGGGCCTACCCATTGGGTGTTTATGAAACCACAGATTCTGTAATATCTGCTTATAATAAAATGTTTAAAGCTTCAATGTTTTTCCTAAAATTCCCCCTCTTCTCCCTGAAAGATTGTTGAGCGTTGCTTCATATAGCAAACGTTTTGGTGAAGGAACGTAAGCCCCTTGTTAGCTCAACGTAATCTAAATAGATCGCAGGCTGAAAACAGACAGAATCAGAGCAAGCAGCTGAATAGCTCGACACTTATTCCTAGAAAGTGTCGCTTTCAGGGCTTTCAGTGCTGCTAATAAACAAGCGCCTGCTGATGTGTAAATGCCAGGTGCCATCTGCCCTCAAGTAGAAGAATGAAGACAATTTGCCACTTGCATTCCTACGGTTTTACACCCAATGCCGTACACACACACAGTTCTTTTCTTCCAGTGCTATTTGCTTGAACATGTCAAGCTGCTACTTGATCTAGTTTAGTTGTAGGTGGGGCAACAAAGACATTTCCTACAGTTACATTGCTCAAGAGCCAGGTTGGCATCCTGGCTGTTTTGATACTTATTCTGGCCTGCGATGATTTGCATAGGAATTGCAAAATGACACTTCAAATTTAGCTTTAAGTGGAAAGGATTACCCAACAGGAAACCCTGCAGCTGCAGTTTCTCGCCGTTCCACCCACAGCTACTTGCTCACATTCTAATCAATATGTCCTTCTTACTGTAGATACGGTTTAAAGCTGGGATAAGTCATTTCGCAGGTTAATGGGTTGGGTGGGATAGAGTTTTTGTCACATGTGATTATGTGCTTACCTTCATAAGGTTGTGGATCCAAATCTAGTCAGATTTATGGAGTGAGAGCACAACCCAGACTGATTGATAGTATATATCACAGTTTATATTTTTTAAGTTGGTGGAATTCAGGTTGCTCAACTCCAAGGACAAATCCTCTGATTCACTGATTTATTTTGCAGGTAGTGACATGGGTGAAGGCTGCCAATATATTCCGGTCATTAGATTCAGTGCAGTGTAGGTGTTGACACATTACAACAGTGTTCCAAGGTCAGAGGCACATAAATGAAATATTATGAAACATATGAATGATTTATATATTGTATAGTAACATGGATTATATATAAAAATATCTACACACAGAAACATAACAATGTGTCATTGCTGTTTTGTTTTTTAGGCCATTTTGGAAGTATTGTGCAAAGCATCATGACCTTCATACAAATTTGGGCCAAGTTTAAGTTTTTATTTGCAAACAGACATTTCAAAATGAAGGATGGACAAAAATGTTCTCCACCCGAATTAGTAATTTGGCTCACGCTGCGACCAAACAGTCTCCACAGGCCCCTCAGCAGGAAGCAGGAAGCCTACCAAAGTGCAGTTATAATAGAGTGTAAACCGATTCATGGGTGGCACGGTGAAGCCTGCCTCCATTTAATTTGATTAGCATTCATGGCTAAAGCAGCCTTTTAGCTGCACTTCTGCAAATGACTCATGCAAATGGACTGTCAAAGGAAACACGCCTGAGTCGCTCATCACTGACTTATCGTACTACAAATGTTGTGTCTGTGCAACACAGCTTCTTGCAAAACACGGTGAACGCTGCTATTATGACAAATACGAATAAAGCAATAATAAATGTTTGTCCAATGTGAACGTCCTGTACCTTAGTACAATGAGACATAGGGGTTTTAAGATATTCTGTCAAAGTGAGGTTTCTGGTGCTAGTGAAGCATTCAGCGTCTCCGATGTCAGCTAGCTGAGAGTCGTTCAGGAGAATCAGCCATTTGCTGTCACAGCAGTTAAAGTGATTCCTGCTAATATACATATGCTTGAGGTGGACAGATAAAGCCTTAATCAGCGAGTGGTTTAAAGTGTGCAAAGCATTATTTCTGATGTCTAGTTGTGTGAGAGGAGAGCAGCCCAGGCTGCTGGGCAACACGTCCAGGTGGTTGCCGGACATCTTTAGCTGAGTTAAGGCTGGCATACAGGGAAGCGTCAGATCGGAGCTGCTCATGTTGTTCCCACTGACGATCAAGGACTGGAGAGTGGTCCGCACAGCTTCCAGTGCACCCTCATGCATCACCATATGGGTGTTTCTTGCAAGGTTCAAGGAAACCAAGGAGGATTTCTGAAAAGTGTTCGGGTGAAGTGTTTTGATGTTGTTTCCCTCGAGGTTGAGGTGTTTGAGTGTCTCCAACTTCCCAAAAGCAAAGCAGGATGTGTTGGAATCTTGTGGCCCCACTGATGGAAAGCCTCTCAAATGGTCCATGGAAGTACACAGTTGCACTGTGTTGTCTTTAAGGTTCAACGTTTCGATTTGTGTGAGTGCTTTGAGAAAAGGTGGAGAAAGGTGCGTGAGTCCGTTGCTTTGCAGGTCCAAGTGCTTTAAGGATGGAAAGTAAAGCTGCCGTGGGTTCTCTGGATGGGAATGGAATGGTCTAATGTTCCAGGTGATGTTCTGCAAACAGTTGTGGCTAAAATTGAGTACTTGTAAAGAGGAGAGAAGGCTCAGAGTCTCGGCTGGGAATTGTCTGAAGTGGTTGTAACTGAGGTCGAGGAAAACGAGTGGCATCAGCCTCCAGTTGGAGTGGAGGATATTTTTTCTCACCGTGTTTTCATTCATAATATGACTATATAGATAATTGGCCTCTGATACCATCGAAGCCTCCGAGTCCAAGGTGCCGACCATGTTATTCTGTAAGTGAAGATACCTCAGACGGTTCATCTTTGGAACAACAGGGAAATAAAGCAAGTTGTTGAAGCTCAGATCAAGGATTTCAAGCTCATACATCTGCTCGTCCTCGCGTGTGACAAAGGACTCTAATGAGTTTCTACTGAGATTCAAATACTTGACTTGATGTAGTTTAAAATTACAGACACGTACAAGGGTATTCCTAGCTAAGTTTAGCTTCTTCAGTTGGCTCAGCGGCTCAAATGTCCCCTCTTCTATAAATGATATCAGATTATCATCAATAGTAATAATCCTCAGACCTTTACTCTCCCTGAACATGCTGCGTGAAAGCCTTGTTAACGCGTTACCAGTCATTTTAAGCCAATCGAGGGAGGACTTGTTTCGAAGGTACAGCTCAACGGCCTCATCGGTCAGGCCGTTCGCAGACAGGTCCAAGCTCCTCAGTCCGCTGATGGATCGGAGGGCTTTGCTGTTACTGCCAACGTTGGTGTTCATCGCGTTTCTGGACAAATTCAGCCGCTCCAGTCGAGCCAGCTCTTCGAAGGCCCCCTCAGAGATGAAATCCAGCTGGTTGGCGCTGAGGTCCAGCTGCTCCAAAGACGGCAAGACAAGTGTGCGCAGCTGTCTGATGAAGTTATTGGACAGGTCCAGTCTTCGAACCCTTGCATCCAGATCCCTAGGGACAGAGTGGAGGTTGTGGTTGTTCCAGGACTGCTCCTTGAAATGAAAGGAACATTAATCATAATCAAAGAGGGAATCGAGAAAAGTGAAATAATCTTTGCTTATTTATACAACAAATTAAAGGTGCAACTCTTTATATGAATGCAATATTACTACCTGTGGAGCAGCGTGCGTCAGTGCAAGGCCATAGCTGAGTGGCCATAGTAGTAGAAGGCTGGAGAACATGTCTTTGACCATCCCCTGTGCTGCTGCTGCTGCTGCTGCTGCTTCTGCTGCTGTATAACTGTACAGCATCACTACTGGTGTCAGAGCTCATAGACTCGATCACACACACCCGAATAGAACCACGCTTCACCAAAAAGGGGGGGGGGGGGGAGGAAAACAGCTGTGGACACCAGATAGCTTCCATAGATGCTATATTTGGACACTAAAGAATTAACGACTGATGCATCACTTTTATTAAGCAGAAGACAAAATAAAAACATGTTTTCAGAAAAAAAAGAATGAAAAAAAAATATTGAAACCGAAGCAAAATGGCCAGTTTATTCACATTCACTGTCTCATGCTAATAAATCACATCAGCAAAGTGTACACCTCCCGAGTGATAACAAATGATACCTTTGTTTGTTCCTGACGCGGCCTCAGGAAAACGGAAGCTGCTCTAAAATAGATGGGAGGAACAAATAAACAGAGCTGGAGCTGGAGGGAAGCAAAAAATAGCCCGACGACAGCAGGAGGTGGCACAAATGTATGGTGACCACAGGAAGATGCACAGTATCGATTAAAAGCAGGAGCAGACACAGGCTGAGGAGTTCATTCCAACACTCCTGTATATCAGTAACACGCTTTCCTGCCGCCGTCACGCAGGCCTTTATCAGCGCCTTCTCACGCTTCCTGCGCTAAGTAGCCGCGCGGCTATCGTCTTCACGCCGCCTCCTGTCAGTTCAGCTGCACGACGCCAAAAAAGGTTGATTCTGCATCCATGGAGATCAGAGCCTGGGGCCTGTATGGGATAACCAATTCCAGCCTGTCGTCTCTACGGAGCTGCACGATGCCTGCGGAGGGAGGACACAGCGTGTTCAGTCTGAGGGCATGGAGGGAAATAGTAGATGAGTGAGAGAGGTGGAGTGAAAACAGGGTAGAAAGGGGTTTTCAGTACTTCTGTGCGTTTTTGGCATGAGCGCGACTCGCGTTTGGAGCGAGATGGATGGGATGAAAGCTGTTCTTCCAAAGGTTATTCTCCCATTTGGTGTTATGAGAAGAATCGTGGAGAGCGCTGTCATCAACATGTCAACTCAGGATCTCCCATGTGCCCAGCGACTCGAGATATGCTGACTGAACAGCACGTGATCTTTGTACTTACACAACCATTATGTGACCTCATGTTTTGCATTTGAGGCCCCTTGATTCTCTAGCCTTTCCTTTAGGATCCAGCAAATCTCTAAACTAAGAATTGAAGAATATATTTGGGAGGAGAAAGCATTTCCCCCAGATGTGACGTGATGCTGCGCAGCGAGGATGGAGGTCTCATCAGCATTTGCTTAGCTTAGCCTAAAATCTTTTAACAGGGGAAACAGAAAGCCTGGCTTTGACCAGTGCTAACAAAATCAATAAAAGTCTCAGTAGAAGTCTTCAAGCGAACTGTAAGCCCCACGGGGAGCTTATGTGTCTGTGTATTTATTGGTCTGAAGCAGTCATGGTGATAACAAGGCTCTTTGGCGAGGTTGCTGCTGGCTGTAGATCCATCCCGCTGAGCCAGGGGAGCGGTATTTAGCTTTTGGCAAGGAAGACAATTAGCATCTGCAAATGATTTAAGTATCTCTTCAAGACGGCACAAGGCGCTAACCTGCAGTGTGGCACGTATTGGCAGGGTGTTCACCAGGCATCTCCTGCAAGCAGCGCAGGAGCTCCGTGGACCTGGTGTCGGAGCCAGCGGAGCTCCAGCGCCGAATGACGTGGCCCATGACGGCGTTGGAGCTTTTGAACAAAACCTGTGAATTAAGCAGAACATTAGCCACAGAGTTGGAACAAGTCAGTTGTAATATCAGCTTAGTTACGCTTGAGGTCCAATGACACCATACTTGTCCAAACACCAAGTAATAACCATCCTCTTGGACAACAATTCTGTTTTCCTTTTGTGAAATTGCATTTCCTCCCTGCACAGAAACCGTCCAAGGGATCACTGTAATATTTCCTGTGGGGAAAGGCAAGATACACTCATTCAAAATAATGGCAGGCAGGGACATGCTAATGCCAAAGACTTGGATTCAGCTTTACCTTTTATGTCTGGCAGTTTGTTAGAGTTAGCCGTTAACTGCAGAAATGATGTTGGAGCTGGTGAGAGGGGAAATGAGCAGTACACTTGGATTTTATTAACTTAGCACAGGCTGTTTACGGCCTCACTATTATAGCAGACTGTAACTAATAGAGCCATGTCCAATTCTCAGCTCCAACCCACCTCTGTTGCTGCTTTGTTCCCGTTTCATTCTCCTAGAAGACATCAGTGAACTTTGAGTATTCTGGAAAACCTTTGGCTTCATGACCCAAGAGAAAGCATATTAATACAGGACTATCTGAACACTCATAGCATAAATCTAAGTATGACTCCATGCTGGATAATCAGTGACATACCTCCCTTGTTTTAGACATCTTGGCCATTTTCTCTTTGACTCCTTCAGAACGTGGCTGATTTAATTGTAGAATTATGTCCCTTTGGAGTTTGCGAAAGTCATTTTCTAAAAGACTGGCTCTGTGCACCAAGAAGAGGCCGAGACAAAACATAGACGCCGCTAGTGATAATAAAGCACCGTACAGCATCGTGAGGCTCGAGGGACTGGACGACCTAAAGTTACACAAACGGGTGAGGTCACACATGAGTTAACCCCCGGAAACCCAAGCGTTGCATTTCTAAATGAGGAACCCTCCTCTCGCTGCCTCACAAGATGGTAATCATTTAGACTGGAGGAGCCGTGCAGCCAAATTTGAAACCTGAAAAGTAAGAGCCCGTTTTAATAAAGACAAAAAAAGGCCTCGCTCTGAGCATCATCCCCCCCCCCTCAGCGCTCGTGCCGATACGAATGAGGCGCTTCAACCTTTTCAAATCAATACCACCAGCGGCACAGACAGCGACGGCAGACGAATGCATTCGGACAGAAAATGAAACATTTTAATCCATCAATCAACTCCATTTACAAAAGTATATCCCATTTTATATACAATATGTACAGAGACGTATAAACAACTATCATTTTCCCACATGGATTCACTCATATGGTAACTAAACAACAGCACGGCAACAAAACATATCGCTGATATTCTGCAGAGATGCTGTAGTGCAAATGTGCGCAAAATATATAGTGCTGTTGTTCTATGACTGCCTTATACCTCCAGTTTTAGTAGATTGCTCTCAGCTTTGCATAGATAGACTTCAGATTGGCTTTCAACGCTTATATGATCTCATACTATTATTTTATCTTGGTATTTTCTTTGGTAAACCACTCACTTATAACCACTAACAATTAAATTAATTAAAAATGCTGAGTATACAAAGTGTGAATGAAACATCTGTAACAGCTGGTAGGTTTGGAGATACAAGATTATCATTCAACAGCACTTGAAAGTGTGTAACTATTAAGTTTCCGTCAGCGCAGTGTCCTTCTGTGTTATGAAGCGAGATGCTGGCTGTGTTGACACAAAGTTGCAACTATAAATAGATACGGCTGTTTGATGAGGAAATTTACTGTAGCTGATCTCTTTGCGCAGGACAAGTGCGAGGGGGGGGGGGGCAGAAAAGTCCAAGTCGTCCTTTCTAATAGATAGACATTAAAGTCAACCCGAGTCACTTGGTATTTCTCAACTTTAAAGACCTAGAGGTCTTAGGGAGGGAGATTAAGTGTCTTCACAACAGGGGCCAAACTCAGGCTAGAAGTTGCAGCTAATGGATTCATAAATCCTACATTGGGCAAGATGATGAGACAGCGTGACTCTGGGCTGATCTGTTTTCACTGTGTGTGACGTTCTTATTCATGCAGAGGGCTGGCGGCTGTGTAATTATCAGTTCTGCCCAGCAGATGGAGCCTCTCCGAGTCTGACGCTTCCCAGGAAGGTGGTGTGGTTGGTCATGCTGATGAGCGTGTCCTCGTAGACGATGCGTATGGAGATCCTCTGGCCCGCACGGAGCAGGCTCACGCCAGCCGTGTAGCAGGTGTTGAACTTGCGCTGGCCCGTCTCGATGCTGCAGGTGCAGCGCAGGAACGGGTTGGAGTCCACCATCACCTCATAGCTGGCAATGTCAGTGAAGTTGAGGTAGTACACCTGGTGGAGAGGGGAGACATAAAATTCACAAAGGACTGAGAAGGGTAATCAAAACAAGTCCACATGATATTTAAGAGTTTGTTTTAAGTCGAAACAGCTGGAGAAGCGGAGGAGCCAACAAGGATTTGAGTTATGGAGCTTTACATTTAGTCACAGAGAGAGGGGAAGGAGAAATATGTCTTCTAATGTAACTGAAACATACAAGTATAATCAAAGCAAGCAGGTTTTTTGATTTAACTACAGAACACCTGCCAGTTCTTCTGACTCTGCACTGTAAATTTTAAGAGTTACGTCAAGGACCGTACTCACTTCTACCTGACTATATATGAAGTAGACACCGTCCAGCAGCACCTCCAGCTCTCCAGAGCGAGAGTGCATTTTAAACACGCGATGGTGGATGGACAACATCTTCCAGTTCCTCAGGATGCCTTCGGACAGGTCTAAGCAAACAAACAAGGGAAAATCTTCAGCACACATGCCTTTCAGACAGTCTGAGCAGAGTACCGACAGAAAACAGAAACCTGCCAGTGATACTTACAGGTCTAGTGAGGCTGACTGACTGATACAGGATAACCAAAATCTGCTGGCATGCGAGGCTTATGCTCTAACACGGATGTGACTTATAATATAAGCCTATAACTACAAACTGATCCTGTAAAGGGCTATAGGATTACATTAGATTTGCTATAATCTTGCAGTAAATACTGGTAGCAACAAATCCATTACTTAGGTTCTGCAGGTGACACTCAACAAACACTGCTTACAGGAAACAGCTACCAGACAAACACTGACAACTCTCAGTGAATATTTAAGTATTAAGTGTTCTTATTATTTATTAAAACACCCACCTTCTCTCACTTGGATAGTGGTTTCCTGCCCCTGCAAGTGGACGACGGCAGGCTGAAACACAAGAACCTCTGGTTAATAAACTGAACACACTGTTGGAGCAGCTGGGACTCTGAGTGGGATGAAATCCTGTGTAAAAACGGTGACACACTCTACCTGGAATTCCTTTGTTTTGGCCTTATCGACAACCCCTGCAATAATAAGAGAGGGACATGATAAAAGTCTGGCCTATGACATGGCTGAGGAACAAAGACAAGACAATGATTAAAATAAAACAAACAGTGACATAGTTGGAAGATAGATCACTGCAGCCCTGGTGTTTAAACTCCTCCATCAGAAAGTCTCACTGTGCAGGCAATGAGTTCATCGATTTTGAAAACTTGAGCCCCCTTCTAGTGTGGGAACGCGTCGACATGCAGGAAAACATTGTAATCTGAAAACAAATCTTTCAACTCATGGGTGTTTTCAAGTTCTCCGTCTTGAGTCTTGGCTACGCTAGTGGGTTTTTAACCTGTCTTTATTTTGGGTTTATACCTGCAGGACCTTGAGCGCCCGGCGGTCCTTGTGGCCCGGGAGGTCCAGGGGGTCCTGCTGGTCCTACAGCATTGCTTCCTGGAATCCCAGGGATGCCAGGGATGCCTGGTGGCCCCTGGGGGCCCGGGGGACCAGGGGGACCAGGGGGGCCTGGCACAGACCTTTTCTTCCCTGATAAGTCAGAAAGAATAATGGTTGGTGAGTAAAACTCATTCATTGTCAGACTGGTTTTGCTTCCATGAGCTTTACAATCAATCAAGTATCTTTACTTACTATTAAATCTGGTTTTAACACCATAAGTTAAATATCATACTCATCATATCAGCTCATATCAAGCCATGACATTTCCTGGATTTACTTCCAGTAAGTAGGCAGCAGGTAGTGGAACATTCAGTGACCAAGATAAGCAGAACTCAGGCTGAAATCTGAGTTACCTTTTTTCCTGTCCTTCTTTCTTTCCTTCCCAGTCAATTCTGTAAGAAACGAAAACCATGATTAAGCTTGAAATGGTCTCATGAACAATTATCATCTCCGATAACATCTCGAGTATCCAGCTCATTCCGCGTGTTACAGTGTCCTAAACGGGCTGAAATAACAGACTGAGACGCTGTGTGCTGAACACTAGAGTGGAGGTATGTCAGTCTGTGGTATCTTCTAGTGTAGTAATTTGTAAGTGTGGTTTCACCTCCTCTGTATGAACAAGTGCCTTAAGCATTCACAGGCAGTGGAACTGGAGAAGATCATTAGAGAGATACTTTATCCTGCCAAAATCCTTTTCTTTGAATTAAGCCCAGATGGAGAATGCAGATGAAAGTGTGTGTACTTCTGCGTGTCTCCCCTTTACAGCCACGAGCGTGTGTGTGCGTGCGTATGCGTGTGTGTGGATGTTGGTGGGGCATCTATGTCAGTGCTTGAAAGACCAAATGCACTTAGACTGCATCTGGGCGCGTGTGTGTGTGTTTGCTGTGCAGCTGAAGAATCCTTTTCAAAATGCCGTCTCGCTGCTCTCGTGTTTACCATGTCATTACAACTACAAAGGCCATTTAACCTAAAACCTCACAGTTTGAGTCCCTCTCAAACATATGGCCAGTGTTTTCTCCCCTGGCTAAATGACTGGATGCACCCGCATAGATTTCTCTTAACGAGCAGCCCTATCTGGAATCTGGTGCCCGTTAGAGGAGTGCCGAGAACGCACATATACAGTACACACACACACACACACACACACACACACACACACACACACACACACACACACACACACACACACACACACACACACACACACACACACACACACACACACACACACACACACACACACATCTGAGGCTGAGATTACAAAAGCCTTTGTCTGTGCGCTCAGAGCAGAGGAGAGACCTGGGAATGATTAGTGTTTAGAGGCTCAGGACTTTACTGATTTATGTAGAAAGTCTCAAAGGTGAGTTTTTTCTTCTAATTTAAACACAATCACTAACCCCCCCCAAGTATTCAGTGTCACGCCACAGACATTGGAATGCCTTGTGATCATGCTGCACTTGTTGCACATGAAACTTCAAAGCCGTTGCTTTTTTTTTTTTATTTGCATAGCTCACATTCTAAACAAAAACTACAAAAGCAAATTCAGACACACGGGCCATGTGTTTTTCTGTTCGGCTATTGATTATGATAAATCAATTTGGTGAAATTAATGAATCCATTAAAGATAGATTTCAGAGACGCACGCCTAGTTCTCTGAAGGGACTGGCTTTTTTAGGAATTGAAATGTTTTTTTTCAGGCCTGACTGAAAACACACTTAGATTCCAAAACCCAGATCTGTTTAGTTGATAAAACCAAAAGATATTTCAGGGACCTGCTATTCTTCTGAGACGGGGGGGGGATCAACGCGGGCTTCGCTGTCTGTTTCAAATTGGTGAAACCCTCCCAAACTCATTGTTGTCCTTGTTTGCTATCCAAGTAATAATCAATCCCATTCCATCTAATCCCTTGCTCTATAAACTCCGCAACAGTGTGTGGTGGAGCTGCTTTGTTAAGTAAGAACAGCAATAAAAATATCAATTCCACAAAAAAAGTGAGAAACTATTAACAATTGTTTTTCAGAATTTAAGAGGATTAGGCCCGGCATAATCCTGTTGTTTACACTGTGACCGCCTTCCAAAAAAACAAAACAAAACAAAATAAAACATTACTAAACGTCGTCAAGGCTGTAGCCAAGAACGTATCCAGAAAACAGACGGCTGCAGGTGCAGCGGGGAGCAAAGGTTTATGGTTTACTGTTAAACACGCTGAATTTGGATGTGGATAAAACACCAGATTGCAAAAGGGGAAGACAATAAAGACAATAAGCTACGGTGTCAGCATGTAGCTTCTGTATCAAGGTGTGAGCATAAAAGCCAGCAGCTGCGTGGCGCTGAGGCCCGTACCTGCTTCTGGCTGCTTGCCGGGGCTCCTTTTCGCTCGCTGAGTTATGCCCCTGTTGTCCTCTGTGGCACGGACGTCACTATTTCTGTGCAGTGCGTTCTCCTGGCAAAGAAACAGAACATTTTAATAAGTGTGTGTGTGTGTGTTTGGATCACCACATATTCATTCCTAGATGCAAACAAAAGAATTGAGTGATACAAGATTTTGAGAGCGAAGCCATGTTACAAGTGGCCTTTCTATTCTTGGGGTATAATGTTTGCACAGAGACAACTTGAGGCATTTGAAAAGATGTGAGACACTGTCAGCCAGCGCATTCACTTGCGGCCAAGCTCCCACCGGGGCTGTAACCTATCCTGTAACCCAAGTTGGTTTTGTCTGCGTTTCTGCCGTTTGAGACGGTCACCTGGACACGGCTGCTCTAAAATTCACCCTTTTTGACAAAAGGATAACGTGAATTGCTGTTAATATGAGAGCAATACCCATTCACATAGCACCTGGTCCCAGCCCTGTTCAGACGTGCCGTGAATAAGCCAAAAAGGAACCTGAGTGAATGGAAAGGAAACGGCGGAGCTGGTCTGAGATCATCCCTATGAGCAGGAAAGGCTTCGCTGCAGCGGTGGGGTGTTCCCATGGGTGAGTGAGTGGCGGGACAAACCGCACGCCTGTGTTCTCCCCTCACTGGTTCTGGTCGACCTACATTCACATGAACTCTTCAGCACCCGCTGACCTTACAGTAACACCCTTAATGCATGAGCAGCTCCAACAACAAATACGATCATGCACAGGGCTTGTGGCTTGGAAAAAAAGTGCTGATTGTTCAAAGTCGCGTTCTATTAGAGGGGCCGGTTCTCGATCACATTCATCCGAGAGTTCCCAGAACCCGAAACCTGGCACTTGAAGCCCGACGGGACCACCCAAAGCCTCCTCGCCGTCACACTTCTGGCCACACTTTGGTGCGTCAGCGCGAATAATGGCCAGAGTGCGGGGCACTGGCGCTCCGACAGGCTGAGGACAGACAACCAGATAACTTGCATTGTGCTGGACATCTGCTTGGAGTTTGTGTAACTGACGTCTCCAAAGCAGTGACACGTGCAGCACCTTAGAACGGATCAAAAGATAATAACACATCAGTTAGGGTTTCTGCTCCAAATGAATCAGACAAGTTTGCTGACAGGCACTTTGACCTCTCCTCTCCATTGAGGCATATCTCTGTTCACTATAAGATGACATATTCCATGTTTCCATCTGCGATGCTTGAGTAAACACAGTTGTAAAACCCCAACGGTGAGAAATCTTCTCCTGAAAGCAGCGTGAACTCCCCCTGACTCTCTGTGTGGTTTCGAGCAGAGCCACTGAAAGACCATAAGAACACAGACAAGAAAAGTTATGTTTTGAGTTTCTTCTGTACCTCGTATCAGATGTTGGAACCCCCCCCCCCTCCCGCCGCCCGGCGGTGAGGGATGAGCTGTATCGTGTAGAACACCCCCCGCCGGCTGCGTTGGACCAGCTCAAAGTAGTTCAAGTCTGCATCCCTGACTAGCTGCCAGCCATGTCTGACCTTATAAGCGGGAGAGTTTTAGCCTAATGGAGGCGCACGCACTGGAATGGTTTATCGTCACACACGGCTCCAGATGTTCCCCGCGACCGGCGACGTTTGCTGTTCATTTGGCGCACAGGTGTCTCCACATCTCCTCTCCAGCTGTTGGCATATAGGGGAGGGGGCTTTCTACCTCTCAAAGGATTCTGGCTGTATGTTCAGGCGTATGGCGTTACACTTTCGTCTGTTCTGACAGCCAAACATGATTCAACAGCCAATTTCTGGCCCGAGATTAAGCCTCAGAAGAACGACAAAAAACAAACAAGCAATCTGCTAGGCTACTACCAAACCGGTGCAGATGGTGTTTTAGATGAAGGGAACAAAGTGATTTTTTGGGGGGGGGGGGTCCATTATTCGACTATGAGAAATGGTTTTGCGCCCTTGTTTGCCTCATTTCACTTCATTACAACATTTACAGCCTTCATACCCTTCAAAGGCATGCAGAGTTACAGTAAATCAGGATGACAACGTGTTGGTATGTATGCCAAGTGCCAACTATTGAGTAAACCATTCTTTTTCAGCACAAGGGAAAAATGCTATTAATTAGAGGGCTCTCAAATCTTCAAAGCGTTGGTGGGGGGGTGCTCTTGCGCTCAGAGGACGTGATTCCCTGTTGCTCCGTGAGGATATGACTAAAATTCAGTCACCCCTGGGATGTGTAATTTTCTGATCACAAGACTCCTCTTTGCTCTATTAACGAGTGCTATTACAACAACTTGCGTTCTTGCACTGTTCCTGCTCCCATACTACCCTGACAACCGCAACATCTTACACTGATTTGACGCCGCAGCTTGTGCACTTTTAAACCGTCACGCCATGTGTGCGCTCTCGCCCGCTCCGATTTCTCTTCTTTTTCGAATTTGCACAAACACAGATAATTGCTCGGGCCAAACTTTAGCGGAGAGCGCGAGGTCACGAAGTTGAAGAGGTGAAACCGAGGGCCGGGGGGGGGGTACACCAAGCTCGGTGACTTGAACGATGTGGGTGCAGAGCGACTCGCCCTTGGACGTCACCAACGGGGGCGTCCGCAGCTCAGCCGGTGTCAAACGCCATGCGCTTTAAACCATCACTGGGGTAATTCAATAACGGCGATCCGCAGACTGTCGTCTGAAAACGCCGCGGCGCTCGCTCTGAGGGAAATGTTGTCTGTCAGCAGCCAATCACGCTGCAGATGTTGCAACGCTTGCGGCGCAGTGATGTGGAGCTGAGTGCCGTGAGTGCCTCCAGAATTTATTATTTTGCTAGATGTTTGTGACTCTGGACTTAATCTTTACTAGGCGTCTACGCCATGTGTCTGTCAAGACAATTCAGGCTAGAACGTCTGCAGCCTCATATATGTGGAGCTTCTACCTCCTCCGCACTGTGTTTTTATGACGCTCGCGCCTGTACACATTAATGCCCGATATGTAGGCCCACTGGAGCTCTACATATGATGACGCTGTTTAAACTAATCACGCACTGGTCACAATTAAAGTAGATGTGGGTGACAGCCCACCCTGACGCCGCAGAGCATGTACGCTGCCGAACACTTTGTGTCCCATCAAGCTGACTTTTTTAATAGCCGTTAACTAGACTCCAGATGTTTCAGCATCTGTTCTTTGTGGGACTTTGAAGGCATACATCAGAGGAGAAAATTATTTCATATAATGGTTATAAGAAAAATGTTAGCTCAGATAGCGTTTCAGTCTTCGCCCTAAGTGTGTGGATGCAGTTTTATTAAGCGCGACTGACTGCGCCACACTCTTCTTCTTCTTCGTCTTTAATGTCCTGCGTAGCGCTCATACCTCACACTCGAGAGCAACGCGCACCTGGGAGGGGCTTTTTACTGTTGGGAACCGCGCAGATCTGTGAAGCAGCTGGGATTTACTGCCTTGCTCAAGGGCATACCGACTGTGCCCATTGAGAGGAAGACTGTGTTCACTTCCTAGAGCCGAATCATAAATGGCCAGATCGTCCGCTCTCATTAAGACGCATGGATCTGAAAAACTGAGAGACGTTAGCTGGTACATAATGTGTGGACATCATTCTGTTTTACCTCTACGAGAACCTGTAACTGTAACTAAGTCTAATTTTGAACTTGCACTTGAAGAAACAAGCAGGGTGGGTTTGTACAAATCCTGCGCAGGAGCAACTGCTTCAGTTTCTTTGTCTCCTATCACCCCACAATCCAGGTTACAAGCAGGTCAACATGCTGATAGGACACTTAAGTAGTAATGCAGTTTATATAGCTTAAATCCTTACAAGTGCTATAGCCACAAGCAGTTAAGTGTGATCAAACCTAATAGAGTGATTCACACTAAAACTAGTTTTATGCTTCTTTCCATGTGCACTTCCTAAACCTCATGATTACATTTTCCCTTTCTAGTAATTAAACGGACCGTTATCTTTCTTATCTTATGTTATGATATCAAAAATCATTTTGCATCCCTTTTGACCCAAGGATTTTCCACTGGCTGCACTGTTTACCAGCTGCTGATTTATGAGCAACAGGATCCCAGATGAAAATTATCTGATGCGCTGAATTCGGTCTGCACTGCAGCTCTCGCATGATGGGAAACCGCACTTTGTCTCTCTCGAAAGAAAACTCCAGCTCGAAGCGAAACGAATCTATCCGTACAGAAGTGTAAATCTTGCTTTGTTTTTTCTCAGGGACTCGTTTCATGTTCCGTTACACTTGTCTGTTTACCTTCACGTCACATCAGATTTCAGTGATGCCGCTCAAGTGCCTTTGATGACACTCATGTAAAACGTCCAATAAACAAATTTTAGCTCCACAAAAAAAAAGATTCATCAAAGGAAAGAGCCCGAAAAACTAACAAGTGCGGCCTCTGCGACCAAATGCCACATGCTCCTGTTTCTCCAACTATGAAAACTGTGGGATGTGTAATCAGAGTTGTTTAATGCAGACATCTGGCAAGGACAGCATCACAGCGCTGTTAAATATTTACAGCTGGGCCACAGTCTTTCACCTCATGAAGCATCACCATCTGGCTTGAATACCAGGCCCATCTCACTCTGCTTAAACCAGGGAAACCACTACTCCCTAAAATAAGCTTAGCAAAGGACACACTGAGGACAAATGAAAAGGCTGGGCTTCCCACTCGCAAAAGGAAAACGCTGCAGAGCAGACCACATTACCAGCAACACATCTAGATAGTCTTTCCTGCAGGGAAATAAATGCCTGAATAACCCAAATTCCTCCGAGTGACTATCAAATTGAGGGTTTGTGTCCAGCCAATGCCCCACACAGAGGATCATTTTCTCTGAAAAAGGTTATACAAGCAGTGACACATGAGCTAAATGAGCAAGCGATGTAAGGTCGAGACCTCCACTCAGGCCCTTTGAGCTAATAAAATTAGGCAGTGTGTGTGTGTGTGTGTGTGTGTGGGGGGGGGGGGGGGGGGGGGGGGGGGGTCCTGTGGTGGTAGGGGGTTGTTGCCAAAGCCACAGACAACCCAATGAACATTCAATCAGCCCACTGCCAGAAAAGAAAACACATGTAAGATGAGGCTGGCTCCGCTCCAGCTCCCAACTGCCCCATCCACGTCCTGATGAATCGACATCAGCCCGTGGGCTTTGCACCTGCTGGCGGTCCGGTGCATTCTCCGTCCACCTGCTCCGGCACACCGGCTGGCCCGCCCGCGACTCCAGCTGGGCGGCCGGCCTCGGTGCGGAGCGCCGCAAACGCGATCGACTGGGTTAAATGCGGTGTGATCAAAGGGAAACGCAGCCACGAGTTGACTGGGAGTTTAACCGGGATTGTTTCTTCTGCTTCTGGGAAGACATAACTTGAACGTCTCCTCTCTCACCTCCTTGGCACGTCTGCGTCAGCCTCAACAGGAGGTGTTGGCCAGGTGACAGAGGCGCAGCTCAGATCGTTGAGAGGCTCGGCGCGCGCGCACGGGAGCGTTCGTTTAAAACCTATTCGTCTGGCGGAACTCCGCGACAGGCTACTGTAAAAGAAGTTGCCCAGGAACATGCCGCGACAGCGCACAGCCACCGAACCTGACACCGGAGGACTGAGCGGAGGCGAGCGAGCACGAACAGCCTCCGCGCGAGGAATGAGAACAATGTCGTGCCGGAGGAGCCGCTGCTGCTTCAGTTCGCCATTTCGATACATTTTATTTCCCAACATATCATTTAGTGTGTGTTTTACCTCGCGACCCTCTCCGCCGTGGCTGCTACCGGAGTCCAGGCGCGCGTGCCCGGGCGCGAGCGGCGGCGCCGGGTCAGCCGGGTCGCTCCCCGCTAATGACAACATGGAGTCCCGCTTCTGGTGGATAATTTCCCGTTTGACTTCGGAGCGCAGATCCAAATAGCAGACGAGGGTGACAGCGTGCAGAGACAGGGACAGCAGGAATAATCCCAGGAAGACTACGCTGCTGCCGCGACTCCTACACTTCTTGTGGCACGTGCAGGGAGCCGCTCTGGGCATCACTTTGTCCGGGAAGTCCTCCGCGTGCAGACCATCGCATGCCATTATCGGACGGAGCGCGAGGCAGATGCTCTTTATCTCGGCATAATCGGGTCGCGCTCGTGTCGCGCGGGCCGCGGCTATTCATTGAACGTGGAGACTCATAGGTGCAGCAGCGGCAGGTCGGCGCAAACTTCTTCGAGTCGCTGTAGTAACAATGGAGACCCGCCCACCTGCGCTGTGATTGGCCGGCGAAGACAGCGAGCCCAGACAACACGGGCCAGAAGCCGGGGGGCTCTCAACGCGCAAGCATGGCCTCCACCAGGCGCAGTAGTCGAGCGACACCTAACGGAGGGTGCGGGTTACTGCAACGCCCGTCAGACACTAACAAGAGGATGTTGTGAGAATATTCCCCTCTTTGTGTTTGGGTGATTATTACTCAGCACTTTGGGACACGAAAACACATTTCGTGACATTCCTCAGGCATCTATTTCCTGCCCTGTGAGTGTGAATGGGAAGGGCCGGTCACCGACGGTCTGTTTATGCGTGTGTTTGGTGTGTTGCAGGCTTAAGGCATGCTATTTTTCACTGGGCTACTTTGTTTGGCACTTTGTTATGTTATGTGGGTGGCACATGGGCGGAGGTGCATAGGGTGGTGGTCCCGTGTGAAGAATCGATGTAAAACCTTGGTAAATATCGCCCAGTGTTGTTGTTGAACAAGAGCGAGCGGTCGACGATATCGTCATCTCATCAAAGAGTGGAAAAGTATTGCAAATTGTATTTTTAAACAGACTACACATTATATAATTATATTTAATTGCATCTGGATCATGTAAGGCCGAACGATATGATAGCAGGCCTGGAGGAGAGCCGGTGTCACAGTGAGGTCAGCGCCACTCTGTGTACAACACCATCAAATACTCTAAACACGTGTCACTCAGCTGCACTCGGGGAATAGTTTGACATTTATGTTAGCGAAAAGCCAGCTGAGGACAACGCTTTAACCAGATTTAATGTGGCACTGTGGTTTTCCACGTTTTCAACATCCGCAGCAGGCCTACGTCTCGTTCCCCTTCAGCCGTGGACGCTTTGATCTGCGGAGGTAGGCCGTGGATCGCCGCGTCCTTGAACCCCGAGCCCGATCACGCCCGTGCACTTAGCGCGGCTGAATGTTTGGGGCTTGATGGATCACTGGCTCGGATTAGTTTTCAGCCAAGTGCCGCCCAACATCTATCTTCATTTCTCCGGGACAAAACGTGACATTTTGGCGCACTTGACCTACAGACGGACGCGATCCTTCATGATGCGAGATGTTCCGTATTGTGTATTGAACATCTGATTTCATCACTGTTAAATCATTTCATTCAGATTTTTAGAAGTAAGTGAAAAGATGTGACAGCATTACTGACTGCATCCCCTGTGGTTCCTCTAATTCATTTGCAGAGAAAGTGATTCTAGTCAGCTGCCACTGAAGGGCAGCATTGGCAAGCCATAAATCAATACCGTTGCATGCCGCTGTTTTGATGAACTTCAATATGCCAAATATTTAAATAGTAAACCTAAAATGAATCTTATATTTCATATTCCTTATGAATAGCTTTACAGCTTCTCACTGGAATTGATGTCACATTTAGCATCCTTCTTTCTTTCCCGTTTGATTTTTTTTAGGAATGTGATAGTAAAATTTTAAAAGAGAAAATTCATTTAAAGCAACTCTCACAGGGCTCGTGACTGAGGGCTCTGCTTAAGCATGTTTGCCACGCTTGCATCCAGGCAACAGACACAATGGCTCTGGGAAGCAGACAATTCAGGACTGGAATAGTCAGACACATGCATGTCTCATAATTTCATCCAATTTCAAATGGTTAATATATGTATGAAAACGGCCCCGGGCTATTTAGGCTTTTTAAATTTCATTTAAATCATTGTTTTTTTTCCCCTGCGAAGCGAGGTCACAGAGCCCCGAGGTAAAGGTCAAACCCGGCCGACGTGTTGACTCAACACGACGACAGCGTGAGTCACCTCCGTGTCCTCGCACGCCTGGCTTCAGAAGAGCACGGCAGCGCAAATTAAAACCAGCTCCATTGTGATCGGGCTCCTTTTGGCACAGGGAAACGCAGGAATAATTCTTATAACATCCCCTGGGCCTCAGCGCGGCGCTCATAAACGCTGCGCCACTCTATCCTCTCTGAGCTTATAACAAGATTTAGAGGCTTTCCCTGCCAGATGATAGAGTTCTGCAGGACGAGCAGGCGCTCTCCTGCTTCAGCATGGAGAGCGAAGCGGTGGGCTGGAGCTTGTGGCTTCTAGGACGTCACAACTCAAAGAGGAGATGGGTAAATTTCTCCCTTATTCTGATGAAGGACTGAATAAAAATAGACTTTTAACCACTGTTATGAGAAGTGGACAGAATTCAACACAAATGAATGCAAGGCACTGTTTACACGCTGCTGCTCTGGAGCAATCCTTTTTGCACATCGGACTGCGGAGGTGGAACCCTGGCTAATTGATACGCTGTGGCATTTGATTTCCCACCTATAAATCTTCTGTAAATTGGACCATCTCTCCCATTTCCCCTGAACAATGATTAATTAATTCTTGTTGTGGGTGTCTGTCTTAAGAGTGCTTATCGCGATGGGAGCGCGCGCTCCGTCCCCGCCCGTCCTCTCTGCGCTGCACTGCTTTGCTTCTCTGCCTGGTGTGCAGCTCGCTATAGAAGCGCTTTGGGTAAACAGAATTGATTTTGTCTTATTCCACGCGGAGTTGCAGCGGTTTAGTGGCCCTTTTAGCATGCAAAAGGGGCGCTGGCTGCGTTTTCTTAAGGCCGCCAATGTCAGGGATGCCAGCAAAAAAACACACATTTAGAATCTGTTCCCACGTTCTTAAAGCGATGCTAAAAATTCAGAGCCCTGCCTTAAAATCTTATGTGAAATCATAACCAACGCTATTGTTAGACATTGTTTTATTGTTTAAACGATGAGCTAAAAGGTGCTTAAATGCTTTAGGAAGTTTAGGAGGCTTCTTGTGTATCATGGGGAGGCTCATAATCAATAATGTACAGTCAAGTGAAATTGCAAAAGTTTTGCATTTGTCCCGTCACATTAAAGTTACACACAATTTCATTTAAGTTTCCATCCCTAAAAGCTATTTTTCCTGTGCCAACTTTTCCTTCTTTAAGGCAATTTATTAAACAGTGATGCTTTGCTGTAAAGCCGGTACTTCTTCCTCTTTTTTTTTTTTTGCCTTGCCTCAAGCTCTGCAGTTCTCCTGTGTGAATAACCTTTTCTGTTGCACTGCAGCCCAATCAGCAGACACGACATACTGTAATTATATTTATTAATGAGAAGCCGAGGACCTGTGAGACTTAATGCGCACTTGTATGACACATGCTGAGGAGCTGAGGAAACCCAGAAGAACTCAAACCAAAGAACCAATATAGTAATATCAAAAAAACAAAAGTCAGAGCATCACTATAAACTAATTAACTAACAAATAAAAAAAACACTTACTAGTGTTTTAGGTTTTGTTATACACATTCATACAGAAATGGAAATTATAGCATCCAGTAACAATCAGGAAACTGAGCTACTCTACACCAAATAACAGTGATGCACATTCTAATTATAATATGCAGCGTTATTTCACTATCTCATTTAAAGTGTCGCCACAAAAAACCCACAGTTTAGGAAACACAATCCATTCTCCCCCACGCGGTTTGCTGCCAGCTGCATCGTTGCAGGCATGTTTACGTTTCGGGTTTTTAGGCATCAGATTGCTCTGTAAACCACAGCAGGTACTGTGATGGAAAGATCACTTAGGCTTCGCGCGGACGCCTGTATATCAGGTCCCGTGGAGCTGACTCCCATAAAGAGGTGAAATACGGGCCGGGCGCATGTTTCTATGAGCCCTGATATGAGACAGAGGTGATGTTTTACGGCCCTTCCGCCCGCTGGATGTCTGAGGCTTAAGTGGGGCGGCGCAACCTCTGCCAACGTCAATAAACACTCACTACCGATATCAGAACCTTTAAGCCCGACCGGCGGCGTGATCAAGACGGGGGTGTGAGGTGAAGCCCGGAGCCGCTCACGCTCCCGGCTGCTCGCTCTGTGTATTTTGTGTTTTACATGCCGATCTCTCCCTCTGCTTTGCAGTGTCATGATTCATCTTCACAGTATCCTCGCTGATCTAATATCCTGAGAATCTACCAATCTCACATGGATTTACCGCCTGTACCTTGGACCAGGTGAGCTCAGTGCATCTCATATGCCTCCAACTTTGTCTCAACTTTTTTTTTTTTGTTTTTGCCTCTATGTGTTTTCCTCCTATTCTCAGCCAAGTCTCAGCACGAAGGAAAAATATCTGCTTGCACAGGTCAGTGTTCATATTTTCTCTGCTTATGGGGTGAGTTCACCTGTACTCTACAAGATGAATGACTCTGGAGCTTTCACTGGGAAATGGCTGAAGTTAAACAATACAACCCCCCCCTTCTGCGAAGAGCTGAATGGACAGACTCCAAAAATGTGAATGGGAGGTGTTAAAAGGCCAGCCGCTGAAAGTAATTGCTGTTGTGTTCGCCGGTGAGAAAGGAAAACAACTTACAAAGGAGTTGTCCGCAGCGCGCCGTGAGAGCAACATATCAAATTGCTCAAGCAGAAGTGACACAGGTTCAATCACCCGAAATGAACTAATTCATTTCAATTCGCCCCGATTTTGAGGAAACAGCCTCGGCACAAAGGCCGGCGGCAGCGCCGCGGCAGCAGGCACCTTCACACTTTGGTGACTTTAAAAGGCAGCGAGAGACAGCGGTTTGAAAAATGTGTAGTCTGACACTCAGACATCATGTAATGAGGTGCTGCTAAGCGACACGCAGCCTCTCAGGTCTGCGGGGCTGGAGCGTTGCACACCGGTGGGACGACAAAGTGGAAACACTGGTATGTTGAGCTCGCAGAGAACTTACCAGAGGTTTTTAATTGCTTTGGATGATGAAGATATTGTCTGTGTATAAATATATAATACTGTATTTCTGTCTGGGATCTGTAAGAATTCCTCTTTTATAAATAATGTTTACTGGTTTGTTACTTCCAGCAAGTAGAATTATTATAGTTTCGAACAATATTACTGTCATCTGACGTTTACTCAAGGCTTGTGTTCACCTACTGTAAGACGTGAAGCACGTTTGGGGCCTTTGCGCAATGAATGTGCTGCTACGTAAACTGAGCTTCACCTAAATGATTGTAACTCATAATCTCGGAGAGCATGTGCGTCACATTTCATGGCAATTCATCCGCCAGCTGTGGATTTATTTCACTCAGAACATCAAGTCAGTAGGATTCATCCTCTGAGGACAATGACTGTCTGCGCAAAATGTCATGGTAATACGTCAAATAGTTGTTGAGATATTTCACCGGACTAAACTAGAACCATACTGATCCAGTGGCTAAGAATAGAGAAAAAAAACAAATTTATTTCTTTTATAAGCCTCAAGTTCAATTTTGAAACCACTGACCAGCCTGTTCCAACAAAAGGATCGTTGTGTGTTTGGCTAAGACTCACATTATTGTGGTGTCTGGGATGAAGTGTCCAAGAATGGAGCCTGGGGTTCAATAACCTGCCAGTGGATGGATGATTTACACTCAGTAATGGCTCTTGTGCCGAGGCAAAGTGCATGCTATCAGCATGACTGCACGGCTAGTGGGCCAGCGTGAGGTTAAAGGCCCCAAAATAAGAGAGTTGGTAATCAAGAAGTGGGGAAATCAACCTTTATTAATGGGGTTTTTTGCAGGCTAAGTCACTGTGAAGTCATCCCATTGCCTCCAATCAATAAAAATTCCCATCTAAGACAGGGACGTCTCCTGTACACAGACCAGGTCAAGGTCTGCGTAGAACCGTCGTGACTTAGGATACGCAGGAATACCCTTCGACGCTGCTGTTCTGGGGTCCTCCCCTACATTTACATTGAATGCGTCCAGCACGTTTTATCATTGGGGGAAAACGAGCCACTGCAGGCGACTGCTCTTCTGTCCAGCACTAAAAAACGCCCGCCTACAACTCTCTTTGACATTTGCGGTTGATCCTCAATAAAGCGGGGCCACCCTCGGCTCGCTCGTGAAGCGTCTCATCCGTCTGGGCCGCTGTGTGGCAGACAGCTCTGGGCGGTGTCCGTGGACGCGCTTCCGGAGGCGGCGACGCCCTGCCTGATTTGTGGTTATTTGCTCATTTTGGGACCTGAATTCAAACCATCTCGAGAAAGCCGGCTCCTCCTTTATATAGATGATGGGTCAACACAGCGGAATTAACAATCCAACGAGCAAAGCTCAGGTCTGGATTTATCACAGGCGCCATAAAACGTGGGAACCTGGAGTTTTCAGTGATGTAGTATGATGTATATGTATCAAGATTTAATGCTGCTAAGCCTAAAAAGGACTGTGAGTGAGCTACAATGACCATGATTCAGTTCACCTGTTTGGAACAGTGCATCTGGGCGTCACCGCATCAGTGCTGCCCTGATTTGCAGCGTGTGTGTGTGTGTGTGTGCTGAGGGAGTAAATCTGAAACGCAGCCTCAGTCTTCAGGTGGACGTGCATCAGTCACATTGTGTTACAAGCTCACTAGCTCGTACGAATGGGCTTCAGTTGGACATCGCTCCTCAAGAGTGATGTCGCTGCACTCGTTCCGTTCCCCAGTCGTTCATCCCCTGCACTTTTAAAATACACATGCATCTGATTACGTTCACGTTTGATCAGAGTCGTGCTTTAAACAACCCTTTCACTCAGAATATTGCAGTTTGACCTTGAAAAGTGGCTCAAGCCTCCGACTGTCACTTTGTGTTAAGAGTTTTCTGCTGATGATCTCAGCTCCTTCGCGCCCTCTATCTCCTTCCCTCCATCTCATTATCTCTGCAAATATCGTAACTTATTCAGAAGCCCTTAAAAGGCAGACTATACCCTGACGCAGCGATTTTCTCCAGGAGTCCGCCAGTTCATTAAAAAGCCTCATCAAACATGCACAACACAAACACGTAGGGAGACACACATACACACTCATACACACTCACACACACGAGCTAATTCAGCTTCCAGGGCAGCGTCGGCCTGTCGTCCCCGTTAGCTCTTATATCCAGGCACGCTTGCGTGAACTGTGCTGCTGCTGCAGGCGGCAGAAAGTGAAAAGTACCTGCTGTCCACAACCTGTGAGCAACCGGCGCGGCTCTGGTCTGGCACCAGCGGAGCTGCTGACCCGAAAACCTCCACATTACGTCGTCAGCTGTCGCGGAGCCTGATAATTTGCCCTCCTGGCATCGAGCTTTTAAATTACCCGCACCTGGTCGCCATGTTGGTTGCATGTTTTTGATGAAAGTCGCTTGCCAAGAAAGAAAGCTCTCACCGAATAGCTGAGAGCTTTATTAAAGGACCATACGCCCGTCTGACAACACACACCCCACGTTGTGTTAAATCCCATATGCAGCTGTGTGCTGCTGCGAGGGTGTGTGTGTGTGTGTGTGTGTGTGTGTGTGTGTGTGTGTGTGTGTGTGTGTGTGTGTGTGTGTGTGTGTGTGTGTGTCTGCGTGTGTGCGTGTGTGCGTGTGCTGTTGGGTAAACGGCCCTCTTCAGCTTTATTACCTGGCCATGAATCATGAGCCTTCATTACAGCCTGCTCATTGTGCTCTGAAGGTTAAGCAAACCAATTAGAGTTCCCCACACGCCGTTGGGGTTCTCAGCAACAACTGCATCCCCACCTCTTGCATTTTAAACAGGCCCGACGAAGGCTGGGATTAAAGAGAAAAGGGAAGCTGGAGCGAGGAATGGGGATGTGTAGAATCCTGGGAAACGTTCACAAAAGAGGAGAAAGCAGACGAAGAAGAAGACAAAAAATGAGAGATCAGAACCAGAAAAAGCGAGAAGGAAAGAAGCCCTATTAAAAGAAATGACACCGTCATGGTTCACTGAGCGCCTGCATTGGGCGGCAGTAGCCCTGTGCTTAATGCTCTCTGGCTGTCAGCGCCGCAGTCAGCAGTACTGCCTGGCTGCTCCCAGGGGGAAGCTGTGTTGCTCTATGCTCTCGATTAACTCTGCCGCTTATTAGAACAGATACCGGGGAAGGACGCGGTCGACCACGGAGCGGAGCCGACGGAGTGCCCACGTATGAGGGAACGCCGTAATCGGAACGTGAAGTGTAATTCCGAGAGTCCCTTGACAAGTCAGATGCGAGGTGCAGATCGTGCCCAGCGCCTCTCGAGCCTCCGTCGTTAGACATTCCTCATCAAGAAGACACATAATAGCATCGTCTGCATAGAGAGAAACGTGGCCCAGAGCCCTCAAAGGCGCTCGCACCCCGGGGGCGCGGCTACGCAGCCAGCACCGTCAAGGTAAGTTCTGAGAAACAGCAGAAATTACAGCTTTCATCCTGACGCGAAGCGGAGAGCCGCGCCTGAAAATTGGTTCTTTTCAGAGCGGTGCAAAGAAAGGTCACGGTGTTGGCGAATTGTGACAAGGAGGAGAGTTTAATAGCGTGCGCCAACGGCGGTTGCTCCTCCTCGTCTTGGCGGAGGCAACATTTAAACGAGCGCCGGCCTTCCTATAGGTTTGTAGATGTTTTAAATGAGCCCACAGTGAAGCTGGGCAGAGGAGGGAAGTGATGGAACGATGGGAGGCTGGGAAAGGCTGATGCTGGCACACTGAGTTTCCATATTAGCATTTCAGAGAGAATAGCAGAGGAATGAGCTAGGAAACAAAAAGGCTGGATCAGCACTGACTGACAGAAGCAAGGACTAATGTTCAGCGAGAAAAAAAGAACCTCCGCCTTCCTTCTTCCTCGAACACCGGCTAAATATGAACCACTGCCTTTGTGTTGGTGCAGGCTCATTACTATAAAAAGTTATTTTCATAAACAATTCTCACGTACTGCTGTTCACCTTTTGTCCTGCCTTTGCAGATGCATGGCCGGCCTGAGCGCCTCCAGCAGCTCCACCGTCCTGTCACCGCCCCCGTCAGTCACATCCACTCGGAGCGGAGCGGGATGCGGGGGTCCGCACTCCTGCTCCGTCAGCTTGACCTGCTTTAAAACGCCACCATCATCACACCGAAAGAGCCCGTTACTGCTGAGCTCTGGCTTCCCATTCACGGCACTAACCCCCCCACCACCCCCCCAACCCCTGAAAGCGCCACTCACTGCAGCCTGATAACAGCAGGTGTCTGGGTGGCATTCAAGCAGCTGCCTGTGGTCTGCGTTCATGCAGAATAGCTCGGTCCCGGCGTCCTCTCTGCTCCATTTTCTCATTCTTCTCCCTACTCCCCCTTTCACAGATCCACTCATTTACCCTCTTCCCTGTCCACCTGCCTGGGAAATCTTTATTAAATCCTCCTTCAAACGCTCGTGAGCACTGACTTCCCTTGACAAAGTCACTTCAGCCTGTATAGTCTTCAGCTGAGTGCCTTTCAGCACCATTTAACCGCACGCTGAGATGGGACTAATATTTACAGCAGTCAGCGAGTTTATTATGGATGATATTGCTTTGGAAGCTGCTGTTTCCATAGAATTTCTTTAACATCACATCTCTTGAGATAGCTTCTATAAGGCAAGGTAAAACCATTTTATGGCCCTTCTACAATATTCATGTGCTTGGTCATTCTGGGTAAACGACTTCTGTTCTCACACTCACCCCCACAGAGGAGCATTCCTCTTATGTTGAGCAATTGTGAGAGTGTGGCTTTGCTAACTCGTCTTTGAGGCGCTGGGACGCAGTAATTCTTACGACTATTTTCTCTTTGCTCATTTTCCCGTACTGCAGGTGCGAGAGTGGCCGACTCCTTCCACGTCCCCACGGAGCCCGAAAGGAGCCGCCGAACCCGCCGAAGTTCACGGGCTGGATTAAAACTCGCTGTCTTCTCGCCGGCACCCCAGAGTACAATGCATATGCGAAGAAGTTCTCCCTCCGCTGAAATTATGTGACCGGAATGCGAGAGCGCCGGCTGACCCAGTTTCTCTATTATCACGAAATGTTGAACATGCAAAAAAATGGGAAGATGAGCCTTAAAATGAGAAGACCCAGAATATCCTTGAGGCATGTGGCTGGAATGAAATCTACCCAACCCAGGCAATCTGCTTGCCGGGGAAGAAGACATTTAACTCTTTCTGATATATTCATGCTCCACTCGAGCACAGAGCACCTGCCTTCATCTCGTCGCTGCCTTCACTTGCTTCTTGGCTTCCTGTGCGGATGGCTGCTGTCCCACGGGCCCTCTGGCACTGCAGGTAATGGAATCGTGAGGCAAGTATCAGTCAGACACAGAGAATGCGAGCGTCACTTCTCGCGGGCAACTAAAGAGTCTGATGAGACATGTCCTCAACTTCCTGTCAAACTCTTCCTCCTGCAGCGTCATCAGCTTTGACCAGGTGGACGCTCTCATGTGGATCAGCTGATAAGGCGACGTCAGATAGGTGAAGCTCTGATGCCGTCAAAAAGGAATGGTATATATTTTTTTAACACATCTCAGGCAGCTGCCAGCTTTTTAATTTCAGACAGTCGGTTCTCATCGCCTGCAGTGCAATTACACAATGATTTAATAGTGCAATTAAAATACTGTCAAGGGTTTTCACTCGTGTTTGCATTTGAATTCCATTGTTGGCAGCCTAAAAGGCAGTCGTACGCATTTGGGCCGAGATTGTGCTGTCACACAGCTGGCGAAGCTGGCATTACATCAAAATGATGAATCAAGCGCTCCCTCAGAACCTCGTAAAACGGTGGCTGCGGAGCGAGTGCGGCAGCTCAGCAGGCCGCTCGGCTCTGGTGCTGCTGAGGTGCGACCCGGTGCACAGGAGCCGAGTCGGAACCACGCCGCACGTCGAATACCGCCCAAAAAAGGACCAGAGGAAACGAGTATGTTTAACAAGCAAAGCTGCAAATATCAGCAGGTAAGTTAAGACCATCGAACTGGCCTTTTGAATGGATCACACGAAGGTCCAAGATGTTCCACCATTAGAAACTTAAACGTTTAATGTTTTAATACAAGTGATTTAAAATCCAGCTGGATAGTGGATTTCAACCACATAAACCTAAAAAAAAAAAACTTTTGTCTGCCTGGTCTGTTACTTTAAGTATTTTTTGTGTGAGTGAAATTTGCTTTGTTGGAATTATTACGCACACATTAGCCCCAAATCCGACGTTATTACAGACTTAATGGACAGAGATTATGTTGTCAGAGCGGGAAGGAGGCGGATCAGGACGCTGCCTGCGCGTCCCGGCGCCCGCATACGCGCGACTGTGCTCCGCTTCCTGTGGATCCAGCTGTAGGTTCCGCCGTGCATCCGCGCTCCTCTCGCTTACGTTGCTCCTTTCACCGCAGATGGTGCCAACTGCAACGGTTTGACTCATGTTTCATAAAGCCAGGCCAATTTTTGAAAACACATTCTTTGACGCACTCGCTGTGAATGAGTTAGATGAAAGCGTTTGGGAGGCTAATTCACTTTGCATCATAGAAACTCAGGGTCCAATTTGCGACAGGGAGCACTGATGGGAGCCTTAGGTTTCCTTGCCGCAGTAGGAGGCTGGTATCATGATTAATTTAGGCTTGTTTTGTCAGTGCAGGAAGCCACAAAAAAGCTCATTACAATCAGCTGGGTTTTGTCACAGTCCTGGCTCCCTGTAATCTCCCATAGAGAAGCAGAGCGATAGAGCCCCTCTCAATATGCATTGATGATGATTGCATGATTTATGCATGAGCGTCATGGCACCTTAAGACGATCCCGCCCAACACAAGTCCTTGAAATTCTGAAATTAGAGCTTTTGTGCCTCTGCTCCAAACGTGTTTGTTTTAGGCACTCGACTGCATCGCTCGCGGGGCCATTCTGGAATGTGTCGGAACACAACTGAATAAGTGTTTAGCGTGGAGGGATCAGATGACAGTAGTGCGTTTGTTGGGATATTTACCAAATGCTTGTACAAAGTCACCAGGAAGCATGTTGCGATGCCGTCACGCTTCCTTTCAGGCGACTCTCAATAGTTGCATGCGTCTGTTTGACTTTGGGCCTCTTAAGTGCTGCATTGAAGCCGTCGTAATTGCCCGGCTCGTGTTAAGGCAGTGATTGATGCTTGGGCGAGAGTCACGGGAGCGATGGGCGCGTTGACCTTTCTGTGAGCTCCTTTAATGCGGCCGTTGACCCTTCGATAGACGCACACAGCTGCTGCTGCATCGTGCCCCAGAGGTTTCCTCTGATAAACGATGCTGATGATGATGATGATGATGATGATGATGATGATGATGATGATGATGATGATGATGCACTGTTTCGCTGACTCCTTCCAACAGGTTGTCTCAACAGTGGCTGACTTTTAAATACAACCGTCTTCTGGTGCTTGCAGTGCTGGGTCTTTGTAAACATGCCCCTAAATGCATGAGACACATAAACGTCAGCCTGATAATATAAACCAGCCTGAAAAAATAAACACAATGTTGTGATGTAATATAATGATTAAAGACAATAAAGCAAAGTGTTTAGGTTGACATTTTAGCGTAGCGTGTGCTGTAGCTGGTGTAGTCAATGTTCCATATAAAAACACATCACCAGCTCATTCCATGTGACCTCATCTCCATTGAGATGGGCCGAGTGTCTGAGTCGTGAGGCTGAGGAAGCCCGAGGAGCAGGCTGGTCGGAGCAGTTAGCCGATTAGCACCAGCACTAAAAAAGCACCAGCCAATCTGGAGCCTTTGATGTCCGCTCGCGTTCTGCAGCAGCTCTCTCGCCTCCCGTCTCCCGCTCGCCGCCTCCATCTTTCATCTCCCTCCGCTGAGTTCGAGCTCCTCTGCGCTCCTCGAGCTGCGTCGAAGGAGGCCGACGAGTCCCTCCCCGCCGCGGGAGAACCGGGCCTGTGGGGGGAGGCTCCAGATGGGCTCGGTTTGAAGCGGTTCGTCCCCGGTTCCCTCAGGTGAAGCGCATACTGCACCTGATGCGTCAGGCTGCGCAGAATAACTAATGTCCTCCTCCCAAATGCACCAATGAAGTAACTTTACTCTAGAACGCATGTTTTGGACCCGTCCTCCTTGGGTGCGTCTGTCTCCGCTGACTTACACAGGTTGTATTCTCCCTGCGTATTTCCGTGCTGACACTGCTTTCCTCCATTGATTCGGGAGCCTGAGTGATAGATGGCTTTAATAAAGCAAGGTGCAGTCCCTCCAAATGAATGAGCGGACCTGGGATTTATTACCAACATCTGCATTTTAAGGGGAGTAAACAGGGCTTAGGCCGGGAAATAGGGTTTCACGACACTCCTACATGTCCAAGTCTAGGCCAGGGGCGCGCACACACACACACACACACACACACACACACACACACACACACACACACACACACACACACACACACACACACACTTTTCTTCTTCTCATGTTTCTCTTCCACTGTATCACCTAATTCTCACTTCTTTCATGTCGTTCATTCTCCTCCTTCAATAAAGGATCTCGCGTTGCCAAAGCTCTTCTTCTTCTTGGCTCGTCTTGTGTCAGTTACTCACATCCTTCACTCCTCTGTTTTCTCCTTCCACTCCCTTTCTGACAGACATTCCTTCCGTCTGAAGCATCCGAGCAGCTTCTCTTTGAACCCAAAGTGCTCATCACAAGTTTGTCATCGTCTATAATAGCGTTTTTGTCATAAACAGCGGCACATTTTATTTGCCCTCTCCTCTCCTCTCCTCTTTTTTTTTTTTTTTTTTTGTGCCGTGGCACTGCTACAGGCTGCTTAGTGGCGGTGATTTATCCATGCGCTGTGCCAGTGGAGCTAAATCTCTACTCCCCTTGGCACTGAAACAGTAGTGTGCATGGTTTAATTTCAGCTCTGAAAGACTGTCGCGCTGCAGCGATAACGCGGGGCCTGTTTGCCAGTGATTGGACTAATTAATAGGCTCACAGATGATCCATGGCTGTCTCACCGAGTGACGGAGGAGAAGGGCAAAAAAAGAGCGGGGGGGAGAGAAAAAGTATAAGCTTGACCTGTGAACTCTAGAGCCCAGATACAAATGGAACATCCATTCAAAGAGAAAATTACACTTAGATTTTTCCAAACGTGTTTGTTTATTGGTGAAAGCGTTTTGACAGCTCACCTCAATTACGAACACCTTTAGCAGCTCTTTCACAGGGTTTTCCCCGAAAAGGTTTGTGCAAGCCTCCGTTCCCCCCTCTCTCCATCTTTACGGCAAATGACCCGCTCAAAGCTGTTCTCGTCTCAGGCTCTGGACGCAAAAGCGCACACGATTAGACGTCGAACGCCGTCACTGTCGAACCGGCGCGGGAGGCGCTCCCATTTGATCAGAGCAGTTGATCTGCGTGAAGGAGACGCGCGTGCGACGGCGCGAGAGCTGATGGATTCGGTTCGACTTGGCTCGTCACACGTGGATGTGTCTCTGCGGTGGCTGGTGCTGGGAGCAGGGCTGCGTGGGTGTTTTTTTATTTCATTTTGTAGCTTGGTTGTGCTCCTACAACATACAGCAATATTTAAGGAGGTCCTGACCCCAACCTTCTGGTGGACTATTAATGATGCTGAGTCATCGCTCTGCGCTGCCTCGGGAGTTTGGTGTGATCCTGTCTGTGTCAGACACCCATCAATGTTTTAAATTCAACGCTCCTCATCCTGTCCGAGTCCAAAACCCTACACTGCTTTCAGAAATCTGAAAATCAGAAAAGATTCATTTTCTGTGTTCAGCTCGTCCAGAACTCTGTCTTACAGTGTGAATTTTAAATTTGGGTGTTTTTTATTCATTGGTTCAAAATTAGCACCAACGAATCCCAGAGCAGACCCCCGCTGTCAGTCCTGATCTAACACCAAGCCCCTCATAAGGCGGGCCGTGCACAGCACTGCCTTAACTACACACTGTGCCAGTGCTTCTGAGCTCGGACCCCGGGGGTCAGAATCATTGTGTATTCCTCTGCTGCTGGTTCAGGGTTGCTTGGGGGAGTCCGAGGGCACGGCAGCATGTTAGCAAGCTGTAAATGATTCATATTGTTCCGGCAGCCCCATTCATTCCAGTTCTGATTTTTAAGCAGCAGCTGAATGATGTCCCCCCAACTCAAGGGCCGGGGTCCCTGGCTGGATATTATATTAGGTATTATATATATATATAATATATCTAATATAATAATATATTATTATATTAGTCCTATTAGCGAGGAAGCCGTCGTACTGTTGTTCACATGTGTTTCAGAAAGCCTTCGGTGAAACGTGACATCACAGAGGGCGGATGAAGTCCTGGAATGTTCACAGCCATGAAACCAACACCCCTCACTGGGAGCTCGTTCTCTTATCTGCCCCTAATCTCACTTTCCCCTTCATTCTCCCCGTCACCCGCCTCCTCTCCCTCCACGATCTTGTGCTTTATCTCACTCAATCCCCCAGAAGGTGAAGCGGAGGATAAGGTTGCAGGATATAAGACTCTCTGAGGGGCTTAGTGAATGCCGCTCATTTAACCGGGGGAACTTAACGCGGCCGTGGCCTCTGTCCATGAGCGATCAGGCAAAGCTAGCGGTTAGCGGCCCTAATGAACACGTGAGGCTGCGGAAGACGGGCGCTAGCTAAGGAAATACTAGCATCAGATCATCCCTGTAACTGTAACTCTCGTTATGTTTGGTTCGAACGGTGACTTTCACGCGTTTTCACCGACAGCTGACAGAGCAGCATCTGTATGACACAAAGCAGAGTCTGCCTGGTGTTTACGAGCCCCCGGCGGCAGCTCAAAGCAGCTTCCACCTGTTTATATCACATCTCCCTCGCACCCCCCTCCCCCCAACCCCCCGTCAAGCCTTTCCTAATTTTGCATTTATTTGCAGCCCGCGAAGCCGATAACCTTTATCTCGCCTTCTGGTGTTTTAATAACAAGCCCCACCGCTGTTCTAAGTGGAGAGCCTTTACAAAGAGCCGCCGTCTTTATAAAAGCTCAACACCTCTATGATTCATGGCGGGAGTTGCTTAAGTGTGCGCTAGTCTTTCGAGATAAACCCAAGGGCATGTTTGCCGGGTGGCCAAATAAATAAGCCGTCACGCACAGGCACCGGGAGTTATGGACCGCGGACCCGGGCCCGCGTCCGGCCAGCGATGCGCCGCTCTCGTCTCACTCATAACGTTATTAAAAGTTGGAGCCCAGAGGCCACGGAGGTTTAGCGGAAGATTATTATTTCAAGCTCCCTGCAAAATAAATCAATCCTTTATCCAACTTTGCGGAACGCATGATCTGCGTAATCAAATTGAACAGCGTTCGAGGCTACTATCCGGTTACCGTCCTATTAAATGGATGGCTCCAAACTATAATACAGGACATGGGTACTGCTGTATGTGCGACACTTTTCCTTAAGGACTCCTTCACTGATGTTTCTGCTTCTCTTTGTGGGCAGAACATGTTTCAACAGTGAATGTGATTGTGGTGCTGTAGTGGTTGTATGCTTTCATCACCATCGAAAACGTCCGAACCCCCAAACGTCACACTTTTAACTTTGCACGACATAGTCCAGAACGCCTCTCTGACATTTCTAAGGGACGTATTGGTCAGACGTTCTTGTATTGTTACATCATCACACATTCCTGCAATGCAATTTCTGGAGCACAATGTGTGTCCTGTTGCTCGCTCCCTCTCGCCCTCTGGCCGGTACACTGTCTGCACCCTGTGTTTGGATGAGGCCTTCACGCCGGCTTGGCGCTTCTATTCAGCCGCTCCCTCCTCAATGGCGGCTGTCAAGTGTTTTTGCTACTAAGGCTGACCGTAGAAAAGAAAATGTGGATTTGAAAATATGCTGATGACTCTACTTGACGCACGGATTCCTCTGAATCTGAGCAGTGTTTTAAAAAAGGACTGAACTCTGAAAAATTGGAACGCTTGTTGTTTTGGGTGAAGAGCCACTGAACATATTTCACTTAATTAACATGTTCCTCAATATCCATACAGGGTCTAAAATACAGTATCTCATTAAAAAAACCACTGGCATCTGCACAAAGTATCAGCAGAGGTAGCGAAGCAGCTTCTTTAAACACACGTCTCTCGTGAAGGAATTCTCGGTAATAGATCCTTTGTTTATGCATTGGGACCATTAGCAACTGCTTTGCATGCAGAACATGCAGCACTAGTGGCATTTGCCCTCATTTCCCATTGACAGTAAGTCTGTGTGTCCTTAGAAGGGAGTGTAAGAAGAGAATTTAAAGTGAAGCTTTGACTGAGCCTTTGATGGCTGCTCAGAGGTGCTCGCAGGAACATTCTGACTGCTGTACATACCTGGAGGAAGAGAAAGCAGCGATCTGCCTTCAGAGCACTAATTAGCTTCTCTTCCTGTTCAAAGAGCTGGACTTTGCCGCCCGTCTACTGTACGGCGATGGGCTGGGCGCGCTCGTTCTGTTTGCCTCGTCTGGGGGTTTGTTTCCTTACACGCTTTCATCCACGGGGCTCATCTCGCTTTTGTCCAATTTAAAAAGCTGCACTTTCATCCTGTAACCGCTGTCAATTATGAATCCAAATATCAAACGAGCAGAATATTGCTACATTTTCCTCAACCTCTCAATCGCAGGGACGTAAACACGTTCTCTTTTCTTCCTCGGATACATCAGTGAATAAATGAAATTACATCTCTGACTTTTCTCATTCTTGTCATTCCAGTAACGTCTCAGCCTGAACCTCTTCTGTACAGTACATCTTTGTAGAGGTAGTGAAAGCCTGGTGTTTTAAAACAACGTTAGGCTTCCACAGCTCTAACACTAACATACAGTATGCATATAATAATATCTGTAGGGGGCATATACTGTAGACTGTATCAGTAATGTTAATGTGTGTCCAGACATCTCTTACACAAGCTACTATGACTATTATACAAAAACCTAAAGCATGTGTATGAGTCTGTTGTCTGTTATAGATCATTTCAAACGGACCTTTGGACAGTTAGGACAAATCTGAGCTGGTTTGCAGGCTTGTTCTGCTGTGTAAAGCCATGGCATTTAACTCCCCACCGTGACACTTCTATTTTCTAGGTAAACTAGAAATAGATGTGAAATATGTGACAGAATGTTTTTTAACTGATACAGACTGATCTTGACAATAGAAACCTATTACTGGTGATGGGGTTCTTGTGATTTCCATATATTTCTCAAGCGCCTTTTGCAGGACCATACTGTAACTCGTTAATTATTAGCTTTAGATTTACGGTACTGTAGCCTACAGTATGTTGTTCTTGCTTTAAATACACATGGATTATTAGTGACCATTAAAAACAATAGAGCAACTCTTCTTTCTGTGGGTACAGTGTATTTGCAACTGACAAATGTGAACTTCTCCTTTAATGTGTTCTAGTGAGAGATGTTTTAATCATGAATTGTTAAACAGCACAGCTAGTTACTGTGGGCATGTGTACTTTATTTATATTTTAGACTACATGCACTGATGTGAGTGTTTGATCGCCTTCACTGACCTGAATGTCTGTTTGTAACAAAGATATTTTTACATTGGTCTAAAGTATAAAATATCTTTTGGCCATTACCAAGAGCGCTGCCAGATGTCAGCAGAGGTTACATCAGCAACAAGGTCATGCGGTCCTTTAGAAGCTGTTGCCATGTGTCACATCACTTTATGGATGCAACTGAACCGTCTGTCAGAGAAGAAGAGTGGAATAAAATAATCAGAGTCACCTTGGGTGCGTGTTGATCAGTCACTGGTATGTTTTAAAATATTAATATCACTTTGCATGAGATTGCTTTTATCTCTCAGCAGCTAATCTCATAAAACGCATCTTTCAAAATGTCAAAACTATTCCTTGAAGGCTGAGATAATGTTAGTATATGTGGAGCAATAATTGAAGCGTTATGACTTATGCTTTCAGAAACACGTCCCAGATCAGTTTGAGATATTATTATGACTCACATGATGAGTCAACATATTATTTAGTGGCATTTCTATGGGCTCATTTATGAAAATGTGACAACAGTATCATTCTGCTCCCCCCACTTTTTTTTGTATAAAACGCTGCCATTGCCAAACAACATGGAGCTGAACTTTCATCAAAAGCCAATCAGTGGTTTCTAGAGGGCCGGACCACAGCTGACTCATATTCTCTACTGTTATTGTGCGGAGCAATTATAACACCATAGAAACACTATTATGATGCTTGGGTCACATATTAGACTGCAAAAACAAAAGCTAAAGCCCACTGACAGCGTGACCTAAACACATTCCCTTTAGTGAGAAATAAAACCACTTGCTCGGTGGCGGCTGATGACGGATGATGGTCTAACTTCAGAAATATGGACTGAACTGCACGATATATTTGTCAACATGACTTCTGTTTCGCAACGTATATTTCTACAGCCGGCAATATACTGTAGTGCATCTGTTACTGTGCAAGGGCCCGCGACTGTGAACAACAGTGAGAACAGGGGACTGTCCAGATGAGACGTCACACTGGGCGGCCTGTCACTTCTAATGGGACGCATTAACGAAGCTCCACGGGGCTTCGACTCCTGCTACTTTTGGTGAATTCCTTCCAGTGTGACCCTCTACATACACGGACAATCCAAACTGACATGAATCAGTACATTACGCTGTAGAGGCCACTCACATGCTGGTGCATCATGGGCCTCCCATTCACCTCCACAACAACTGAATTAATCTAATTAGAAAATCAGCAAATGCCTCACAGGTGTCCTATTTATAGTTATAAATGCTAAACATTTTTGACTTCCTGATACTAAATGTTAATTATGTATGTAGGTTTTAAATACATACAATAGGTTTGACTTTTTGTCCCTGTGGGATAAAAAATAAAAGCTTCCTTAAACTCTAATAACAGAGAACTGCTGGTGTAGAAGATAACACTGTCTCCACAGAGGCTCAACGATCAATAATGTCATACAGCCGCAGGACTTATCTTTGAGTTGAGGTTACTGCATCTCTACTGGCTTAAAGGCAATTTTTTTGGAAGGAAATCATGAGATGCAGTATCATCGAGGCTCCCAAAGTGGCCTAAACAACTGTGAGTGTGTGGTATTACGCTGGAGTGTCAGAAACTTGACAGCTGGAATTCATAACATAACACGTTCACGTATATTCAGGTGCAGAGCACATTTAAAAGAATCTGCTGCCAGTTCATCCCATAATGAACCTCTTTTGGTTCGGAGCCACTCATCTGACCTCCCTGTTCAAGATTTCCCAAAGTTCTTCAAAAAGTAGGTCATTTGCATATCAGAGTGTTCATTCTTTTTAACTCCAGACTCAAAGTTTGGAATGTACAAAACCCCTTTGAGGGGAATCGGTCTCTGCGGATGAGGGAACTAGCACATCTGTGTTAGAAGTCAAACCATTCAGGTTTAGTCAAACAGTAGCTTCTCATTATCTGAATGGCTTCCATGAGTCACGCATACATGATTTGACATGGTTTGACTGCATAAACAAAAGACATGTCTACAAAACACGGCAGCTATGAGTTTTTGATGGCGAGTAGTGATTCAAGGCCTCAGTATAGAAGTCTAATGGTAACACTATGTTAATATTAGTTTCTTTTCACATCCCATTGTTTCAGTCGGGCCCTAAAGGCTCCACATCTGAACTCCACGTGTTATTTTTCTACACGTCCGCTGTCTCTGCCATCATTAAAATTAGCTTCAAAGATTGTAATGAATTTCAACATCAAATTTGTGTTCAAACGAAGCAGATGAGAAAAGTATGGCGCACAATAAATAAATATAAATGTGAAAAATGGCAAAAAAAAGCTTTGAATTCATTCTTAAAAACCAGGGTGGAGGCCTGGGAAGCTGATCAATGTCAACTGGGACTGAGTGTCGTGTGCAGTCGGCTTCAGGTGCACTTGAACATAGCTGAGGAGCTGAAGTGGAGAATAGAGGGGAAATGGAACAAGTGAGTTGAAATGCGATTTATTCATTGTGTCCTTGGAGGAAGAAGAGAGGGTGAAAGACGGCAGCAGGCTGGAAGTGAGGCAGCGAGTGAACCAGAAAGCTGTAATCAAAGTATCTTTATCGCGATACGCCCTCACTGTCACACACACACACACACACACACACACACACACACACACACACACACACACACACACACACACACACACACACACACACACACACACACACACACACACACACACACACACACATATGCTTCCAGTTCTGTTGTCTTCATCCTGGCTCCTCATTGCCTCCGTCTTCCTCGCAGGACAACTGTTGCCACGGCGCTGCCCTCCTCTTCCCTGAGAGGTGAATAAGGTCTCGTGAGCATCATGTGCTGCAGTGCAGTGCCATCTCACCCACCCCCCTGTGCTGTCGTGTTCCTGAGGCAGCAGAGCAAAGGAGGAACAAAAACGCAATATCCTTTCATGTGTTGTCAGGGAGGGATCGTACAGTAGCATGCGTACATGCTGGCTCCAGAAGGACTTGTGCGCTGAATAAATCCAGACTCACGGTGGTTGCGTCCAAGAATGAAAGCAGGAAAAAACAGACTGCTGTTTGTTGGATTTGTTATTTGTGCTGGAACTCATTTCACCACACAATGCACACCCCGAGACCAGCGAACTGACAGTCTGGCACTAGTGCGCCATGTGCTGCTTTCCTGTATATGTGGGTATGTAGACTGTGGGAATAAGCTGGGTTTAAATGATTAACTGTCCCTTTCTGTGTGTGCTCGAGCAAATCCTGATGAAAACGTCCTCCCTAAAATGGAGCTCTGAGCTTAAAACTTGAATTATAAGGAACAGCGCTTTGTAAGCAGTTGGTGGTTCTAATAATGCGATATCGATTGCGTCACGAAGCATTTTATAAATAGAGAGATGGAGACGATCACGTGCTGGATGAAGCTGTCAATGAAGTCCTCAATCAGGAGGATGCGAGGCGGGGCGGCCAAAACCAAGCAGATGGTGCTTAGTATTGATCCAAAACAAGCACACACACACTTCCACTGACTAATGGCTCAATACTGGACCATTACAGGAAAAGCCCCCTCACTTTGTTTATTTGTCTGCAGGAGGTCGCTGGAGCTCCTGATCCTCCACCGGCACCATGCTGAAGTCTAAGCACACGGTGTGTTTAGCCTGAGTCCAAATGCGGCATGGTGAATTTAGTAGACTAGAAAAAAAAACATGCACACATGACACGAATCCCTTTCTGTACATTTTATTCACAAAATGTATTAAAATCCTCTGTACAGCGCCTCGCTAATGAGGTTCAGCAAATTATGCATGCATCTCCTACTCTTTTGTACCCAGTATGCCCAGCGATTTTTGATTTTGCAAGAGAAAAAGAAAACAAACAAACAAAACAAAACAAAAAAAAAACAGGGCAGAATTTCTAGTGTTAACCTATAGGGTAAGTCTGTGAGTAGCAGAGCTCATCAAGCATTACTGATTTCACATGCACTTTATAAAATAACCCAAAGGAAAAAAAGAGAAAACAATCTTTATCATTTAATATAAATACTTTTTATTTATCTAAATGTACACGTCTTTCTCAACCTACTCCTTCCTTATCTTCACATTATTGGTTTAATTTTTTATATAAAACTACCTGTCCATAGTTTCAGGTGATTGGATATGTATCTTCCTAAATCCTATGGAATCACAGTCTTTTTGAAAAAAAAAAAAGGTAATGATTACAGCAATATGGAAATGTGCTAAGCTTCAGGACTCGTCCTGGTATAACCTTGTAAAAATCTATTTTTAATCGTATCCATATATTTTCATTTTCATTTACTAAGTGAAGTCACCAAACACTGTAATGCTCATTAAAGAAAATCAAATTAAAAGCAAACCTCACAGCTCATTGTAAAATGTGCAGTTGTTAAAGAAAACGGTAAGGTAATCCAAAATACTACAGTTTAAAAGCCATTACTGTTATCCTTTAATTGGATTGCAGTTACTCTACAATGGAATTACCCTTTTTGTTTGGTTTTACTTTCATGTACAGAAGACTTCAACGACCGTAGACTTCAGGGGAAAAAAAAAAGAGGAGTTCAGAGCGGCAACCCTTCGTGAGTCAGCGCTCCTTTGATATTTTACAAACTGTAAATCACAAACAGATTTTTTAATCAAGCATGAACACTTCGCTTTACACACTCTCCGTCATACAAAACACACTCTTGGCAGTATCAGATGCGTGAATGATGACCTGGTTCTGTGGTGCGTAAAAGCCCAAAACCAGATCATTTTTCTCATCTCCGTGACTCCCGGCAAACGTTCAGAAGACAGTGGCAGCAGCACCAGAGTGTCGAGTGCGAACGGCGAACTCGCCGCCGTTCGGGCTGAATGGCGTTTCACTCCAATAACATCGATCTGCATTTTGAAACAAGTACGAGGTCACTGTAAGTGACTCACAGCAGTAGAAAAGCTATTGTCTAGTAACCAGCGTCGTACGGTGCACTGAGTAGATCTAATAAACTAATTCGAACACATAACCAGAGAAAATCTGGCGGGAGAAGGATGAAGAGTAATCTGAGCGTACCGATAACAAGAAACCAATTAGACACTTGTCATAAGATTAGTTAGTGTGTGTTTGTGTGTGTGTGTGTGTGTGTGGCACTTCAAAATGTGCTTAGGGTTGCAAATGATGGCTTTAGTTCTCCCGCTCACTATGTTTTCTTTTTATCACTGCGCCGTCCTTTTGTTTTGTATGAGTTTCAAGCAGAAAAGCAATATCACCGAGAATGAGTTGCATTGATTGGACTCTGAGTTCCATAAGGCACTGAGGGGAGGGAGCCGCGTGGGCCCTTCCCGTGACCAGTCGTGTCGTCATTGCAGATTATCGTGCCGTGTCCGCCCCAGAGGCTTCGGCTCGGAGCTCGAATCCCCGCGGTCCTGTCCTTTCATAGATCTTTAGTCACAGTTGTAAGGGGTAAATGGTTTCTAAAACCTGTGTCGAAATACAAAACAGAAGCAAGCATAAAAATGGTTAATAATTTAAATGAGCAGTTGCTAAAAAAACTTTTGTAAACAAACATTAGACTCTCCACAGTTGGTGTCAAGCAGCAGAACATACTGTACAATGAACCCAATCAGACACAAAACAATGCACTCAACACAGAATTAGTCCACTAGTGCTGTTGTGTGGTCACTATGGCAACAAAGCGTGACTTTGAAAGAGACACTGTTGTTATTATATGTTCCATTAGCACTGGGTTAAAGGTCAAACTGGTGGCTGCACTTTCCTTTAACATTAACGTGATTCATCAATCCATAAAATGCCCAAATAAAGAACCGATTTAAGTTTCACATCTGTCTGTGTGGACGGCGACGTACCTCTAGATCTTGACGCTCTCGGTTCCATATACATTGTAGCCTTCTCTGTATGTGGCAAAGTTCTGGGTGTTGGTCGGGGGAGCCGGCTTAAAATTCTGGGCATTCTTAGCCAATTTCAGCCGTTTGGTCTCTTGCCGTGATTTATAACAGAATTCTATGAGAGCCACCATCATGGCCAGCCCCAGCCCTCCGACCAGAATATAGAAGACCCCAGCCACATTGCTTAGGCTGAGAGCACTTGTCTTGTCCTGGGGGGAAGTGAATGACATAGTTAAGGCCTTCGCTGGGGCAAAAAAAGCAGCCTGTGTAACTGATCCTGAACTATTATAGAACTGCTTCACTCATGCTACCATTATGCTACCTGCTACCAGCTACGCTAACTAAGCCTGTAACGAGGCGCTAAGGCTACTGTATACTTTCATCTGAACTCATTTTCCTATTGTTTGCCACAAAGTCACGAGGAACTTCCGACGCTCAAACCGTTCTCCCCTGAGGAGAAGGAAGTTTATCCCTCCGCCTGCTGGTGAATGTAGAGCCCTCCCTTCCCTGCGCTGCTTCTACGCTAAGCGGCCTCTGCTCGTGACCATGTGAGGAAGCTGGTCAGTATCGCGTAGGTCGACAGCTCTAAAAAAGCCCTAACTTTTTCAGTATGTTCACCTGCCATGGCAACAACTGTCATACATTACAGTCAGATTCATAGATGAGTGTCAAAAACACCGAGGAGCTCACCATTTTGCTGCTGCTTACCTACCAAACATATTTATAAAAGATTTGTTCATTAGAGTTTTACTATTTGCAGTTTAACCCTATGAGTATGGATATATCCTATGGCTCTATGGACAGCAGAACCCCTCCCCCCTACCTGAGGCCTTCAGTGCATCTCAGAGGGTTAAATAGTGAGTTTATTACATTCCCCCAACTTCCTGTAATGCGCAAACAGAGCCCCTGACCTCGACTCCAAGCTGCCGCAAGTTTTAGAGGACACCCTACGGCGCACTCGGCGCTTAGAGGAGTCGAAATTCAAGTGAGTCATCACAATGAGAGGCTTCGCTTTTTCATCACACCACAGGAAGCCGGAGAATCTAATAGACGCATCTCCATGCAAACTAGTAACAACACAAATAAATCAAATTTTCATTAACAGTTTGGTAAATAGAAACAGCAGCATAATGGTTCGAGTATTATGAATGTCAAAAGTGGAAATGAGCGAAAATAGAATATAGCATTTTAAACCGCTGATTCATTTGAAACAGAGTAAATGAAGGGCACTTCAGCGATTCCCCCACAACATAATCATTACGTTTTTGACAAAAAAAGAGATTCTGTATTTTATATTGCATCAAAAAGTCATTTATATGGCATTAAATAAAAAAAAAAGAAAGGACTAGGGGAAGCAGTGCCTGTTTTAAGCCACGTGGAAACTGTTACAGTTTGTGGCAGAAAAACTAAAATATACAGATAAAAAAAAAGAAAATTTGTGTAGCAAATGAAAAAGATGTAAACTACAGATGTTATAGAAGTTTGGTTTTGCATATGAACAGTAAGTCAAAATGCAATTTGGAATCAGTACAAAAGACCTGCAGCGACTGACCTTACTTCCAGAGTCCTTGGTTCCACATTCACCCTTATCGTACCACCATTTGTTTTTCAGCTTGTCTAAGATGCCTTGTTCACTGAGTTTCAATACTGCAAGGTTTACAGGAGTTCTTCACGTGGGAAATAACATAAATAACATTATATTATGTTATTTTATGTTATTCAACTTTTAAACTACTACATACTTTACAAAGCGATAAAGCAGGGCTCCTGGCCATGGCAACATCACAGAGAGCAGGCATTCTAGCTATTACCTGTGTAACCCCTAGTCTAAAGCCAGGACCTGCCCGTATCGCTTCGAGTAATCGGCAGACGCTGTTAGCAGGGCGACTGGCAGGTACAAGTGCAGTCTGCGAGTCTCGAATGTGGAGAATCGGCGGGAAAAGGTTTGGGAGCGTTGTAATCGCGGGGGCTTTGTGAGCGCGGCTGAACAAGTTCAGTCTAACAGAAGCTTTGTCTCAGCAAACAGAAAAATCCAACAGCAGCTTCTCATTACAGCAACGTCGGCGCAGTCCTGCGACGGCTAATGCTACAGACGCCGCCGTGACAACAATCAATCCTGAAGGTATTACAACCAATTTCGAAGTCAAGCAACTACGCCTAAAAAGTGTAAGCTTAATTAATTCTTATGTGTTCTGTCCCGACACATCGCTGAGAAAACTTTATCTCCCAATTATGCCAGATTAGTGTCAGATGAGTGTGTCTCGACTAAACGGCACAGAGCTGCAAGGCTGAGCTCAGACAAATCACTCCTCCCATATTTAGCTGCAGCAGCATGATCTCACATTCGTGTTTCTTGCCACTCGATGTATGTGGATGTACTATTGCGGCATCAAAATTTCCATCATATCCTATTGCCGCTAGTTACTTAACAACGATCCCATTTCGTGCCAAGGCTGGATCATCTGCGGCTCGGGTCAATCTTGGTAAAAGTGGAAAGCAAATTGGAAGGAAAGAAAAATAGTGCATCAATAAATGAGCAACCTGGCGACTCCCTAGGAAGAATGTCACCCAAGGGGATCGGCGCGATGCATAATGCACTGAGAGAAGATTACACCACTGTATATCCCTCATAGCCAATCTGGAGAAACGGACTGTGAAGGCTAGTCCATTGTCTTGGCTCAGGGAGACATTGATTAACAATGCAATTACCCTGTAACATGCTCGGTGTCTGAAACTCAATCTAAACCGCGCTGTGTTGCGCCTGGGGCCAGGAAAGAGCTGCAGCGACTGTGTGAGTGTGCACGGTCCCGGTGCTGGCTGGAACACGGCGCTATAAGCGGGTACAGGGTCAAGTGTTGCAACATTTGATTGCTCCGGGCTGATTTATTCCAGCCAAACTGGCCTTAATCACAGAGTCCTGGAGCGTTGGATCAAGCCAGGAAGCGGACAGACAGCGCACGCATCCTGTAGGCGTGCATGATAAAAAGCCTGGCAACAATGTGGGACCCTTGCATCGCTTCAGAGAGATGCTTTCAAGTGGCACCTGTGTGCCCTTTAATAGCACAGGGAGCTCTCCTGAGCCACAGAACGCAGCAATGTTGGCAGTTCAACCAGAGAAAGAGATGACGGAGCAATTGTTTTTTTTTCAAAATGATCCAGTAATACATAATTAGATCTGCGCCTCATGCAGTCTCTGGTGGTGATGATATTTTAGCAGTCACCGCAGTCTGACTGTTCACATCGGTTCGAGCCAAACCGTGACGAATGGCTTCGAGTGTGTAATGACACCATGGGACCTTGCAGCTCATCTATAATCCAGCCAATTACATGACCCATATCATCACACGTGTGCTGATGGTGTCACTTGCCATTAACCTCTATTGTAAAGCATATAATACATTTGCCGTATATATAAAACAAAGCCCAGGAGCTTGGGACAAAGGTTGTCAGGGGTGAGTGATGACTCACGCACACGTACAGTGTCTCCCATAATGGAAACATCATTCATCATTTAATCGCATGGGGAAGAGGGATGGATGTGGTCGGGGGGGTCACAGCGGGGCTGTTAATGAGCAGGGCCGGTGGAGTCCAACCACACGGGGCCTTTTTTTTGCTTTGTCCCCTCCGGACTCCGCCGTTCCCCCGTTTGCTGTGGCCGATGCAGCACGTGCGAAGCAGTGGGGCGTTGAAGTGCTGCAAAGCCACTCGTTCAGAGGATTAGCACACTTCACCTTTGTGAGGGAAAAGCTGGAGGTTGTGGCCTTTCCAATGCAGAAATGTTATCTTGGAAACATTGTGGAATTACATGTGTTACATTGTGTTTTAACTCCAGCTACAGATACGACTCAGTCTCTGATACCGGCGGATTTTGCCCAAAGGCACAGGAGTAAATTACAGAAAGAAACCTTCTATCAAACCGATGGTTTCGATATTGAACATCTCCAAATCTTGATTACCAGGTAATGTTTTTCTGCTGGCTAAGCACAGGCTCCTTAGTTGGATCTTGAGCTGTTAAACACACTTGTCAGACCACCAGCTCATTTGCTGATCTGCTGTGGGGCAGCAGCAGGTCGATTGTGGGCAAACAGTTGGTTGGGTTCTGGTTGGGTTCTTCTAACAGCCTTGCCGATTACTCTGCACTATGGTACCCGATTGTGGTGACATCGAGGCTGACCTTGGAGTCACCTCCCCCGCTGCCGCACTCTCCCTTGTCGTACCACCATTTGTTTTTCAATTTGTCCAAGAGGCCTTGCTCATTCAGTTTTAAAACTGCCAGGTTAACAGCATTTCTTGAAACGATAAAACATAACTTGTAAGAAAATGCACAGGTGCGTGAGAAATCTAATGCAAAGCATCATAGTAATAGATCGTGGCAGTGAGACTGCCACTGTCAAAGCAGGGGACTTATGCACAGAGTCCATTTTATCGGAATCGTCTAGGAAAGGACAAATTGCTTGAGAATTTAAGGAATGTGGAGAAGAAAGGCTCATATAAGGTGGAGAAAGTGTTAAATCTTGGAAAAGGTGGCATAAAGGGTTACGTCGTTTAAACTGAAGTGTGCGGGATGGGGACACTTGTCATTGAGAAGAAAAGTAACAACAACAAACATCATGCAATTAACATTCGTCACAAGTGACAGCGCAGCTTTAAAAGGCTAAATTGAAAAACCATCGAAGTGTTAAATTAAAAGTGACAACACAACAGTCAGGTAGGACAGCACACGGGACAGAAGGAGAGAGCGAGGGAGAGAAAAGAGTAAGAGTAAGAGAGACATAAACAGGGAGCGATCGTTAGCTTTAGCTGTTTTATCTGCATATGACTCCTCTACCGTCAAAATAGCAAATACACAGAAGAATCAATTATTAGCGTCACTTTGCTGCACAGAAAGACATGTTACCATTACCTCTGTGTCCACAACAGAACAAAACAAACAGGAGGAAGAGAATGACAGGAGGACATCAGGGTAGGTGGAATACTATAACAACAAGAGGATATTGTTATATTATCCCACCCACCTTAATGCTGAGCCTTTGGGCGTCGCCACGCCGTAGCCTTTGGAGTCCAGGTTCCCGCCCACTTTCATGGTGTCGCACGGCTTCCGCTGCTCGATGTACTCGTTCATGGTGGACTCGAGCAGGAAGGCGAACTTGCCCTTTGACTTTCGCACCCGGGCCACGCCGTCGGGCGTGGTCTTAACAAACACAGAGGGCTCGGCGGATTTCATGTACGACCACATCTTCTCGTACACGGCTATTTTGGATCGCTGTGCAGAGAGGAGACAGAGAAGACGCGTCGGTTTAGAACCCTCAGCAGCTCATGTGCGGAATGGATTTTGTAGGGTTTTTGTGCTTAATGATCATTTCATTTGCACTGGCGTCATGAAGTATTTATAGACATCTCGGAAAGCGGCAGAGTGATATCTTTAAATACTTCCACGAAATGTACTGTAGCTTCTAGACTGTTCGCAAAATCATCAAGTACAAGAATTTACAAAATCCATTTTTTTAGCAAGTCGCAGTCTTTAAATATGATGATTTGCTGCTCGGGGCTCTGATTCACTGGAATGAAGATCACACATCACCTGTACAATAAGTAGCGTCGTGCAAATTGGGTTTCAGTGGAAATCATAGCATTTGTTGGCTCAGTTATGCAAAAATATGTTCAGCAGTTAAACCTTTGTAACTGTGAACTGTGGGTAATAATAAGCTTTGGGTAAACTTCTTGCAAATTGAGCCTCAGTGAGTCATTTGGGGCCTTGATTTACAGTTCTAATTTAGCTTGTACATCTTATTACAGTCATTTATTTCAACAACACTGTCCTTAATGTATCATCTCTGCTGCGACTCGAAGGCGATGCGCAGGAGAAGTGAAGAAAGCTGAGCAGACACAAGGCAACTCATCACAAAGTGACACAGATGAGCGTATTTCCAGCGCCTGGGGTCAGGCTTAGGCAGCCTGTAAAATGTGGGGGAGTTGAGCGCTATCTATAATAAGCATCAATTAAATTATTCAATGCCGCTGGATTTATTTTGGCATAGGCATTTCACACTTTGAAAAGATTCTGGTCCGAGCAGTGATGAGCCACTTTCTGAGTGGCGCTGCCTGTTCTGAAGATGGGATGACACATTAAAAAGTACTTTCTTTTAGTGAAAGCCAGGGGAAGATGAGAGGGTGGATGGTTTTCAAGAACCACAGAATCAGAGCATCTTCTGTCGACCAACAGCTTTTGTGCAGGATTGTAGACAATTGGTGAAAGACACACTGTCCTATGTTCAGTACATACATATACAGTATTTGCTCTTTGTACCTAAGTATTGCACACAATAATTTATATAAAATGACGTGTTTTTGCTACTGACCTTTTTAACCTAATAACTGTGATATCTGATGCTTACAGCATTTACATTTTTTATAATATATTTCTTATCACTTTAAAATCTCTTAATTTGACTTAAATCACTGGACTTTTGGTCTTTGTTGGAAAAAATGCCCAAAAGTCCTACTGTGTATATAAAGTATATCTGATCTTTTCGTTTATAAATAAGCCACTACATTAAAGGCAAACCTCACCAATATTCAATGGGAATTGACCAAAATGACTTTGGGTAATATTTAAGAATAAAGGGACACTCAGAGCGCTCCATAATTTCAATGCAGAGAAGTTATCATTTATTCATTTATATTATTATTTATGCTTTGCCCTGGGCTTAAAAACGACAACTAGTGCTTGTAGTTTTTTTGTCTGTTAGATTCAGTTGTGGTTCTTTCAGCGCAGAGACATGATGCATCTCTGCCAGACGCCAGCTCTCAGTTCTCTGCTGCAGGTGCTGGTTCCTCACAGGCAGCCTCGCCCTCCTCCATACTATGTAACTTGTTGTACTCTGGCTCATACAACTAACCACAACTAACACACTGTGCGTGCTGAAATACTCGCTGTCTCCTAAATAATCTACAGCAGGATCCTCGGCCATTGAATATTAGTGCTGTGCAAGGAAAACAATGGCGGACTGAGCAGTTGGCCCCAGCAGGCTGGCTCCGCCCCCCTCTTAGCCTGGCCATTGCTGGGGCAGGTACAGAGGAAAAGGAAGCACTAGTTGTAGCCTGCGAGTCGGAGGCAAAAAGTGTGTCCAATGTCAGAAAACTTTTGCAGAGAATTGAATGATAATTTCTCCACATAGATAATATAGAGGAATCTGAGCGTCTCTTCATTCTTCCATACTACCCAATGTTGTTTTGGTCAGCCCTCATTGAAAATCAGTGAAGTTTTCCTTTAAAAAAGGTTAATCAGTACAGTACCTTCAAAATGCTCCATACAGTATGGCAATGAGCTCATAGTCATTTAGGAATACACAGTGAATCATAACGAGCACTGATGGTGTTTATGTTGTTTACATGTAAATCATGTAATTTTAAGATAAGAAGCACTTAGATGACAGCAAACGCTGGACTCTGCATTTGCATGTTTAAACATCAGCAGCCGGACCCATCACCCCTGTGAACTAGTAAAAGCAGATCCATCTCTAATGCACTTCTATTAATAAACACAAAGCATTACCCTTGGCCTTATGGAAGCGCTCGACTGGCTTCACGTAATCATACATCATTTGTTTGTAGGCATTTTGTCACAGAGCATGAGATCAAGGGTGAAGATCGGATGCGACAGCAACAACACAAATTAAAAGTCTGCCTGATGAATGTTCTCGGCTCTGATGGGAAAAAAAAGCCATGAAGTTGGGATATTCCATTCTAATGCAAATACAGCGAATGGGGTGGGGCCTGACAACAGTAAGAAATAGATGCAGTGTTTTTGTTGACAACAGTCTTGTTAAATGTGTTCCATTTGCATGTGTCAGACATCATGGAGAGGACACAAGTTTGGAGGACAATTTCCCCAAAGGCCGGGGGCTTGCCTGTTCGGGAGTAGAAAGAGCTCCAGACGCCTCCTCAAATGAAGAGAAAGGAATGGATGTGGGCATTGATTACTGACGGCAGAGTGTGCTGCCTCGGTCGATTCATCAATATAGGAAGAGGCGCAAGGCACAAGCAAAACTTAAATGGGCTTATTCCACTGTAAGTAAAGCCACCAACAAGATGCTTCGAGCAGATTCTGATGATGAGAGAGAGCGAGAGGAAGAGGGAGGCGAGATGCAGTGAGAGCCCAGTGGGGAAAGATAGATATTTGATTATAGACTGCTGGCACACAAATGTGCACACAGTAGTCCCAGGAACACGCACACATGCAGTCCCCGCGCATGAACACGTACAGCACAGAGCCCAGAGTCTGTTGTCGTCTTTAAAGCCCACTGATCTACACAACTCCGTCTGTGGTAGCCATTTAAATTTCATTGGGGGAATCGTACTGTAGTTGCAGAAGTCCGTCATTGGGGGAACAGACACTCTGTAGTGCAATTAGCTCCAGCTACGCACGGGGCTCTGTCCTTCACAGCATGTAACTCAGCGTCCTGCGGCATTTGAAGTGACACTTAGACAATTAACAGAGTAACGGCATTGATAAAAGTAACATGCCTCAGTGTTGAGGAGCCCGCAGACAGCACAGCCCACCGCGCCTAAACGTCTCATTAGCTCTAAAGCCGTCGTGGCATTGTTGTTTGTTGTCACATCATCAGTGCAGGTGTTCCTCCCGCACGTCTGTCTGAAAACTGGACTAGTCACAGAGACAGACGGGCTCTGACCTGAACCGACGACTAGAAACAACAGGACGTGTCTGGATGGGGACGAGATCAGCTGGAGCTAAGGGAAAAGCGGAGGATCGGTTCTTTTCCTACAACATGAGTCTGTGAGACCATATTCAAAATACAAGCAGGTACAGTATGAAGGAAATAAGAAAGACTTGGATTTACATACTTATATTAGTATAAATGATTATTATAAATATAAATGACTGATGGTTTATATTTTATTGTGGCTCTTCCAGGTAACAGCTCCTCTGGACTACAAACTATAATGATCTCTTGTTTTTATACACATGGGTCTGGGTTTGTTCGATGGTGTTGTGACTCGTCATTTGGCCCAATCGAGGTACCAGGTCCCATGAACTGCAGGTGACATCATTTTCGAGCCTATTGCACCATTTTAACCATGACAGTACCCAGCGACTGCGCCTGACAGCCTTATGGCTCTTCATTACGTCACATGCCATCCGACTACACTTTAAATACAGGAGGACGTGTTTATTTTGTATTCCCATCCTTCTGCACAGGAACAATACTAAAGCTGTATGAAAGTAACAACTCACTTTGACAGAAGGCAAATATTTTGCCTGCGGGCCTGTTGCCGACCCGACTGTCGCCGCAGGGGAGAGTTCCTCCGTCGCACGCCGCACACAGACTCTGCGAGGTGAAATGCTTGTTTGTCAAACTTTTTTAATCTTTGGGGACGTTCGTGACACACTGGTGGAGACAGATGGAACAGACAACTGGGGTGGAAGAGGGTGTAGGTGGTGGTGGAGGGAGGAGGGGTCGCTTCTTTCTGTCCTTTTAAAGATCATTAGTGCATCGGTTGAATCTAGTTCCCATTCTGTCATTCCAGAAATCTCCAATAACGTCATTAAAATGTCTGGGAAGGGGGCAAGTGATTAAAGTCCAAAGTCAAAGCGAGTGCCCTCTGCTTTTTTTAAATAACAACTTAATCCGTATTGATTCAGACTCGCGCGGCGTAGCCAGACCTCTGTCCGCTGGCCTTCGAACTGCAGCCTCCTTTTATTCCTCTTTTCATTAAACAGCCCCCCCGTGCGCTCCACTGCTTGCGTATCTTAAAGGCCATCTCCAACAGACAGCCACCGCTGCATTTCCCCCGCCTTCCATTTTGTTTGTGGCCATCACCACTTTCTCCCAATATCCTGTGTGCCAGGACTACCTGTATCTCAAGTATGCAGAAATGAAAGTTGAGGCTCTGGGGGTGTACTTTGTCATTGAAGTGGCGCTGGCTGCGGCCTGCATACCAATGCCCGCTTCTTTGAAGCTCGTTGCTGGACTCCAGTAGCTCCTCGGGTGCCCGCTGTTGCTGCTCATCTAAAGTTGGACGAGGCCCCGTGAGGACGATGCTTCCCCTCGCCTATCTCCCGCCAGTCTATCATCGCTCTTGTCAGCCTTCCCCTTTTATGCAAACAGCCTCTAATCTTTCGAGTAGCCCCCCCTTCACTCACACTGTACCCAAACAGAAAGTGACAAGCGCTCGGGGAGCGGCGTTACACAGTGCTTCATGTGATCGCAGGGCAACCTATAAGGTTTTTCTTGTCGAAATCCCGTTGCCAGCTTCTTTTCATGCAGCTCTGGCCTAATGCAGGTCTGCTGTGCATAAAAAAAATACTTATTAAACACTGTGTTGGACCATGCGGAAGATATAGTGTCTGTGCCACAATAGCTGAGACGTGAAATTGATTTTCATGCTTAGTAAAACGCATTGGTAACTGCACTCAAGCCGCTGTTCCCATCTCTGTCACACCTGCAGATCAGTAAGATGCACGATGTTTGCCGTCGAGGCTCTGGGTAATAAATAATCTTCTGAAGGGGGAGCAGAAAACAATGCGGCGATCACATTTCTCAGTGCAATTATCATTGGCTCATTGTTGCCCAGTTAAATGAGGTGAATGGAAGGACAGCAGTGTGGTTGTCTTTGATGGTCTCACCCGGGTCTTTACACATAATTAAACAGCCCATTTTATCATCTCAGCCGTTATTACAATCCAGCTTCTCCTTCAATGTACGTTTCAAAATGTAACCGAGCCAAGTCTTTTGATGGAATAAAACCTCATCAGGAGGATAAACATGGCCTCGCTGGTGCGACTCGTCATTTTCTAATCATCGAAAAACACAAATATTCGACTGACGGCGTGAAAAGATCCGTGACAGGAATTAAAACGACGAAACGGGCCGTGGCGGCGAGGAGGCGCGTGACAGCTGCTACGCGGAGAAGGGGAGCGGCACAAAGCTTGTAGCCGTCCCGCATTGTGTGAAGGTGAAGAAGCAGACAGGGAGACGGAGCAGGAGAGGGGGTCCGAACCAGTGGCGCAGTCTGGGGAAGAGAAGCCAAGTTCCCGGAGCGGTCCCCGTCCACGGGCTCCCCGCCCAGCTGTCCCTGTTGGCCGTGGGTTTTCAGGGGGGCTCACACTCACGCGTTCGCTGCCAGCGGCGGGGGGGGGCGAAGACAAAGTTATTGGGTTTTTATTTTTGTTGATTTAAAGGTCGAGGTAAATCCTGAGTTTGTACTTCGTCCTCGTCAGCTTTGTAGAAGGAGCCAGGTGAGCTCATCAAAAATTTAAAGGCAGCGGGAGACGATGACATATGTCTTGTTTGAAACGTTGGACTTGATTTAAAATTTCCAGCTGGCTGATGCCGTGCGGGTCTAATTAAACCTGAATGCATTTCCTGAAAAACAGATCTGAAATAGAACTTGAACTCCTATTAATCAGTGTGTGTGTTTTTTTTCCTTGTCAGCTTTCTGCAGCTTTAATTAAAAGTCCCTTGGAATAGTGGCTCACACATGTCATTTCCTATTTGAAGACACGGGGATGTAAGTAGGGCACTCATTATGCAGAATGCAGGCAAAGTGGCAACTCTCTTACCACCAGCAGACCTTACGATGCCTTATTGTCAGGCTGGCACTGTAGCTGGATTTGTTATTGGCATCCATCTTGTCTGTGACACCTATACTCGCGGCATGGGGCTGTGCAGAATTGCTGATGAAAGAGAAAGTGATGAGGGGCTTTGCGGGGCGTCTCTCATGGAGAGCATTTATTATACTGCCTTTTACAGCCAGTGTTGCCTTTTTTTACCCAATTAACACCGAAGCATTTTAAACACCGGGCTTTAAAAGACACTATCTTGTCCTTCTTTGTCTGTGAAAACATGGATTTGATTTTGCATTTTGTTGTTCTCAGAAATTCAACCCAGGGGTAATACAAATGAATTGCTCTCTCTGCCAACAGGCTGCAGCTGTGAAACATATGAATTGTCTCTCTCCCGCTGATGAGTAATGAGGGAGCGTGAGATAAAAGACTGTCATATTGCCTTTTCGTCATCACACAGAGTGCTGTTTCATTAATTCTTTCTTTTTCAATGTATTGCTCGGAGAACGCGGCGGATTGGTGGGCCCCCCTCGGGATTTCACAGCGACGACCCGATCAGCCTAAAGGAGGCGTGCTGATGAACTCCTGGATGCTTTCAACAACTCATATACGTTCGCTTTTAGATTTGAGCTCATTCGTGACTTAATTGCACGGACGGTCCCGAACGTGGCGGAGACATAACTTCTTCCACCAGAACTGCCTTCAGCTCTATTTGGCTCTGTTTGACCTACAGGGCTCCACGTCATCGGGTCCAATTTGCCGGCCACGGTCAGCCAGCTAATTATATCCCACGAGCTGGACCCTTCTGCGTCTGAGGCTGATATGGGTGTTTTGATGAGCCTCCTGTTTTTATCACCTCCGAGTCGCTCGTGTTGTTATCACGCTTTCTGCTGACAGCACCCCCCACCCCCGCCTCAAGGTTGTGCGCGGCAGCATAAATTTCACATTCGTGTCACCAGAGTTCAAGAGCAGCTTTTGTGTCAACGCGTCTGATTTGGTGCGCTCTAGCGCGGGTCAAGAGGCAGAAAATGGCAAAGTTCAGGACTTTACTCACAGTCGCTTCACGACTGCTAAATGTTTATGCATTATCTGCCATTTCGGCTGCCGATGGCTGATTAGTCAGATGCCGCGTGTGCGTGTGAAGCAGAAGCAGCTTGTTGGCTCTACTCACCCTAAAGAACTCTTTAGTGGAGCCTGAGTCTAGGGTGCCATATGCTATCTCTGTCTGCTTGGCCAGATCCTCAGCGCTTTCTATAGGAGAGACCATCCTCTCCACGGTCAAGAAGGCGGCCAAGTTGGCTGTGTAGGAGGAGATGATGATGAGGGTGAAGAACCACCACACGCCGCCGACGATTCGGCCCGACAGAGACCTGCAAGAACGCAATCACACAAGGACACGTGGTGTGAAGCTGCTAAAAGAACTACCAGTTGTGTTTAATCAAACTTCTTCAGAGTTTTCTTTCTAAAACAACCTGTTATCGTGCCAGCAATCTACAGGAGCACATTTCCAAGTAAATAGGTCAAGTTGTTTGAAATGCAATCCAAACATTTAATTAGCTGCGAAACAATTCTGGTCAGAGTTTGTTTCGAAGTCTCACTAAAGTATTCATGAAACCGTTCCAGCAATAATAATTTTAGGGTACAACCTGACACGATCGCTTGCAAACATTCAGACGAGGGAGGAAACCACAACGCTGACCCACCTGGGAGAGATGTCGCAGCCCTGCTGCATGAAGGCGCCCAGCGAGAACCACAGGGAATTGAAAATGCCAAAGTCATTGGGCGGATCGGGGGGCGTCTGCGGGTCTTTGGTCTCGTCCTGGTCCTCGAGGTTCCACTCGTAGGGACTGAAGCGACTGACCAGGAACAGGACCACGCTCACCCCGATGTAGGCGAACACTATGCACATCCAGATCTCGTAGGCCAGCGGGTCCAGGAAGGAGAACACGCCAGGCTTGGACTTTTGTGGCTTCTTTATCATAATGGAGATGCCCAAGCTCATAAATGGCTTGGAAAAGTCTATGACCTCCTCTCGCACCAGAGTAATGGTGAGAGGTGCAACAGCTATATCTGCTCTCTGGAAAAAGGGACACGCACAGCAAGGATTAGTTACGACCTGCATGAAGATTTGGGGCAGTTTAAGTGTATGTGCTGTATGTGTGAATGACTGGATCTGAAGAGGAAGCGTAAAAAATACATAGTTATCAAACATTTTACACATGATCATAAGAAAAAAAGGCTCTGATTGTTGCGCAAACACACACAGAAATGAAGAGGAGTCTTTGACATTGCAGCTCAAACGTCTTCATACAGAGACGTAACTCGTGTTTCACGAAGAAGAAAAAGAAGAGTTAAAGATAAGCACAGGTTCATGAGGGCACTGCAACATTTTCACAGCGACAGCTTGGAAAGAATCCACCAAGGCAGATGGGAGTTTGACCAAGTGTTACTTTAATCAAGACCCAATGAGAGACAGAGGGGGAAAACGCTTCACTTGCTGGATTATTTAAATTAAATAATTCATTGTTAGAAACTCAAGCTGTTCCTGTGTAGGTACGAGTCTTAATAACCATCAATGTCTATAGCTATAATCTTAAACAGTAAAGACCTGTGTGCTTTTTGCTCTCTTACAGTAGGTCTTTGTATTGTTGTGCGTTGTTTTGGGTGAACCTTGAACAAATCACACACCCGGCGCTGAACGTGTTGTACAAGGTGAAACCAGGAGCAGCACAAATAGGCCCCCTGTAAACACCACGGCTTTCTTTGCGCCGTCAACACAATATTGTGAAGGGCTATAACCATTTAATCCTCACGCAGGCGTAAGCAGCGCTCAATCAATGGCGAGGGAAACAAAGCAATAAAGAGCAGCCTCGGGCCTAACCTTTAAAAGACAACTAAAATCAAATTAATTTACTGGTCAAAAGGTCAAAATGTACAAAACTATTAGTCCCGACCCACCTGCTGTAAAATTACAGGCCTGGAAAGGCTTGACAGCGACGCGATTGGGCTATTTTTTTCACCTTCCGTCTGCGGGGAGTGGACTTTTCCCATTTGAAAGATAATTTGGTGGCGATAGCACATCAAACCAGGCAATCTCTCAGGCTGATAGTTGGGAAATTGAACAGATGAGGACGCCTAACCCTCATGCATTTAGTATTTGGCCCCTGTTCAACTATTGTGGTCTCGGAGAGAGGTGAGAAAGAGGAAAGTGGGGGGTGGAGGCTTGGGGGGGGGGGGGGGGGTAATTTTGGAACGCTGGAGGTGTTGCGAGAGCTGGAGCGCTCTGTCAGATGTAAAACACGGCGTGACCCGCCGCTAATGCGCAAGGTTCGACCTTTATGGAGCACGACGCATATGGATCTTGTTGGTTCAAACCACAAACCACCATTTAGCTGTTGATACTAAAGCAGATTTTCTCAGCTGTGAATTTACGGTGTGGCATATTCATCATGCACATCAAACATTGAACATAATTACACAATCACTTCAAAGGCCTACAATCTTTCATTCATCAAAGTGATTACAGTGTGTTTGCCATATGGACTTATTGTTTTCATGTACCTACCTCTGTTTCGACTGTAGAGAGAGAGAGAGAGAAAGGGAGAGAGAGCTTGAAGAAGAAAGCCGGAGAGAGAGAGAGAGAGCGAGGGAGAGCTTTCTAGACTAAGCAAGAAAGATTAATTGCAATGAACAGCACTGAGAAATGATTTCATTTTCTCCGTCTCAAGATGATCACCAACTCCCCAGTGTTTGAGGCTGCGTTTGACAAAATAACTCACTGCTGAGTTTCCTGACACAGAGTCGGGCTCCGACGTGGGCAAGAGCTCATGGGCTCGCCCTTGGGTTGGTGATAACCTTAAGACAGAAAAATGAGATCTCCTCTCATGTTGAAGTTCCTTGCAAACTGTCATGTAATCGGCGCAATCCCGGCTCCCCAGTACTCACCCCATAGACCAGTTCACCCACCATCCCGTTCCACGTCTTGGTGTCTGTGTCTCGGGCTCCATACTTCCCATCCATTACTATAGACAGTTTGTACTTAATTCCAACATGTTTGGCAATCTCAGATGCTAAATCCACGCAGTAGCCTTCATATCTGTCATTCCCCTCCAGATGCATATAATTTTTCTTGTACATCACATAAGGAGCTTCCTGTTGATTCAAACACACGCTGGTTTATTCACACCCATGCCGCAGCACACGTTCGCTTACATTGAAAAGATGCACACGTGCACGCTCACATCTGTATGCACACACACACACACACACACACACACACACACACACACACACACACACACACACACACACACACACACACACACACACGCACACCCGCACACACACACATTTAACATTTTATAATTAGCTGTAACCACATCCATGCAGGCATGCACACACAGATGATGCCCTATTAATGCACTGATAACAGCAGCGTGAGCATGTCGTCCCGCTGCCTTTACTGTGGCAGCCCACAGACACCAAGCCAGTAACCTCCCCAGCTGTTATAGGCCAATTAAATAATAAAGGTTGATTAGGAGATGCGAGTATGTTTCTGCAAAGCTACACTGAGATGTGGGAGGGCTGGGAGTCATTGCTGGGCTTGGTGTGGGTCAGCTCGCAGGTGGGCGGAGATGGGAATGGAGATGGGTTTCATAAGTAAATGCCAGTGACAGGCGAGGGATCAGAGAGTGCTCGTAGTATGTCAACGTATTCAAGCACATCACCCCAGTGCACAGCTAGAGGCCGTTCCATTCCAAAGTAAAACAAATAAGGAAAGGAAACAAAATAAGCTGCTATCGGCCTTTCAGGAAAATGCAGAAAGTCCTCCGTAAATAAAAGAATTAGACGGGAGAGCAGGACGTGCTTGGCTCCTCCCCTTTCTTAAGGACGCGGCTGCAGCTCGTCTTTGCTCCCACCGGGCACGTCGTGCTCAGGGGAGCCGGCGTTGTCGTTACAGCCATACGCAATTAACGCAGAGTGCAAGTAGGAGAGCAATGGTTTGTTTGTTCTGTGCTGAACGTATCCCCTCACACATGTTCCCTTTTGCTGTTGTTGGACGGGATCAAGTCTAATGCGTCTGAGCTTTTTTGTCATTTCAGTTTGGTTGCAGAAGACGAGCAAATTCAGTCAATCGTACACACAATGAAACCTTTGCTACTGTAAATGTGTGTAGTGTAGTCTACCCTGACTGGAAGGTATACTTCAACACAAAACACATTGGGGGGGCAATACAAAATATATTGGAGAGAAATAAGAAGGAAGGTCCTAACCTTCTTATCCCTCCTCCAGTACTGATTATTTTGCTTTGCCCAACTTCAGAAACCATTGCAGTGTCATCCTCTAGTCATTCTTTGGCCAGTGTATCCCAAGTGTCATTGAACATTTACTTGATGAGGACAGGTAGGTCTACTTACGTATGCACGCATATGCTTTGTGTAACTGATGGAGTCAACCACTTATCATTTACAATATCATTGTGACGTCACTGCTACGACAGGCCACTGAAATATGGGAACTCAAAATGCTTTGACACCCACACGGGTACAGTCGAAACACTCCCCCCTGGCGGGGCCGACTGTTTCAACGTGTAGTGAGTGGATGGAAAGCAACACAAAAAAGATGTGGTTCTACCCGCCCAGGACAGAATGTATCACTCATCGGAATCAACACCATGACCTTGAGTGGCAGAATACGTGAAACACTTAAAACTGCACGGAAAGTGTACCATAATAGTAGTGACCACAATCGTTCGATTTTCCACTGAGGAGTCGTTGGAGACCTGCGGGTCCATAATATTTACAAATCGCGTGTACTCGTTCCAGTAGCCGATCTGCAAAGAGAAAATGGCGGTTAGTGGTGCGTTCCAGGCCGCTGACGGGATGCAAGAGAACAGAGTCCCAGGGGCCCGTTGTCTTCAGTGGGATATAAAAGCATCACAGAGGCTTTACTGTATTTGTATTGTTATGAAAATATGCCTTCGATTTCTCCTAATCATTTTAATTAGCCAGTTTAGCATGGGCGGGGTTGCAATACCCGCAGCACACCAACCTGCCCCCCAATTCCCTTCCACCTTCACTTTCCCCAGGTTTTACGGTAAATAATTGATATTCAGGCCTGTGAACACACGCTTAATAATTCAGCATAGCATTGCAGTGGCTCCCCGGTTTCATCAGTGCAGCCCTGCCATCACTGTTACTCTGTATTCTGCTGTACAGATGCTTAAGTCAAACCAATGTCAAGTGTTTGTTTGCCCAACTGAAATAATGGCTGCTCTGGCTCAAGATGAAACGTGTTGCATATGTTACTGCCAATAGTCTAACTGTTGCTGGCTAGGGTTTCCCCCCCTCACATCTGGTCCGCGTTTGCCTTTTTGCCTCAGATCTTTAAATATTTGGGCCAGACAGGTGCACGGGGGCGCCATCGATCGCCGAGCGGAGGCGCTAGGGAGCAACGGGCATCTCAGGCTTTGCGGTGTAATGCCAGGTTGGCGGGGGGGGGGGCGGTTACTGTGGATGTTTAGTCCTCGCGCTGCTTTCAGGGACGAGGCTGTGGGGAGCTGTGTCACTGAGAGCTGTGTCACTGAGAGCTGCTTCACAGGCGACGGCCCGGCCTCACCCTGAGCAGCGGGGACGGTTATCAGCCCATACATCACCGCTGACAGTCACAGCTAAGAACCTTCATCCTTTAACTATCGCCAGGGTGACTGGGGCTTCAGGTCCTGACAAACGGCTGCCCGGCCCGTCTCTGTCTCTCTCTCTCTCTCTCTCTCTCTCTCTCTCTCTCGCGCTCTCTCTCCCTCTCTCTCTCCCCTGACTTGCTCTCCCCATCCCTCTCTGCTGCTCAGTTTTGGCAGTGCGGGGATGATGAGGGTTGTGTGATGCTAATTGAAGTGCGGGCTTTAGGGGACTGGGAGGCAGGCGGCATAATCACACGTCCTATCAGAGCGAGCCCGCACTTATCCGGCTAACGAGATATTCACAGCTGCCTCTCAGAACTCAGCGAGGTTATGAAATAAAACCAGAGGTCATCATATGGTACCAGTTATAATGTGAATGCACCGGTGGGAATTACCATTTTGAAGAGGAGCCAGAGGAATTCTTGGATGTAATTGGTTATTCGAATGGTAATTACTGTCAGGAGAGGCCCAAAAAAATCCTATCTGCACTATCCCACAGGGAGGAAATGGTCCTCCATCATCCGTTTGATAGGACAGTTCCAGCTATCACATCGCAGGCTGCCCATGATTTGTGGCGCTCGCACAGTAATGCTCGTCGGCGCTGCAGCCGACCAAAGGCTGAGCGACGTCCCACCTCCGGACCCGCCTCATCGACGGGACGAATGCCTTTTGGGACAAACGTTTGCGTCTACGCCCCAAACGGCTCGAGCAGAACGGGGGGCTGAGCGTTTGGCACACCCACACATATGGCCACCACTCATCGGCTCGGGTTCTTTAGTGCAGATGATCAATAAATCATTCGAAATTACGCTTTGGACAAATTCCACGATTTCAACAAGTAATAACAAATCTTTGATGTGCGGCAGCTGTTGGTGGCGTTTGGTACAGACCCCGCTTGGTTTCTCTGCTGCGGGTTAATTTGGATTGGAGCGGACGGAGGTGGCCGCTCCCACTCACCTTCCTCGGCCCACCTGTTTTCATCTCGTACACGTCTATGGTGTAGTTGGTCCTGCGGCCGTAGTTGTCAAACTGGATGTTCCCGGTCATGCCCTGCACTTGGACCTGTGTGAGGGGGTGGGGGGCAGAGCAGCCGTCACTTTACATACATGGCTGTGCAATAAGGCGACGGTGCCCGTGGAGCCGCCGGAGTGCACAGTCTGTTAATCAAATGATGAACTGGATACACTTTAATAAAAGATGTAGTTTTATGCTAATGAGCGCCTGGATTTGAGTGAGCTCTGTGCACAGATATCTGGAGGCGGGGGGTGGGGGTGGGGGGGCAGAGTGGCTCTTCGCTCTTCTCCCCTTCTCTCTGTCACTTTCCATCTTTATCACACTCTCGCTCTCTATCTCTGCTTCACTTCTTCTAGCCTTTTCTTTGCTTATCAGCCTGCCACTCGCTCTAAACCCCCCCTCCTCCTCCTCCTCTTCCATCGCTCTAAACCCCCCCCCCCCCTTCTTCTGCCCACTGCCCCCACCCACCGTTTTGAGCGCTCTCTCAATGTCAATGCCCTGGCTCCAGGGTACGGCCGGGTTTGCGAGGCAGTCTCCGGCGCTACCCCGGCGCGAGACGTCCACTCGCTGGCGTCGCAGGTACCTGAAGGCCTCCGCGATCACCAGGATGGCGTCGTGCGTCAGAGCCGACGTATACTGCGGGAAATGAAAGAGGATAAATCGGCACATCATGACATCACGGGGGGGTGAGGGGTGGGGGGGGGGGGGGGGGGGGTGTCGCCTCTAGGACGGTAATGGGCCGTAGTGACGTGATGTGGGTGCCGCTTATTATCAAACGGTCGGAGAACAGAGACTCTAGCATTAATATGTGATCTCTATCTCCCACGCACTTCGCCTCCAACTTCTCCTGACCTTTTCACCGCCGAGGGCTGAGCTACTTGTTTGTTGACCACTGCACCGTGACAAAACCTAATTAAATGCAATTCAAAATCCATTTCATTCTTGATCATTGTTTAATTAGATGTAAATTGAGGCTGCAATATAACCTTGCCTTGCACCTCCTATCAATATATCGATCGCCAAGAGGGAGGCGGGGGGGTGGGGGGGCTACGCGGTGACTAAGGCAAACAGGCAATAAGAGAAGGAGATGATCCAACAGAGACGATTTCAGGAGGGTGTGATGGTCGTATTCTGCTGAAGTACCTTTAGAGGAGCGTTCCGTGCTTCTGGGAATTCTCTTTCATCTAGCCGCTCCCAGCGCTGCATAAACTGCTGCACAATCGCGTTCTCAGGGTTGACTATCTGAAAGCCTGAAATGTTGGCTCCACCGACGAATACTTTGTCCAAGCTCACATTAGAAAATCCCTGAGGTGATAGAGAAGGGAAGCACAGAGAGGGGGATCATGTAACTTGTTTTTCTGTGTGTGTGTGTGTGTGTGTGTGTGTGTGTGTGTGTGTGTGTGTGTGTGTGTGTGTGTGTGTGTTTTATATAACCTGGGGCTAAGCACCACAAAACATTATCAGCCTTTCTGGCAGCGTGCAAGGTGCATTTTATTATGAACTCCGTGCTGCATTTGAAAGCAACATGTGTTCTGCATTACGCCGAGACAAATGTTTCTCCTCACAATTTGTTATGTAGATGCTTCAGCGTTCATGTCAGATCATGTGGAAGACAAAATATTTTAGTTGAACCAGCTGGCCTAGTTTCATTCAGAGAGCCCTGCCATGTAATAAGAATAAAAAACAAGCTCTAATGCATTTTAAAAAACACCTCCCACTCCAGCTGCCTTTAACGCTCCCGCGTCGCCCCAGAGACTCGACGTGCGGTTACTGCTTTAAGGTGAAACTCCTGTTTCCAGGGTGCGGCGTGGAGGGACGTGCCGTCTGGCGGCTGCATCCTCACGGCTTCTGAAGGGAGGCGGCGGGGGCCCTGCTCACACCTCACAACGCACGCTTCATCAAAAGGATGACACCCGCCTCCCATCGCAGATCGTGGCATGTGGTTATATGTGAAAATAATCAATTGCAACAACTGTGCAGGACACTGTAGCATGACCGCCAGCAGCGGCGCGGGCCAAGAAGCCCACAGTCCACATGTTGCGGATGCATATTGGTTCTCACGGCTGAGACTAAATCCCATCACATGCAGCATGCACACAGCGGGCTCCGGTCCGTCCCAAAGGAACAGGCCCGGCTATTACTCACAAGATTGGCCAGGATGTAATGGTAGCCGCGGCTGTTCTTCCCAAGGGTCACGACCTACGGGGAAAAAGAAACACTGATACAGTCAACCGCCCATGAGATGAGAGCTCAGAGCCGCCGCATCCGCAGACGCCGTGGCGAGCGGGGCAGGACACCGCTAATAGAATAACGAGCCAGAGGGGGCAGTTGAGCTTTGAGGAGGAGCCGATAATGCGAGAGAACAACGCGGGATCGTCCTCGAACGCCCGGCTCGCTTTGAAGTCGCCCGGGGCGCAGGGACGCGGGTCCTCGGCAGCTGTTGGACAGAAGGTGTAAACAGGAGAAAGCAAAGCTTTCAAAGGGTTTTACAGTGAGGCGGTATGTAGATCCTGCTCCTCTTTGAAAACATCACACCTTCGGAGCATAACGGCGCGTTTCATCCCACGCAGCCCGTCTGAAAATAGTAAGTGGCGTTCCGAGCCCTTCCATCACTGTGCTGTTAACCATATGCTGCCTTTTGTTCCAGATTGAAGAATAAATGGTTGGAGATTTAGCCGCAGATAAATCCCGAGCGACGAGGTGGCCTCGGCTGTTTGCAGCTTTTCCACTGGGCCTCGCGAGGGCTGTTATTCATGAGGTTCTGCACATGGACCCGTGAGCGGCTGCCACGCAGGAACCTGTCAACCGCGTCTCGGCTTTCATCTGCGTGCCACAAACACAGCAACACGGGTTTACAGCAAAATCAGCCTGTTTGCACATGTCCTGGCTCTCGCTCTGTCGCTACAACAAACTGTCGGTGCGCGATGTGTTTATGTCCTCGCGTCGGGCCCGCGACGCTGGAAGTTTGTTGCCGCGGATGGTTTGTGACATTCCCACATCTGAGCGGAGGGAAATACCGGTTTTCAGTTCCGCTCCGGCTACGGTTACCGTAGTTCCACTGTAGCGGCGCTGAACTTTGTTTGACCTTTGACACACAGACGCAGTAGCAGGAATAAATAAAATGACGACGCCCCTCATCCTTTTACAGACTTTCACCATTCGTCCACGGGAGCGGTGCGTTGTTCAGAGCACGGCTCACGAGGGAGCACAAACTCTTTCACTGCTACTGCAGGATCTGCTGAGCCGGGCCGGGCCGGGCCAGCGTTTCCTGCCTCCCTCTGTTCCTCCTGACAAGGCTGATAGAAACAAAGATGAAAACCAGCTGATTATGAAGCACAAATAGCAGGAGTTGTTTTTGTCTTTAAGTGGCCATTGGTCTGTGTTCAGAACAGAACCTCGTACTTGTGCCGGACAGATCCCAGCTTTCGCGCTTTGAGTCCCGCTGAGTGGAGAAACCCCCACGGCTCCCCATGCCTCTCCGCCCTCACACCTGCCCCGGAGCCCCCCCCCCACTTCACAGCCAGCCTGGCAGCGACTACAAGCAGCAACCTTGGGCCGGAGCGCAGCGAGGCGCCGCTGACAGAGAGATGCACGGAACCTGTGGTCAGGACACGCCGGCGCTTCCCCTCAACCTCTTTAATTAGGCAGACGGCAGGACACGACTCCAGGCGAGACGCACACATTTCACTGTTACTAGCTGCGACTCCTCCGTCCATGAAACCCTGGGAAAGGGCAGATGGTGCTGATAGGACGTCATCCTTCTTTTTATTGTAAGACTGGCTGTTATTTGAGGAGAATGACAATATGATAAGAGACTGAGACAGGGAAATAAGCGCTGTGTTTAGCACAGAGGCTTAAAGCTGTGTGTTTGGAAGAAGTCCTTATGTATATAGCTTTTGGAGAATGAGAACAGAAGAGCAGCATTAGGAAGGGGTTACAGCCTTGAATGAGGACTGGAGGAGGACAGCAGCCTAAAGCTCACCAATTAACATGTGGTGGCTTTACTGTGAAAGCAATCCAGAGCACTAAAGCCACTAAAGTAAAGAAGAGACGGCTGCTCCCCAAAGACAAATAGAATTAGTCAATGTTTTTAATTGATTGATTGATTGATTCCAGTTCCAATTCTTCTTAAATGGAACTGTGTTGTTGTTAATATTAAGTGCACAAATCTATTATTCTGCACTGAAAAGGACAAATGTGCGATGTCTGCACCTTTAATAATATGATTCCTTAGTAACACTGTACTTCAGTAACACTGTTTTAGTATTGCCGTGTTTATACTTGCAGCTGAAAACCCGTCTTCAGGCGACATCATCTGCTCAAACCAGTAATTTAATTTAAAACTTACAGCTGCAACTGTACACGGTATGTGCCTTGTGCCTCGTCCACCACGAGCTCAGGATTCAGGCTAATGAAGAACACAATAGAAAATGACTCCTAACACTATAAACTAGATAATATACTGTTGCTATTGAACATTTTTTTGCTGCCTCTTTCACAAACATCTCCAATGGCGTGGACATCGATCCACCGGCTCCCTGCACCAGCGGTTGTTCCGCTGCAGAAAAGCATGCGGCCTTTGCTCCGACTCTGTGTGACACGGCTCTGCTGGAGAGGAATCCCGAAATGTAAAAATGCAGGTGCGCGTCGTCAGTAAACACCCGAGCGCTTCCCTCCGAGCTTGACCTTTCTACTATGCAGCTTGCCACAACATAGAGAGAGTCAGACCGAAATATAGGCTCCCATGGGATCGTAAATATCAGGCTGCTTTATATAATACAACTCAATATTGATGCAGTTATATTTGGTTTTCTCCTTCTAACTATAAGGACTGCATGTCAGAAATATTTTTATTCTCAATAATCAGTTATTATTTTAGTATCTTGTAAACTTGTGAAGTCGTACAATGTACGAGGTGATCATTAAAATGGTAAATTGTAAACAGTGGTGAAGCTAGGAGAATAAATAAAATTAACCCAGAGGCTCGAGCATTTGATGGATTATATTTCACATAAGTGTGTAGTTTTCTAAACACAGGACAATGACTATTTCGGAAATTAAAATATAAATGATAATTCAGTTCAATCATAATCATCTGGATCCAGGAAAAATGATTTATTCATAAAGAACGAAAGAACGGGAGTAAACAGAAGAGTCTGAAAGCAACAGCTAATGAATGTGTGTTTACGGCTGCTAGCGATACCAGCTGTGCTGAGCCCTGATTCTATCTCCTTACAGTAATATTGACAAACAGCAGGTAGGTCATGTACAATTAAAGCCGGTGATATCATGTAATTGATTGGGCAGATTCCGTCTGCCCCGTTGAATGCTGAGCTGCGCTGCCTCACAGACGGCGGCTCGCTCCGGGACCGACTCACCGGCGTGATGCGAATTAGCAGCCATTTCCCGCCATTATGCGCCATCAGCTCCCATCAGCTGCCGGTCAGTGCAGCCGGATCCACATACGCAGACAACAAACGGACGACGGGCGTGTTCATGCTGATTCGGGCCGACCGAGTGTGGAGACGAGGAACCCGCGCCGTGAAGGGGCCGCGCTGGTGCACTCGGAGCGAGATCACATTAGCATTATTAATCAAGGCTAAAAGTAAGAAGCGTCGGCTGCTCCGTGCGACTTTAGTGGCGGGAGCGGCTGCAAAGTGCTCCACTTCACACACGATAGGGCAGAAGGGGGAGTCTGAGCTCGGCGTGCTCCGCTACAGAAGGACTTTTGCTCTTCTTATCCATTTGTGCTTCACGGCTCTCGGTAGAAGAGCTCTTGGTGGTGCTCTCTAATTAACAGCCGGCACTGGCTGCGGCTCAGATGCTTATCTCGGAAAGGAGCGTTGAGGAGCAAATGCCGACAGAAATTCTCCCCTATTCTGTTTTCAGAATAGGGGCGATTCCGGGTTTGGGGAACGTGGTGGTGTCGCGGTACCGCAGCACGGAGGTCCTGGGTACGATTCCCGAGACTGCGTGTTGTCCCCGTGGACGTAAATAAATACAGTTTTTAAAGCGAAGGGCATAACATAAATCACAGCCTCAGCCTCTCAGTCAGTCAACAGGTTACGTTCTCTCTCTGATGATAACACTTTAATCCCATTTAATTCTATAATCACCGTAAATGCTTAAGGTTGGAGCCGGGGATTGGAAATACCCGCGCGTGGAGCTGGAGGAATCTGGCTGCATTTCCATGAGCCCTGCGTTGCCAGCCTGAGGGCAGGAAGCTGGGCTTGAGATCGGGAGTGCCGTCCATATGAGTGGAGCCATTAGCCGGCCGTACTCTTAGCTTCTCCACTAAAGTGCTCGGTGCAATCCAGCCTTTGTGTTGTTGTAATTTTATGTATGTAAATGCTGACTATTATTTCGCCGCCTAGAAGACTGGTGTCGCTACGTTTTCATGGTCTCTGCGACAGCATCGATTGAAAGGACTCCCTTCATGTTGACATTTTTCTATCAGCTGCAGGCTGCGTGTCTATCTGTCCATCTCCTCCCCCATTCTGCTCAACCACCCACCACCTCTTATCTCCTATACGGTCAGTATTCTCTCTTTCTCCTTCTTTGAATTGGATACAACACATGGATTTTTATATTCTACAGTATAACATGTCCAACTGTGGATTTGCTCCAAGCTTTCCTTTTCAGGAGCGTAGAGATGGATGCGGAGGATCTCCAGTTCTCCATGGGGAGGCAATATGGCCACCCTTCATGCCTCTACAGGCGGCGGAATGTTCTTCTAACAAATCCCCAGATACTCTTCTCATTTTTTCCCCTCTGTCTCCGAGTCATTTTTTCACTTCTTATTGTTTTTTTCTCTCCTCTGCATGAAAATGCAGCTTTGCGGCTGCCAGAGCCTGCCTGCCTTTGAACAGCTTGCGTGCCCTGGGCCTGTCCCAGACGGAGTCTCTTTTTTTTTTCTTCGCCTGCCTCTCTTTACACTAGTGATGAGCAGGTTGTTGCCTCTGAGCAGACTCCAGCACAAAAATCCCTGGAGTGAAGGAGGCCAGGAATGGCACAAAGATGCTATTTGCAATGCCATAGATTGGCTTGGCTGGAGCATATACTATTCACTGCATACAGTACATGTAGCCACAAACACACACACACACACACACACACACACACACACACACACACACACACACACACACACACACACACACACACACACACACACACACACACACACACACACACACACACACACTGTATATATAGCCAGATACAGCGCAGACTCTCCCGGTTTTGTTGTCAGGCAAGCTTTGGCATCGGGTTAATTCATCTGCAGTGCAGGGTATTGATGGAAAAGTCCTAAGGGTGATAAATCCTGAGTGGTTTTTACAGCGCAAAATGATAATGGCCCTGGTGTAGCATTCTCCTCAGCATCCCAAAACAAATTTGTTAGGAGACTTGCCTCCACGCGAACAAACAAAAGTGTGCCTGATACAGCAGTATGCAAATACTTCTCCTACTGTGTTTCTACTTCACGTCAAGTGATAAATGAAGCTAATAAAAGTGACATTCAGCTGAGTGTGCTTGTGTTTGATGCACATTCAGTGTTTGCGCGTGTGTAATGGGCTCTCGCTGAAGAGCTGGTATTAAAACTATTTGTCCATGAAGCAAATAGTTTTATCAGTTGCAAATTAACGAGCTAATATTTGTTTACTAGGAAACATTTATTCACATCCGTGTGTTTTTTCCTGTTCCAGCTTCTTATGGGAGGGATTTGCTTCATTTCTGTGTTTAAGCCCATTTATGTTTCTTTTATACCAACTTTGTTTTAATCCCTTTTTATAACGTTCCTACAGTTGCCTTGCTTTTACCTGATATCGTTTAAAACCTTTTCGGACAAACCATGCTTTTTAAATTCTATTACTTCTAAATTGTACACGAGCAAGTGTCCGACCACTGGATGTCCTTCTAGCCATATAAGAAGATTATAGGAACACTAAAAACCTCCACAAAGGCCCAGCAGGGCCAAACCATTAGCAGTTACTGGATCAAACGTGGCGCTAACGAAGAGCAGCATGGACGATTCTCTCTGTGTAGCAATTGTACAGAGCTGTGGAAGTTTGACACTTTCCTATTCATGATAACTTTAAACTTAAATACGTGATTGCCTGGTATAAAGCTTTTCATTCTGCGGTGGGATTACTCAGACTGAGATCACAAAACTAAGCCACTGAGCTGATTCCCATTTTCCCCAGCAATCAGCTACAGTAGCTGGATCTGTCGCGCCACATGATCGCGTCTTAACAGGCAGTGACCTTGACAGATTGAAGCCACATGTCAACACCGCGCCACGCAGACAACGGCCTCGGCACACGGGGTTCTGTTCAAGTTCTCCCTCCCGTTCCACAGAGATGAAACTCAATCTGTCCACAGTCGCTGGTTAATAGAACTGAAACAGCAGGCGGACGCAGCGGGTTTTCACATAGCTGCCACCAGGTGCCATTTTGGTGTGATTGCCCTCATGGGAGATGGTCCATTCCAGCGTATAATGGTAAGGGCCAATAGGGGGCCGCGGCAGAGTGACGTCCAGCAGCTTCCCTGAATGAGTTTGACTCATTCATATTGGCAGAACGGGCCAGATTATTTCAATTAGCTCCAATAGGAAAAAAAAATCCCACGCTGAGGTTGTCACTGAATCAAGGGGCAAAATTGAGCCTGCCGCTGCTTTGAAGGTTAGCTGTGGCAGCGCTTTGCGTAATTCTGCACAAAACCTGAAAAATGCATGATGGTGATAGCTGCAGCTGCAAGGAAGGGTGAAGAAGAACAAGAAATAATTCATTAATGAAAGAAAAAAAAGACAGAAACAGGAGAACACCAAACAAATTGTTAGCAATCATGCTTATTATTGTTTGCAGAGGGAGAAAAAGCAATTAAAGCCGGGGTCATTTGTATGCTTCACATGTGCTTCCTACATGCATATTCCCAACACAAATGGGAAATAGATTCCCATATAGGACCTGCATTATAAAGGCAGGAAATTTGCAACACAGGAATTAAATTAGACACAGCAAATTAATACTAAAAGGAATTGTGCTTCAAACTACGACTCTGGGATCGAATTAGATTCTTTGGAAAAAAAACGTGAAACTAAGAGTCGTTGAGGGGATATTGTGAGGCAGAGAGAAGCCAATATCTAAATGAATGTTAACGAGCAGAATCCATTTTGGGAGCTGATTGCCCTGTAAGCAGGCAGCAGCGAGCGAGCGGGAGGATGCAGGGTGGAGCAGGGCAGCCGAACAGAGGAGATGCACGGCATAATAGCCACTCATCTATTCAGAGTAATTGTGTTTCCCCTACTACAAGGACTGGTGGACCTTTCATTTCCTCCCCGGGCAACGGACGCGATAGAGGAACTGAGGGCTTTGGGGTTGTTAGAGGAGGATTAAAAAGGCTGCGCCATCAGCAGCCCCCTCAAACGGCTGCTCGCGCTCAGGCCTCTCAGCCTCACGGGCGGCTCCAGCACACATTGATTTTCAGACGGCCCGGCCTCGAACCTAGCAACCCAATAACGGCCGACTGTGATCCCAAACGCTTGCATTACGCCGTGCCTCATTATCAACTGGACATGGATCGTTAGATGAAAAACTGCTGAAAAACTATGCTTTGGTCTCCACCTGCGTGCGAGGGCTACGCACACCTCTTTAGCGCCGCAGTGACTGGATGGGAAAATGCGGATCACAGCAGATATAATTGTTAAAAGTGATGCAGTGAAACGATGAGCAGCGATAATTAGCGTGACCTTTCATAAGCCACACTCAGACACAACACGATAGAAATTCCAATCCTGATGAAGCAGAACTGTCAAAACTGTTCAAAGCTGCAGAACATACGGTACAGCGTGACGTCTGTAACCCACGGCCGGTGCAGTTCCCACCTGTTCTAATATGGTGTTGATCCTGTCCACCTCGCAGTCGATCACATACATCTTCTCCTGCCTCCGGTCCATCTCCTCAATGATGCGCTTGAACTCGGCCGCGTCGGTCGTGCCGCTAACGGAGCGGGCGGTCACCTTCCAGTTCTTCGCCACAGCCGCCTCCATGATGGCCTGCAGTATGGAGAAGCCTAGTGAGAGGGAGAAGGGGAGGGGGCAGAGCGGCCCCGAGGATTAGACACAAAGGAGACCTGCACACAGCGACAATTATGCAAGAACTGAGTGGCTGCTAATTTATTCTAGAGAGGATTTTGCTTGAATCCAAAGGTTAAAGGTCATCTCATTACAATCTAAAATAGCCTCCCAAAGTCTGGCCCAATGAAATATATAATGAATTTACATTTGCATACTGAGAAGACAATATCATAATGAAGTAAAAGGACAGGAATCATATCTCCATATTAATAAATGACGAGTGGGTGATGTTATTGCGCTTGGCATCAATTAAATGATGGCATTTAGCTCAGCCACATGTTAACTTTGACAGTGTGGTGAAACACATCACGGCCTGTGTCTCCTCGGAGGATTCCGCCAACTCGTTTAAAGATAAAGACAATGAAAGATTCATCCAGGCCAATGGTAGAAAGAGATCATTATGCTACCAGAAGAATGGAGAATGAGCCGCTCTAATGATTAATTCACACGTGAAATATTTTCATTTAACGGCGCGCCCGGGAACGCTGCGGTCAAATCACACGGCGCCCGATGAATAACGTCGTCCTATTTCTGCAGGGAGAGATCGCGCGAATCACGAGCCAAAATAAAATATATATATATAAAAAAAACGGCTAAGCTCTTCTCCAGCGTCCACCGGGCGAGAATGAACATGGAGGCTGTTAATGGAAATCAAGCGCGCCGCTGGGGCTTCGCGAGGCCGCGGCCGACGCCACGACAAGCTCTGGGTACAATAAGCTTCTTTCTCCGGTCGCCTGTTCTGTGTTTAACCGATACAGACGGAGTAAAAAAACAAACAAAAAAAAAAAAAACGCACCACCAGCAAATTCTGGCACACGTTCAGATCCCGTACGACGATTAATACAGTTGCGTGTGATTGGGGTATTATGCAAATGATGCGACACAATCTGAACAGCCGTGGTTAAAGTAAACGTTTGTCACATATATATATTTTACTGTGAGTCGTTTCTCTCCGCAGGCTTATCTCTGTGAGCCGGCTGCAGGCGGCCGACAAAGGCTCACTGAGAGAGCGGCCGCGACAAGAAAACCACTTTGTGGCTCTCTTCATTCCTCTCTTTTTGCCTTTTCCCTCTTTCTCATTCCATCTGAGTGGTCAAGATTTATTTAATAATCCCCCCCCACACTTTTTTTTCTCTTCCCCCGAGTGGTGAATGTAGTGGAGGCTGCTGCACGCCGCCGCGTGCCGCCGCGGTGCAGCGCTCCGCTGGGTGACCTTTCCGCTGAGTGGCGCCGCTCGTGGCGGACGCTGACGCGCAGTGTGTCATTCGTTCACGAGGGTCGGCGGCTTTTTGCCCGGGGACGCCGGCGTGCCAGTCCTCGAGGTCGGAGAGGAAACCCACACATCGGGTCACGTCTCCGAGGAGTTCGGCCCGGGGTTTTGGGGAATGGGACTTTCGGTGAAAGCAAATGACACAACAGGAGGACATGTCGTGCACAGCCTCTTGGATTGAAAGCAGCGACGCATGCACAGCGGGGAATAGGAGGACATGAAGGCACCGTGGTCTCCAGGCATAAAGTTGTCAAACGCAGCTGGAAGTTGTATCTGGACAAAATGTGCTTTTTTTTCGGATCTGAGCTTTTATGAAGTGTCATCATTTTTCCATGAGCACAGTCTCTCGTGGACGATACCTCCTCTCATCTCCCGTACCTAAAGCAAAAGTTACAGAGTGAAAATTTGAATAACACGGATGCATTATTCATTTTCCTGAGGCATATGCTTAGAACCCTGCAAACCACAAACCAGCTGGATAGCGTGGCAGTCTTCCCAACAATAAAAGCTCCTCGTATTAAAAGATGTCATGCGGATTAACTGGGTCAAAATGGTCCCAGTCGCTTTGGAAATTGGAGAAAATGCGGTTGGTAAAGGTAAAAATAAAAGCCCAGCGAGCATAAACACGCGGTAATCAAATTGGGTAAACGACATGTCATGCATATGGGACGAAATGATGGGTTGGATATTTGTTTCAGTGCTGAAAGTGTCTATTTGTTTGCTCCGGTGCAATCACTGCTGTTTGAAAGACACAATTACACGTCTCCGAAGATTTCAAATGGCGAAAGTGAATATAAATGCTCGCAGGCGAACGCTGCAGGGACTGAGACTTCATAAATATAAAGCCCCTTGGAATCACCTGCACCTCACTGTGTAATTTAGTCTTCAAGATCACACATTTGTCACATTAATTATGAACAAACATCACTTTAACCCAAAATGATTGTACAAAATGACTGTGTACGACCCTGTGGAGTCCTGAGTTATCCAGAGTTTACGTTTTCAGAGAACAGCCTGTGACAAGAACCAGGCAGACGATCTCAGGAGGCTCCTGATCAAGAGCTGTTTGTTTGCACGAAGCTGGAACAGGGTTACAAAGCAATCACAAAGAGTTTAACTACAAACAGTTTATGGATGGATTTCGTTTAGCTACGTGGCACTTTCCCCGTCCAAATAGGACGACGCCAAAGCCAGACTGCAGAGTGTTCAATGAGGTACAGAAAAGCTAAGCAGGGCTTGAATGAATCACACGAACTCTGCTGAGTCACCGTGCATGAATCACGTGTCCATGGTGGGACCACTGAAAGCACCATTACCCACCAATCCTCGCCTGAGAAATTGTTATGTGGGCACATTCAACGAGGTATCAATCGTCCGTGGAGCCCACGCAGCACCGTGAGGTAGAAGAGGGCACCATACACAAACAGGAAACATGGCTGACGCTGGCTGAGGCGCCTCCAACGCTCCACGTTCCACCACATTCTCACCAGCTCTCTGAATATTTAATTCCTGTCGTCATTAAAGACACAAAACGCTCATCGTTGCTTCTGTGAGGTTCCTTTTTTTTTCTTCTTCCATCCTTCTGGAAAAAAATGTGAATAATACAATGCGCTGTCAATCAGATTTGAATCACAGAGGGCTTTTATTTTGAAATTGCTGATCTGCGCAGCATTTGTGTCTCCCTGCCTCGGGCAAACCCTGAACCGTGTGGGAACAATTGGCTCCATTTAAGATTCACGCACGATTCCATGCCTGCCTGGTTTTACATTTGTATGGAAATTAACAGATAGAATCTACTGCTGGTAAATAGTCTGCCCGGAAATGGATTACTTTTTTACCATCAGCGAAAAAAGTTTACGTCCCGTGATTTAGACTTGAACTAAATCCTTTGAGCTGAACTTAATCTGACAGCAGCAACAAGACTGATAGCTCCTTCTTCATCCCCACCAGCTAAACGGCTACTTTGTTATTCCATGCATTTCTGCATACATTTACGTCTGTCAGTCATCTGACCTCAGCCCAAAGGCAGTTCAGCATCACCAGTGAAATTATGCTCATAAACTACTTCATGGAAAATCCCAAACAATGGAATATATTCCCATACATAGAGTTTTGCTTATCACCACCTTTAAATGCCACAATTTTGCACATCAGGCACCTCTGGGTTAATGGAGCCATCAGGACAGTATAATGATATTAATCATATTAAACTTGAACCTGTTTGGTATTTACTGTATATATTATTTTAATGCAGCATTATATTTACACAGTAAACTGTCTGTGCTCTCTGCGTCTCAGTATCAGGTAGAAGTAGCATTACAGTAATCCCCATTGCCCGACGAAATCAGTGGTTTCTGCTGATCAACAAAACCCGAAGGTTAAACAAAGGTGAACAGACAGAGAAGGATGGAGAATCGGTTTCTCTGATCCATCCCCACAGAAGCACAACTCCAGCCTCAGTCGAACTTCGCTCAGTCAAATTGAACATGAAGCAGATTTAATATTTGCCAGAGTTTGTCTGAATCCTGGATAAACTATCTGAGCGGTTGTAGTGTCGGGTCCAGCGTTGTTGTTGTTCAAAGCTAAAAACACGGGGGTGAGTCGCTCTTTAATCTCAAACGCACGCTTGCATACTCCTCTGATGGCTGAAAACTCAATTATTTCTGCATTTCTCCGCCTTCAACCTACATGGGCGCCTCGCGAGGTCTCCCTCCTAAATCCCAACAGAGTCTAATGACTCCCCGCGTGCTTATAAATCAGAGCTGTTGCGAATGAGATGTTGCGGCGGCGTGTCGCACGGAGGCTGAGCGAGCGCCGCAGTCCTCTCCCGCGCCTGTGAACCGGATCTTAACAGGATGAGTTTGGAAGCGTCACCCGTGGCGGCTCAGCGGTAATTGAATTGAGTAGGATCTAATCTCATTGCCCGGCTCCTTTGGTTCCCTGCCTCTCATTAGGGTTCGGTGCAGAGTGTCACAGGCCCCGCGCAATCTCCCCTCATATCAGCAGCTGATCCAGGCTAACTGGGCAAATTAGAGAAACCGCATTGCAAATTTCCGCCAGCGCACCTCAACGCTGGCTCTCAGCGCTGGAGCCGCCGCTGGATCGCGTTATGTTAATCCTCATGAATCCAAAATCGAATCTACCAATCTGATCATGTAAATAAGTCACAGGTAACCACGCACATCCACAGTCTGCAGCTAGCAGAGTGGAACAATGGAAAAAGGCTGAATCACACTCAAGAAAAAGAGGTTGGGGTCGTTTGGCCGGCAGCAAATGTGGCCGCTCTCCCTCCTGACTTCAATCCTCTGCTAAATGGGGGCCTGTGGTCAGCTGAAACGCTCCACCGAGCACTGTCCAGAGTCTCAGAGAGCATCAGCAAGAACCGAATTCAAACCACAAAGATAATGGGTTTGATACTGTGTTGAGTCCATAGGATGCTTCGAATGTGCATTTAAAAATCTCACACCCGAACCAAACTCATTAAGCACTATTCTACCAATGAGAGCATGTTTCCAGGTCGTCTCTGTCTCCACCGTCTTATGAGGAAGCCAGAATAAATCTGCACGGCCTTAGAGTCTAGTGAGTGTTTGCCTCTGGGCTAAATAATGCTCACAGGATCGCCTCAGTGCAGGGAAGATGAAAATCTGCAGCTGAGAGAGGAAGATTTTTATTTGCTCTAATTAGTTGCCTTACATAGACTCAGCATTTGTTTCAAATAGACTCAGTGTGGTGGTTATATGTCCTTGACTTCTTACAGTCTAACAAACTACATCCTGAAAAACCTTGTGGTGATGTGTAGGTTTGACGTATACTGTAAGAAAGCCCTGGACCCATACACGCGTGGTAGAAACCATGCATTCATCATAATCCAAATGCCAAAGTGGCCTAAAACTGTGGAGCCAAGATTCCGAGGCGCTGTTTACAGTCGCCCTGCAACAAAAACAGCGTCAATGCCAAGTTGTCTCAATCAAAACAAAAAAAAAGGCAGCACATGTGAAATCAAACAGAAGCAGCAGGCTGTCTGTATCTTCAGAAGTGCATGCAGCAGAGCAGCTCCTGTGAAAATCCACCCACTGAAGCTTTTCCTTGTCTGTCTTTGTTCGCCGGGTCCCTCTATCACCCACACTATGCGCTGTGACATATCAACCCATAAACACAGATCGGCGTGTGTGTGTGTCCAGTTACAGCACGTGTGTGTGTGTGTGTGTGTGTGTGTGTGTGTGTGTGTGTGTGTGTGTGTGTGTGTGTGTGTCCAGTTACAGTATGTGTGTGTGTGTGTGTGTCCGGAGGGTTTGATGAAGTGCTGCAAAAACGTCTCTGGGCGGCTAAAAGCACAGAGTACTGTACATAAAGCGGGACTAACATTCTCCTCGCGTGCTCACGGTTGAGGATGACATTTACATTTTATTTGTTGTTTCAAACAAACAAAAAGGCCCCGTGACATAATATTGGGACCAAGGCAATCATCCTCCACTCTGGCTGTTGGAAGCAAAGGCCAGGACATTTTGTTATATTGAGAAAAAAACAGGAAGCTCCCAGCAGTAATTTCATGGCTGCTGAAGCCAGCAATAGGTAGGTGGTAAAATGGCTTTAGTCCAGGTTCAGTTAGAAGAGCGCACCGAGAGAGCGCCGGGGTTTATAGTGCGCTTATTGTGACAGACGACGGCGCCCGCATCACTTTTTTTTTAAAGGCACAGGTGCTTGACTTGTAGTTTTTCAAGAGGCAGAGGTTGCCAGCGCGGGCTGCGCTATCTGCATATTGGGATGTCACTTTGCCGGCGATACTTGTTTACGTGAGCAAAATGAAAAGCGGAGCGGCGGGCATCGGGCGACGCGCGGCCTCGTCCACATTTCCTTCATATTATTTTTCTTGTGCATTTTACGGCTCCTCTGACGTGCCCTTTCTTGTCAATGTGTCCAAGCCGATTTATTCTCCCGATGCATGCATAATTCAGTTGTTATAAAGCCGGTGTGAAGGAGAGGGCTACTAAAGCGCAAGTGGCATGTGTGTGTGTGTGTGTGTGTGTGTGTGTGTGTGTGTGTGTGTGTGTGTGTGTGTGTGTGTGTGTGTGTGTGTGTGTGCGCGTCTCAGCTGGGTGCAGCTGATGTGCCATTATGGCGGCTGTGATGAGGCCGCGCGGCCAAGACAACGATCCGCGTGATGTACGATGGGCCCGGCATTCGCACTTATTATCTCACATTTGAGCAAAGTGTATAAATCAACAATCGTGGGTGACGATGCTGCACTTGACGAGACATTATTTGCGTGGAACGTGTCAAAAGTGGCATAAAAATTACTACGGGACGCGGGTTTCTCGTCCCCAGACGTCTGCAGCCACGCGGGGCCTTTCGAGATAAAACACAAACAAAGAGGACCCCGTGTCATGACACCTGATCATCTGGCTACACACAAGGCAATACCCGAAAGCCTATTTCATGTATTGACTCCCAGGAGCTTGGACGCGTGGACGCGTAAGTCTCTGCGTCACATGATTCGCGCTTGATTCGTGTTGTTTACAGCAGTAAGAGCGATGCCAAACCACTACAATTAAACCAAATGACAGACTTGATTCGGTTTGCCATCAAAGGCGTCCAGGAAAGCAGCGGGGGGCATTTATTGTTTGACGCTTATAGGGAACAAAGGCAACTGTCTCTGGACGGCCAATTAAAGGGATTGCTGAGGAACAGGGAGCAAGGTTCGCGTTAGTTACGGAGTCTCTGCCTCGGCCTGATTGCCTCCCCTTGCATCCGTCCTTCTATCTCTCCATCTACAATAGCTTGGCAGGCGCCAGAAGAGATGAGCCTGACTACGGTCCAATCCTCCCGTCCTCGAGCCCCTCGGCCTCGTTGGCACCGGCGCGGCCGCCAGCCTGCAGTTATCTGCCTGGTAAACAGCTGATCTGCAGCTTCTTCGGTGGGTTATGAGGCTCTAATACAGCCACAAGTGGTCACTGATTGATGCTGTACAATGTGATTAACCTGACCCAGTTTGTTTTTCATGTCAGTATGTTGGGAAATATTTTGATTAGCATAACAATAGCAGAGAAGTGTGTAATCAGGGTTCAAATAGAAATAATTGAGCCAGTAGTCGCTGAGAACAAAAATGTAGGCTAATTGCCAAAAAAGAGAATAAAGTGAAATTGTATCCAAAAACTAAATTATCTTTTAATATGCTTCATGTGAAAACATAATTTTGATGGAGCGATCCCCAGCGTGAGTCACCGCGGACTTGCTGAAAAGCGCCGCTCGCCTCTGGTGCCTGAGACGGCGGCCGCCGGGTCCACGCTGCGGCGCCCGTGACTCAGGTCGAACACGGCACGCGAGCGGCGCCGAGTCAGCGGCGTTGGCGCGTCCCCCTGTCAGCGCGCCGTCACATCTGCTCAACGTCCCGGGGCCGAGGCAGCGATCGCGGTCACGTTTCAAAACGCATCTGAACCGACGGGGACTGCGCCACGAGCAGCGGCGTGGAACTCCGCTGCTTTGCTTCATCTCATTTGTTTCCATGAAGTCTTTTCTTTATCAGGTTCCTTTCAAACATCCAGAAAGCCTCATTGCTTTCATTATAGGAAAACACAAATTGGTATATTTGATTTAGATTCAGGTTGAGCCTGTTGTCTGGGAGACAGCAGCTGCCTGAGCCATAATGAAGGAGCGACTAACTTTGTTTGGGGAGTCAATGCATTTCTCTGGAGGACAACGTTTCTGCAGGCTCTTCTCTGTGTTCAGCGCCGCTGCAGGGCTTCACCTGTGACTGTATGCAGCCATAAGCTACAAGTCCACGCATTTAAATCAGTATTGACACGTGAGACCTTTATGCATTGATATGACGGACAGCTGACTGGACTAAAGATTGTATAACTGTCTGCATGCACTTTGGAAACCATGTAGTAGGTCAGACTCTGCACATATTTGCATATTTTACAAGTTTTTGTTCTCGCCGTGTCAAAAACGCCGCGATCGATGCGCTAAATGCGTCTCGCAGTTACAGATTTCTGACTCCACTCCCGGCCTGTCGACGCTGCGGGCCCTGGAGATGATTTCATACTCGGTGATAAGATGCGCGTTTAAGGTAAACGTGACTTGTTAGCACTGCGATGGAGCAGTGACCTTGAACGCTGTGTGAACCGCCGTATAATCTAACTGACGGCAATGAAATTATGAACGTAAACAGCGCTGCAGCACCTCGTGCTTCTTGGACAGGATTGGATTCAGAATATTGATCACACGGATGGGAAAAGATGAAACCAGGCCAGGAATTGCTCCTGTGGGGCTCAGCGTTACACAGTATATAACAATATATATATATAATATTAACAATATATATAATACAGTTTTTGGCAGATCTGAAAGTTAGTCATAAAGATAGAACACTAGGACTAATTAGTTTAAGGGCCTGGAATAATTGTCTAAAACTCGGTGGTGAGCCACTTTCTAAAGGCTCCATCAGTGTTGTGTTACTGTATGTTCAGCTGATTGTATGTACTAAAGTGTGCGTCTCACACACAGATCTCGGAGCAGATGGGCTGAATCTCAGCCTGTTGGAGTTTTGGACGTTTTAGTCAGAAAGCGCAATGAGCATTGACGCCGTAGGATGTGGCTTTCAAACAGGTGACGACGGTATTAGCAGCGTTTTGGACTTAAAGTCATTACGCCCAGAAGCCGGTTAATGCTAAGATGGGTTTTATTACCTTCGCCCTTCGAGGTAATTAGGCTTTTCGTGTTGCCGGTGTTACCGAGCTGCCAGAGCGTGAGCAGAATCGGAGCGGACAAGGCCACGAGTCAGCGTGTTAAAAAATAGGCAAACACTAATTAAAAGCCTTAATATTTAATAGATAAATGCAAAAATAGCTAATGATGTAATCAGTCAATGGAGTTCATCTGAAACCATCCGCTATATATTACTGTGCACCTTCACAGGACTATAAAGATGGAGCTCCTCCAGTGACTCCAAGTCCCACTAAATGTCACTATCAGTGCACTTATAGAGGCTTTGGACAAGACCTGCTCTTTATAGTTTGACCTAGAAACATTAGTTTCGATATATTTCTTGATTTCCCATTTTTTACTCGTGACGCTTTGCAATGTTTTATAACAGGACACAGAAATGACCAGACGTCCCGGGGAAAAGGTTTACGAAGGTGAGCCTTCATCATCCTCATCCTCCTTAAGGTCGGGCCTCGCCGGAGACCACCGCAGCCGCCGTTCGATACAGGTCACCGGTTCAGCACGGGGGCCGCACGTGTGGACGGACAATCGCTCGCAAGTCAGAGTCTCCAATTAACCCGGCTGCGTGACTGCGGAGCGTGGGAGGAAGCCGGAGTGCGAAAGCCCACGGTGGAGCACACGCTCACGGCCATTAACTTGCCATTTTGTCTGCAGGCAGCGCTAGCTCGTAGCGGCTCAGCTAGCAGAAAGCTGCAGCCGGGCTTCTCGGCCGGCCGCCGCTAAATTTAGCTCTGCCGCGTCACGGGACCGGGATCTGAACCACAACTCTCAAAGTGTTTCTTTCTTGATTGCTTTGATTTTACGGGCGACTACGGGTAACGTTGATGCCGAAATAGACTCTCAGGAAGCGGGAGACGCATAAAAAGGCTAAAAGCATATAGGGGACGAGGTACAGGGAGAGGCAGAGGGGGAGGGGGGGGGGAGAAAGAGTGACTCATAAATCAAGTAGAGGTGAGATTGCTGAATCAGGGTTGATTGTGCCTGGGAGAGACAATAAAGCCCGTAATCATCTGTCTCTGCTGCACAGACCTGGCAATTATCTGTCCATACCTGACCGCCAGAAACAGAAAGGCCAAGATCCATCTACCGCCACCCTACAGTCCAGTTTTTAAAGAGGAAATTCGTCTGCTGATGCCAAGTGAAAGGACAGAAAAAGCAATATTCACCTGCGAGAGAAGGACAGATTGGGGGAAAGCTGGATAAAGAAGCCGCGGTGATGGTCCCGGTTGGATGGATGAGGACGCAACCAAAACCCGGCTGCAGCTCTGCGGATCTTTCGTCTCGCTACAGTGGGCGACGCGCGGGAGCTCGCACGCCCGCCCGCTCGATATATTACCTCAGATAAAAGACGAGTAGCCGCTCATTAAGCCGGTCTGACTCTGCCTCCGCAGGCTCAATTTGCTTCCAGTGCGGCTCCTTCGTCGTAACGTCTGCTTTCAAACAGCTGTCTGATATTGGCATTTAGAGCACAAATTTCCCTCCACTGCATCTGAGCCTGAAGCATATGGCCCATCTCTCTCTAACTGAAAGCCCCCCAGGCTTTCAGGCCTAAAAGCATTTTTACCAGCCCAATAACCGAGCCAAATAAATAGTGTGCTTGTAATTAATCTTTTCTGTTGACTGAATAAAACCTCTTGGTGGAACTCAACTGGTGAATGCTGTTTTGTCTAACGCCGCGTTGTTTCCCCCGCCGTAATGGGAGAGTTTGGAGAAATAATTGCGAAGTCGCTTCCAGTGCCGCGGACGATCAATGCTTTTATCAAACGGAAATTAAAAGGCACTCAAGAAAATAACACGTTGTGCTTTTTGCGGCCGCGCCGTCGCCGGCGGTTCGTTCGTTGGTTTGTTTGTTTGTTTGTTCGCCGTTCGTCCCAAAACGTCGCAGCCGCCCGAACCTGCGGTCGCACGTTTTTAGCGCTAATTCGATTAATCACCGCTGCAATTACAGCACCACGGAGCCAAGCTGCAGACTCTTGGTCTAATCAGCTGATCAGCTGAGACCAGCGGTGGGGCAGACCTCAGGTTGTAGCGCCACCGATCAGCTGATCTGATCTGCATGTGTTTTTATACACATAATCAAGTAGTAGGTTTGGACACATATCAGGAATGGATGAGATTGAACTATGAAACAGTCGTCTGCCACTCTCCCCTTGGTTCGGTGAAGAAAACAACACTTCAGGCCTGTTTTTTCTGGTTGAGCCAGCATTCGGCGTATTGTCAGGGGAGCTGTGCTACCTGATAAGCAGAGGTAGAGGCTCTCTCGCACATCTGTCTGCTTGATGAGCCAAGTGTCAAAGCCCCCCAAAGTGCAGGATGGAGTGCATCAATAAACGACTTTAATCCCCTCCTGGGGCCAATGTCCTCCCACTAATAAGGGATCGTCTTACACCACTGGCAGTGAGAGGAGAGGTAAAACTGGCCTGGCATGGGCCTCAGCATGATGATGTACAGTACAGTACACAGGGAATTGTCTGTACACAGGTAACAGGCTGTAAATCATACGCGCCCGCTGTTGCCTTAATTGCCGGACTGGATTGGCGCTCTGTTTCCTCCCACCGCCCTCCCCCCCTCCCCGTTTTGCCTCCTGTCACTCCGCTTTCCGTACATCTTCTTGTTATGGCCATCCTTCTCCCTGCTGCCTCTGCGCCTCCCCACCTCCGCTGTTTATCCAACTCTGCCCCAGACAGTGTCAGCCGCCAGGGAGAGGAGAGGAAGAGCAGAGGGATTGTGTGTGTGTGTGTGTGTGTGGGGGGGGGGGGGGGGGGGGGGGTCGGGGGAGTGCTGGTGGTGCTGGAGAACGCGTGGGCCGCTCGCGTCCGCGGGGAGTCACCAGAGCGTGTTTTAGTCAGAATGACCCTAATTAACCACGTATTATCTGCAGGCTGTGTGGAGGATTAAGGCCCCTCAGCTCTGGACCCTACAGGCCTGGAGACCCAAAGACAGAGGAGCCTTTACATTGAGCAGGAGAGCGGGCGACGTGGGGGCGTGAAAGTGGACCGAGGAACAGGAATCAAACAGAGAGCTCACTGCAGAGGAGACAGTTTGCTGGAGGCATATCTGGAGGTCAGGGCCTTTCTTAAATAAGCAAATAAACACAGCAAAATAGAAAATCTGAGCTGCCAAGTACAGTCCAGGAGGAGCAGCCGGGGGGATTGCGACAGGAGCGCTTCCCTCACGCCGCCCAGGTGTCCCTGCAGGAGGCGAGCGCCGCCGTCCTGTCGGGAGGCGCAGTAATGAGCTCATTTCGCGTCTGACATCAGAAATGCCAGAAACAACCGCTCGGCCGCGTTAAACCCGATGACATTTGTCACCAAGTGCAATGCAATCTGGCAACTCCAGGAAAAAAAAACAAAAAAAAAACAGAAAAAGCACGGCGGCACGAGACAATAAGCACCCCCCACGGCCACGCAGGCGGGGAACGCACTTCAGCCGCAGCTGTGACATATCTCATTTCAGATGAAACACCAGCCAATATCAACAACACGATAATGCAGAGGATTAACTGACACCAGGCAGCCGACTGTTTCGAGAACTCGAAGGTGAGAGCTCGTCCTTTAAGAACAGTCACTTATTACGAGCATCGCAAACTGCTGGAGAACAGCGAGCGCATTCACACGACACATAAGCGCAGCATTAGCAGTTCAAGCATTTCCATCATTTGCATGACTGTTCTGGAGCCTTGCGCAGACGCCCCCTCTGACCCCGCCCCACCCCCGCCTCACCCACCTCGCTCAGTGTCGTAGAGGTAGACGAACTTGTTCCACTTGTAGTGGGAGAGCAGGCTGAGGACGGCGCCGCGGAGGGCCGGGCGCATCTGGATGACGAACTGCACCTCGTTGTCGGTGGGGTAGCTGGGCGTGACGAAGGACGTGTGCAGGGCGCCGCAGAACGAGGTCAGCGTGTTCATGGACTTCTTGTCGTAGAATCCGAAGATGGCGTAGACGCCGCGGGAGAACTGCGAGCAGACTGGAGGGAGAGCAGGGAGCGAGGCGTTAGTCAGACGGGCTGTTTGACCTGCAGCTACAGTAGGAGCCAATTAAGAGATAGCAAGACTAAATAATAAATGCATCGCTTATAAATATGTTTAAGGTACTGTTTTACACTTTTACTGAAACTTTATTGACAATTAATCAATTAGTGTTTTAGCAAATACATTTTATGTCAGTAATTTCAATCTGAGGTTTCCACTGATTAGACAAACTGAGCATGATGGTGATATCACCTTGAGCCTCAGGAAGCAGCGATGAGCATTTTTCATTTTTCATTTATCTTCTGAATTTTATTACTAAATGACCAAGTGATGAGTCAGTCAATGGAATCTCCACCACTCATAAAATAGACTTTGGTTTATTCACTGTTGGATGTAAAACATACAGTATATGGACTTTTCCAAAAACATAGATTTGGTCTTCGACATCGGCTTAGAAGAAAGATATAGACAAATACAATACACACAAAAAAGACGAAGAAGTGTTCAATCCATTTTAAAGCCAACTGAATCTGAATGTGTGTGTGTGACTGCGTTGGTAGCAAAGTGGCAGCCGTTCATGAAGGTCTCGGGCTCCCACAGGTTATCGCTGGCTCCCCTCATCCCATCCTCTACTCCTGCCTGACCGCTGCCGCTCCTGTTCCCTCCCACGAACACAGCTGAGGACGACAACTCGTGCTGCCGCCGACGCCGTGACCTCGAGTGCAGCCGCGGCGGTTCTGTCGATGCCACGGCGTCGGTTTCAAACCAGCTGGACGACAAATCCCATCCGATGTGGCAGAATGAAATCCAATATAATCCAAGACTAAAACGTGTTGAAATCAGACACCAGAGATAAAACAAAACAATCATTTGAATATTTTTCCGACCTATAACAACCACTTTGGGAAACAAACATGTCAGTAATTCGGGCGCGTCCTCCTTATCAGCATATGCATCTGATGACATTTCCTCACAGGCAGATAAACAAACACACAAAAGCCATTCCTCCGGTCGCTCTCTGCTGTAGCGCGACGGCCTAAATTGTCAGGCAGCAGCGACTTTTTCAGTCAGGAGCCGCCGACGCGTGAACTAATATTCAGCGTTACAGGTGTGTTTTGCTTCCCTGCCCCATCACAAATGGCTGTTCACTTATTCTGATTGACTCTCAAGTGTTCCCGCTGTGTAATCAAGCGTCCTTAACATCTGTAAACACTCGGAATAATCCAACGGCGTGGATGGATGCCAGGAAATCCCCAGCGGTGGCTATTTTAAGTGTTGGTTGGCTCACAGATATCCATCGAAGCGCCGCGGTGCTTAGCTAGGTTTGACGCCACTGGAAACAGTCCCACGCCGTCACGGCCGCTTTTCCTATTTGCCTCGGTGACAATTCACCTGTCGTCGCGAAGAACGACGCGGACCGTCCTGATGCTCAGAGGACGAAGCGGCAGCCGCGCATTCGGCTGCTCAGTACAACGGCCGCGTGAATGAGAGATCGAGATGCTGGTGGGATTCGCCTCATCCTTTTTAATTCTATTCCCTCCCTATCTGTCCCGGCACAGACACCTCTCCCAAGGTGTAGGCATTCATTCTTAGCAACACGCGCACACGCGCACACACGCACACACGCACACACGCACACACGCACACACGCACACACACACACAGTGATAAGTGAATCAACAGATGGACAGCTGTATTGTGGGTAACTGCTGCAGGGCGAGCGGCGCAATCTCCCTCCCTGAATGGGAGCCAGTAGGAGTTCCAGCCTTCGTCAGGGCCCAGTTTTCTCTGCACTCTCTCTTAATTTGGGCCAGTACTCACACAGAACCCCTCCCGACGGGGGACTGGATCTGGCAGCCCTCCTGGTCTCCGCTCAGCTGTCCTCTGCTTATTGGGTTGAGCTTTGAGCAAGGCCTCGTTTCAATAACAGATATGTCCGCACGCCCTCGACACCTTATTGTGGTGGAGACGCTCGTCTTTTGGAGTCGTCCCACGAGCGACGCCGTCCTGAGAGGCCCGAGCTTCAGGGCGGTTCTCCCGTCCCATGTTCCAGACAACACCCCCCTCCTCCCCCCGTCCGTGTTTTGGGGGCAGGCACCAGTTTGTCTCTCTGTACCAGATCTGCCAACATCCTGCAATTCTGGCCCTCGGACAAAGTCATCCCGAACTCCTCCGCCTCGAGAACCGCACGGTCCGTTCTTTGCAGAGTCGGCCGTAAATAGAATCGGCCGCTAAATACAATTAATGGAAGCAGCGGTATTGATTTCCAGTGACGTGCCACATGCTGAGCTCTGCAAAGCTCTTCTTGTTTTCTCACTTTTAATTACATGTTGGGGTCCCACACGCTGCAGCCTGGGGGCGGTGCTCGGGCCCGAGCCGGGTCTCCAGGTGGAGCTAAACTGGCCGCGCACAAAACAACAGTCCAAAGGTCCGCGGACTCCTATCGGATCACCTGCGAACGAACCAGCGAGCGCTTTCCAAAAACAACTCAAATCATTTTTCCGCACCACGCGCCAACTTCCTCATTAGTCCACGGCCCTGTTTCACTCGGCACCAATTTGCTAGCTCGCTAATTTGTTGCGCATGTAAATTCCTTAACCTTTCAAGTTTTATTAAACAAAAGCTTTAAGTCGGGGGGGGGGGGTAACGAGCCAGACAGCGGAACGAACGAGCAAAGCACATGCGCTGGCACGTTTAATTACGGGGAGCAGCAAACAGAAAGGCAATCGCCACGGACATATCGAACAAGCTGGAGGGAGAAAGTCTCAATACTTTTAACCGAAGCATTAGCACAATCGTTTCCTCCTGATCTGCACCGAAGAGCCGCACTCCACTTCCTCTGCACAGACTCCCCCCGCTCGCCCCCATCCCCACCGCTGTCTCTGACCTCCTCCCTTTGTTGCCTGTCTTTTGCTGCAGCCATCTGGTCATCCCCCAAAGCATACATCCTCTTCAAGCGTGCCACTGAGTCTCTCTACTTGAGTGCCTCTCTCTTCCCCCTCTCAGGTTGCTCGCCACTCCGAATAATATGCTCCAGCTACTGTACGGGGCGTAGACGGCTGCTGGACTTTGCAGGGGAGAAGAACGGCAGTGGAAATGGGTTCAAAGTAAAGAAATATAAATCATTTTGTATAATCTTTGCGAGGACGCAGTGAAAAGCATCAAAGAGATAATTCCACCTCATATGCCTTTCTGCTATCTTCCTCCTCCTCCTCCTCCTCCTCCTCCTCCTCCTCCTTTCCTGCTGCAGGGAACCATGCATCCCATCTCCAGTTCACTGGTCAAACACACACACAGCGTGCCGCCCTCATTCCCTTCTATAATCAGGACACTCGGCAGCGCTACAGGGATGTTACATTTCTGATGCATCACTTGAGATGGCTGGCCTGGAATGCTAGTTCACAGTGATGTGTGGTCTCCTGCAGGCACGCTGCCTGCGCTAATTCATGAAACAAATAATAACAATGAAAAAAAAGCCCAACAACTCTTTCCATGCACTCAGTTTCTTTGGACTTTGGGGCTCTTTTGTGGCCCGTGGGCGAGAGTCTCAGAAACAGTAAATGTCGGCGGTGATTGTATCTCCTTGTTTTTCCTGGTCTTTTTCACGAGACCCACCGTTCCGGCTTTCTTCCCCGTCCTTTGTCGCGCCTCCTTTCAGCCACAGTCCTGTCTGCGCCTCAGCCTCTCTCTCCCTCTGGCCCTCGCACGCTGGTGCCCACCTCGCCCCTTCGTGCCCCCCCCCCTCTACCCTCCACCCCCTCAGCTTTCACCAGCCTACATCAGGACCGTCCCGTCGTGCTCCAAAGGAGGAGCGCTGTCGCGGGGAGATAGCCTGTAAGTGCCCCCGGGGCGTTGCATCAGCTCTTGTCATGTAGACGTGCGGCGCTTCGAACTGTTAAATCAAATGACAGACCCAGATTCGAGAATGACTCAACTGCGGTGGTGAAGCGCTTGAAAGAAGCTGTTTCGAATCCTGCTGCATCAACGTCCTGAATCTATTTGCACGTTATTAAATGCCACCAACAGAAGGGCCAAACAAACAAGACGCTGCGTCTCCTGGAGGACGGAATAAGAGCAATCCTTCATTATCGCTGTGAGTTTGGAACAGAACCTGATTTGAACCTTTGCTTTTCTGATGACTGAATGAAAGCGTGTGCCCGTTCCCTGTTTGTTTACCTGTATTCAGCTGCAGATTGTGGACGTCAGTACAGCTCTGCGTCCCAGCTTACTTCCCAGTAACATTAAGGCTCCAATGAGTGCATCTATCAACCAGGGGATGAATGGTCGGCTGCAGCGCTGCACAAAGCAGCATCCGAGCCTCCATCTCAGCGCTCGTCAAGAAACATAGCAACAGCAGGGGCGAAACTTGTCAAATTCACAGTAAAAAAACCCAAAATGATCCAAATGCAATGTGTGAAAAGACACATGCTTATTCTTCTAAAAATATATGGAACTGTTTTAATATCAAAACGGGTGTAAGGATCGTTTGACACCCCTGCTGCTCGTATTTTTAGTAAAGCACATAGAGCCCACATACTGTACATACACGGGCTTCAGAGCGTGATAGCAGTCGTTTGTGAGAATTGGCTGAAACATCATACAGCACATAACATAAATGCGGTTTAGCGCAGCAGTTATTAAGTTTGAAATAAAACCTAGTGTTTGTGCTGAATAGTTTTTTTTAGTTTACTTTTTTTTCCCTTGAGCAGTTTATCTAATCGAGAGGGGCAGTATGGAAATCCGTGTGAGGGTATAAACATTCAAAGTCTACAGTAGCTAGCGCGATTTACATTTTCTTTGAAGCCTACTGTAAATAACTGGGCCTACAGGCATCCATAAGGAAAACACCAATCCATGCCGTTTTCTCATACACAAGGCTGCACCTCTATACAATAAAATTATTATATTTCTAAAATGTTACCAGTTAATGACAACTGAAATGTTTTTCATCACTTACAGTAGCAAAACTTCGCTTTCCACCAGATCCTAGTGGCATTTTAAGGTTAGAAAACACGACATCACTGGCAGCAAACTGCCTGACATCTTCGACCAGAGAGAAACAAGATGAGAGGCGGCACGGACAGACGACTGAGCACAGAGGTCGTCTTCGTTTACACCGGGACGCTCTGAAAAGGCCCATTCACGACACCTGAGACGCAGGACAAGAACAGAAACAGGTTCAACGGTGGATTCAAAGTCATCAGCGACAAAATCCCAATCTCTTATACATTTGATTGAGATTTCTGTGATATGGCTTCACAGACGGTACTAGACTGATTCCAAACTATGTGACTCCCATCCCTCTCCTGACACATAAAAAAGATGCTACTGCTCCAAATGATTGGCCACAGGTACACGTTGCACTGAGGATGAGACTGTGACGCGGCCGGCACGGTTGCTCAGGTCACACGTAGCCTTTGGGCAGCTGCTTCTCTGTCTCTGGAGTTCATTATCCATTCTCTTCCCCGTCCTGTTTCCCTCTGCAGCCCTTCAACCATCAGCTCCGTCTGCTCTCCACCTGCCATCCCCATGATATAGCTCCGCACTCGAGAGAGTGGCTGCCGAGCAATCCCAGGGGAAGTCTATGACTCTCCGCTTTATGTCCTTCTGACAGATATTTTCACCTTCAAGGTCCCGGCGCCGCGCTTTTGTTTGAACACAGAGCAACAGATGGGGCCGAGAGGCCGGGCGCCGCAGAGGACCACGGGCTGATGTCTTCATTATCATGGCGGTGCCCTCTGTTTGACCAAGAAAAATCATTATGCATGGCGAAAACAGCGAGGGGTTGGAGCCGGGATGTTGTTCAGATTTCCATTTCAAAAGTTAAGATAACAGTGTTGTGACGGCAGCCGCGAGATTGGAGGGTTTGCTGAATAACTCGAGGGGGGGGGGATCGGTTTGATAGGACTTCGCTGATACATGCAAAGCCCTCACTTTGCATGCTCCTGTCCGCCGCATGTCATTTCCTCGACACATGCAATTAAGGGCTATCTATGTGAGTGGATAACACAACCAAACCCTTGGCCCCGGCTTCACCTCCGACGCCAAGCGCCGAGATCCCGGCCCATCACGCTGAACAAATAACAACCCTCTCGTCCGACAGCCTCACGCTGTCCACTGTTTGCTGCATTGCAGAGGCGGGAGGAGGGCTACAGGACTTATCCCTTCATCCTCTCACCTTCAGGAGAAAGTCGGCACCTCGCACAATGAGGACAGCTGCTAAACACTGACCCTTTGAGCACGGCTGTATGCATTTTTAAGGAGGATTCAGCCCTGTATGAAACATGTAAGGCTTATGATATTCGGTAATTGGATTTCCCAGAAAGCTGGTGACAAAGTCCCTCACACGCCACTAATCCTCCCAATCAGCACTGCCGGCCGCAAGCGCGCTCTGCTTTGCAGATGAATATGGAGCAAGGGGAGAGAATGGAGCGCGGAGGGAGGAAGAGCGGGGACGACGAAGGGCGGGGACGGCGGCTGCACCGGGACGGACGGTCGCTGGAGCTAATCACCATCTCAGCGCTGGGAGTGAGACGCGATGGAGGAATGAGGAGGATGAAGAGGAATGAGGAGGATGAGGAGGATGAAGAGGAATGAGGAGGAATGAGGACCACCGAGGCGGACGCGTCAGGCCGCTTCGGCAAACATTCAAACTGTTGCTGTCAGATGAGGTCTGGAGCTGTGCCTCCGCAGCAAACAGGCCAGATTAGCTTTACCGAATCACAGAGCGGTTCACTCTAGGACGCCATGACAGATGCCTTTGAGAGAAGAAGACAGAAGGAGAAAACTTTAAGCCTCATCAAAGAGATTACAGTTAGTCTAAGAAGAAGCCTGTAAACGCTCCGACGTGTCTCCAGGAGAACCGTCCTCGCCCGGGTTGAGATCGGCGCTGATGCTTCACGTATCGAAGGCTGCGTCTGACTGACAAGACGGGGAAAATACCTGGCAGCTGAAAACCTCTTTGTTTCTGTTCGAACATGAATAATTGAGAAGGCAAAGCAAACTTTATGGATTTGCGGAAAGCACGTATATTTCCTCATCTCTGTCAAAATGGCCGTTTGCGTTCACTGCGCTCTTATTTGTTGTTGCTTACATTTGCTCGCTAGTTTGCATTCGTCACTCCCTCCCCCTCCATCTGCGAGAGGCTTCGGCAAGAAGGCCCGAATCTTCCATATTCTCCAGCACGAACCCTCTGAGTTTAATGCTCCCCGACTGCTTGTTTTGTTCTCCAGGGGGATCTGCGCCTGACGTATGGCTCCAGAGCCAGGCCTGTGCCACTGAGGGTCACTGAGAGGAGATGGCCGCTCCTACGGGCTCACGGAGACGCAGCCGTCGCCAGCGTCTCCGATTAAACATTCCAATTCATATCCTGAAGTGATGAAAGGAAACCCTGACAAGCTGAAGCGGGTCTTTGGGGAATTAGCTTTATTACAGTGCTGAATTTTAAAGCAGCATCTCTCAGCTGGTTGCCTCCATGTAAAGCAGGACATGGGACTAGTTGTTTAACCTTGAAGACATCACTTAGAGAATCCCCCCTCTCCGAATCAGGCCTGGTTTAGTATGTGGAGTCCAGCTCCTCTTTCCATCTTATTAGTGCCTTTGCTGAGCTGGTGCTCTGCCTCTGAATGACAAGAGGGACGTAGAAAACAGGGCTACAGTATGACAGCGAGTGGGCTGTAATCCTATATATTGCAGGGACCTGGCACATACACCTGCGAGATATGTCTTGCTCACACCGCTAAAGCAAATTTCCCCATGAAAAACCAATAAGGATTCTCAGCGAGGATCCTCCAGGTTAGGGCCACTTCATACAGTCACTTGAAGAGAAAGGAGCAAAATGTTATCTCGCTTTTGATGAAAAGATGTGCTCCATTTTATTCTCGGTGGACCTTTCATTGTCTGGATCTGTGCTGGCCACCAACACCAATGAGAAAAAGTGTGTGTGTAATTTGGCAGCGGCCTGATGCCCTGTCTGATACGGCCACTGAGCTTTGAAACGGTTTCTGACCAAGACGAAGTCTGCACCTCCAGAAAACAGACCTTCAGATTAAACTCACACTAGTCAAAAACACATGAAACGCAATAGGGAAATTCATCACAGCACTAGGAACATGGTTCACAATTTATTTTCTGTGTCTGACAATTTCTTGGTGGTAAAATTAAGACATTTCCAGCAAATGTCAGATATAAGTATATTTTTTTACACACACTTGATGATCACACTGGTTTGAAAAATAAGAACGATTCTCCAGAGCAGAGATTTAATATATATTATTAATACAAAGTTTAGATGATAGGCACTTATTAGAAAAAATGTGATTTTACACTTGTATTTGTATATTTGAGTCTGACTGAACTAAGATCCAGACACAAAAGTGCTTTAAGTGAGTTTATTTACAGGTGGAAACCGGTGCGGTTTTAGGACTTGTCTTCAAATTTCTTCAAGCTGTGGTTTGAGCTAATCACACACAGACGCCTCGTAACAACACGTTGCCCAACAGAAACCTCTTCAATCCTCCTGCCTCCTAAATATTTCATTTCAGTTACAGGGGCATCCTGAGGCTAAAAGGCTTTACGCACGGAGACAAACCGCTGAAATTGGGAGTGAGACGTTCACTGACTTCTCACAAACTTCAACCACATGGGAGCAATTTCCAAACGTAAGCTCCTTTGTGCATAAAAGACCCAAAGTCGATCCATTCACAGCTTAGGGACGGAACCTGTACGGCGCCACTACAATGGGCAGGAAGAAAACACAAAGCACAAAGTCTTTAGGAGGAAAGCAAGAGAAAAAGTAAGTGTGATGAGGCTCCTCTGTTCATGACTCACACCAGGAGGAGCTGCCTGATATTTCACGTCACTCACTGTATTTACATACAGTAATAGCTTTACAGTAACTTAGCGTTAATTGGACATAACGGCGCATTTGGCTGCGCTTCACTATAGTTCACATCACAGAAAGGTTGGTTGTCTCGCGTCTCCATCCTCCTCCTTTCCCCGTCTCTGATAAACATAGCTAAGCCACTGAACTCTCCCAAGTCCTTTTTCATTATATTCTAGCACTGTCAGGTCTGCAAAGGGCACCGGCATCTAAGAGAAGCTTTCCATTGAGGCCGTTGGAATGGATTCACTCCAAACGGCCTTTTCATTCTGCAGCTGCGATGGATTAGCTCTGTCATGGGTCCAGATGAGGTTTGCCTTCCTGATCTGCGCGCCGCGCTGCGGCAAATGCAGCCGCGCCGCCGAGATGAGGGAGGCGGGAGACACAGAATTAAGGGGACAGCAGCGGCGGCGACCCGGCGGGCCGGGCCGCGCGGCGCCGGGGCGAGCGGACGGTGGCCCAGGAGCAGCCGCCCACAGGTTCGACGTAGCCATGTGTGAAATGGCACGAGCCACACAACAGCGCTCTGCGAATTAAGCATCGGAGGAAGAAACAGAGGCGGGACATGGATGAGCGGGCACATCATGTTCACTTAATTCTCACTCGTGGGGATGGTGAGCGCCGCGATAAATGAAGCACGTAAAGTAGAATCACGCCGCGACGCGCAAGTCCGGCTTTCCCATCAAACCCGAGTCGACGGGCGAGTTGAACCCCACCGTCGCTCGTTATGTAGATTATTTAAGTAGATTAGCTCTCGCTCCTCGGGCCCGCTACAAGATATTTCTGGTTCGGTGTCATCAGCAGTTTATTGCAACACGTCAACACAACTGCTCTGACATCGCTGGGGTCCTCGATCTGCAGCTGCAATCATCGCCGGGGTAATTGTCTACAAATTAACCCCGTCTCTGGAGGTGTTGGCCTGTTTCGTCGCGTAACGCATTTAATATTAACCAAAGAGCCACAATCCTGTCATATTTGCATGTGTGCGTAGCTGCTAAGGAACATGCTAATGCCGCCTTTCCTTCCTCCTCCTCTGCTCCAGCCTGTATGCTACAGTGCCCATACACTAGTTTCACAAGGTTATGATGCTTCAGTGGCCCGGCGACTGTGAACTGTCACAAGCAATCAGCTATGACGGAGCCCTTGTTCCTGCGCAGACATGCAGCGTTGGCAGCGCTCCGCCAGCGACGGGCTCCTCTGAAATAGGCCGGGAACGTGCGGATCAATCTGCTCCGTCGGCAGACGGGGGGAGCTGGAAGCCGGGAGCCCCGTCACACTGTGATCCAATATTTACTAGTGGGGAGAGCGCGTGGTGACGCTCCCTCTCGGTGTTTTGCATTCATCGCAGCGTCGCCTTGATGTCCCTTTCTTGTTGTCCTTTTTTTTTGTTTTTTACTGTCGTGAGCGCACAAATTATACCCATCCACACACACACAAAGCCGTAAGGGGACCATAATGCACCAACAAGATTGGGCAGCACATGGTGCCAATTAATGCTTTTCTGTGACGTCTACAGAAATAACACATGGCTCCAGTAAGTGTTTTCCTTCCTATGGTGTGTGACCTTGCTTAGGACAATGCAGTCAGTAACGCCTATTGAAGAAGACCGTCCTCCTTTCTTTGTATCCACTGGAGCCAGACCAATGCAGCAACTTCCGATGGGACGCGATGCGGATGTGCTATTCCAGCTCAAGCAGCGGATTACTGATGCAGTGATTATGGGTATGGTGGGACAGGCTAGTGAATGGCCAGTAGCTAGCTGAGTGTGACTGCAGCGGCCTGAACGCAGCAGTAATGGGCTCCGCGAGACGCATCAAATACATATAAAGAGAGAGAGCGAGAGAGAGAGCGAGCAACGAGAAGGATGGAGAGAAGGCGTGGAAGTGAAACACGCTGACGGCGATGAGATCTTTACAAGTGACAAGCTTCGGACGCGCGCTTCCTTTCTCTGGCCCCTTCGCCGACGCCGCGTCTGCTTTCTCGCAACCCGCCGCGCGAGAGCAAATGACATTTTCGCAAATGAAAAGGAATCTAAACAACGTGGCCCACTCTCTTTGAAAGGGTTTTGCTCATTGAGAAACAAAATGGAGCGCAGCCATCTCCTGCCAGACGCGTCCCAGACGCACCTCAGATGAATAGGCCACAATAGCGCCGTGCCCTCTACTCATTTTACTTCAAATGCGCCACATGCACCGGGCTTTTTGCCTTATCACAAACAGTTTTTCCTGGCGCAGAGCATTGAATGCGCCAGTAAGATTCGGCCTGTCGCTGCCCGCGTGGTCCCTCATTGTGTTTATCGCCATGTTTTATACGGTCAGCCAGCTCCTCTTGTTCATCACAACGCGGCGCCGATAGCATCTTCACTAGGGGAACAGCGACTTAGCCTGCCATTGTTGACTTATAGTTCCCAAACAGATGTGCGCGGCGTAGATGGGTTTTCATGTTCCAACATATCTGCTGATGGAGAAAAAAAAAAGCTTGATCTATGCGTTGCCTTTGTGGCTTCGCCGTAAAGCTCACATATAGGTCAGTGCTGTGGAAAATATTCTCCTGCTGATTCTGGTTCACGTTTAATAGTAACATCAGGCTTTTTATTGCTCAACTGTGGCGTAAATTGTTTTATAGATGTGGCACAAAAGTGTTAAAGCTTTACAAGCAGCCCCACGCGTCCACTAAAGCCCTTCTCCCAAGTAATGCTTCTGTTTGCATTATATAAAATGCACCAGTCATCAAGTTATCGTATGATAACTATATACAGTGATGCTGTCTGTCTGAAGTACGTGTGGGTTGTGGGCGATTACATCTTCAGGTTGCCATGACAGTCCATCTAGAATCATTCCACCTCAATCCCTTCTCTCGCTCACGATTTATCACATTTACACTAGAAATTGACAAAGGAAATTAAAAG